>NC_083341.1:106016304-106618745 GCF_019175385.1 Lycium barbarum | reverse complement strand
TTTAGATCCTCAGAGTCATAGTGATATTCAATGTCCTTGAAGTCCTGATCTTCTGACTCAGACTCTTCTGCCCCCTAGTATGTGGGGCTCTTTGTTGTGTTTAGGGGCCTCTTTCCTCAACTCCTTCATTGTCCAACTTTAGAACAGGCTCACCTGATGCTTTTCTAAGCCTAGATCTGACCTTCTTTACCACAAATTTAATGAGTACCTCATCTTCATCATTATTTTCATTCTCAGTATTAGTCTTATCTGAATCAAGTTGAATTACCTGTTCTATCTGTATGTCTTTTTGTGTTTGATCAGTTTCATTGACCTTTTCTGTCGGCACTTGGTTATCGACTGACAGTGATTCTATTCGGACAATTCTTGGGTTTTCAAGATCCTTTTATGATTCATTTTCCTTTAAGCCACCTTCACCCAAACTTTCTAGTACCCCTGCCACTATTTCTTCTACATATTTTGTGATTTTAACTACTTCTTCCATCGATTCTGTATTGTCACCAACACTTGCAAAAATTACTCTATCTTCCACCTCCTTTACCCTCATAGGTGATTTTGCTTCTGCTAAAGGCTTGTGAGTTCCTTCCTCCTAACTTTATTCCATTTCTGGCTCTTTCTTAAGTTTGTCGTCTTCAAAACCTAATTCCTCAATAGACGTTACAATGTGAGCTATTCCTGTTTGTTCTACTATCACCAGTTTTGGAACAAAAATTGGGGTAATTTGTTCAAGAGGACCTATGTAGTATAAAACAACAACATACCCAGTGTAATCCCACAAGTGGGGTTTGGGGAGGGTAAGATGTACGCAGACCTTACCTCTACCTTTATGGGGTAGAGAGGTTGTTTCTGATAGACCCTTAGCTCAAAAGAAATATAGTCAATGCAGGATTATAAGAGAAATACGACAACAAAATATCAAGAAACAGAACAAATGAAGCAACACATAGTAATACACACATAAAGATATTGATCTACACAATACAAAAATAATACCACTACAAAAATGAGAGAGAGGATGGAAAGTCTAGCCCCCTACCTGCCTCACACACAGTGCGACGAAACTCAACTACCTACTAACCTTCTATCCTAATCCTTCACCTCCAAAGCTTCTTATCTAAGGTAGGACCTGTATAGTATATTCCTAGTAATTCTAATAATTTGCACACCAGGATCTTGCATACAATACAACATAATGCATCTATTGCTACAAAATACATTATAGTAAAATATGAAAATTTCCGTAGCTAAACACTTTAGCCACCATATTTTATTCCGTAGCATTTGTAGCAAGAAGTAGCGTAGTTAAAAGTTAGCTACGGACTTTACATGATCCGTGGCAACGGACTAATACTTATTGCCATGGATGTTTTTTTGTGTGTAGCTATATTGGTAATATTCTTTTGCTACGAAGAATATGCTTATAGCAAATGATCTTATTCTTTTGCCATGACCAAAAGAAATTGTAGCAAACTTTATATTGTAGCCACAAGATGTTATGTTGTGGCAAAATATTTAATTTATTTGTGACAAAAAATTAAATTTTATGGCTGTTGTTATATTTTAGTTTCGGGGCAATAGAGCTTGTATTTAGCTACAAGTTCAAGAAATTCATAGCTATGAATTGAAGTGTTTGCCACAAACATTTTCATATGTAGCTAAGGATTAATATTTTTTGCCATGAAGGATTTTCTTTATTTGCTATGGGAAGTGAATATAGCAATGTTCATATTACGTAAACAATTATGTATATGTTTAGCTACAAATTTAGAGATTATATAGCTACAAAGTGATGAATTTTACGCAAGCATTATTAGTCACAATATTTTTTCCAGTGTAGCTAAGAATAAGAAAATCTTAATTCCAAAATACATTTCAAGTTACACATAGTTGTATATTTAAATTGTATAACATCCACGATACATAATTCGTCTATAACGTCAATTGTAATAATACTATCTTGCTTGAGACCCAAAACCATACAGTCTTCTGCTTTCTCTCTTTCCACAGTCTCTGACTGCATCTTAGCTTTATCAATATCAATATTAGCTTGATCGCTACTCTAATAATTCCACCAATCTACCTGTCAATTTTACCAAAATAAGTTAATACTAAGAAGCGAAAACAATTGATCATATAAATATTTCTAACAAGTATAACTTGATACTTGATAGAAAACAATATAGATTAATTACTCATAGAATATCTTCATTTTCATAATGAAACTTTTAGTATAGCAAAGCTCCAAATATTTCAGAAGACTCAATCTTTTGCATTAAAAAATTCTTTTAACAAAATTTCAATTAAGGAACAAGCATCTCCTGAATTTCATTTCAGAAGTTTCAACCAAAAAATTAATAAGTTAGTACTGGATACCAATCTAATAATAAACATAATGATTTAAACTTTTCTCTTCCAAATTAACTAAGAAAAATAATGAAGATGCTTCTCTGAAATCCAACATAAGATACAAATGAAGGCTGAAGTAAACATTGTAAATAATAAAGAGGAAGGAAAAAAGAAAGTAAAGGAATGCATAATTGTCTACTCCTATATGATAATGACAAAGAGTGAGATTCAAAAAGGAAAAGAAATTCCTGCTTCAAATTTATGATAACTCTCTCCGTCCAACTCAAATTTCAGCAATATCATTGATCTTGAGACCTGCTCTCCACTTGAACATGAGTTTAAAAAAAGAAAATCTAGCAAAAGAAGTTGTTTTAGAGACACAAACGCTCATTTTTTGGAACTTCTTCACTGAACTAAGACATAAAAAATTTAAAGCACAAGAAAATTTCCTGTTAGAGATACCTATTTTTCTTCCATCAATCTTTTCCAAAAAGAAAGGCAGAAGTATCAACTTCTTTGAAACTATTTTCTCATTCAGTGATTTGCGGAATAAATTGAGAAGTGGGGGGATTCTTGGTTAAAAGGCTCATTTAAGTCTTCTATCTAATTAAAAGGGTTCCAAGTTTTTTTTTCTTAGTAAAATGATCCACTTCTTAGATTAGGTAAAAAACTCTAATTTATTTGTGATTTAGAATTTAATTATTGTGTCAGATTAGTTCCCATCTTTTAAGAACTACAAATTGGTCCAAAATCAACAATCAAAAACAAAAACAAGAAAACGCTCCAAAATCTCTTTCAACGTCTTTTCTTCTTCTTTCTTCTATTGTTCTTCTTCCACTCTCAATCGACCCTCTATGCACATGACTATGTGTTATTGAGGTCCTAAAGCTCTTCTCTTTTTTGTGAAGTTGGTTTCAACAAACTATATTTGGAGAAAGATGGTGTTAAAGTTTTAAAAAAATAGTCAAGCTCAATTTAAATCCGATTAAAGACTGTTTTGGAGTAGCATTAGCCTGGGCTTCTGTTAAAACATTGCATCAAGACCTCGTTTTGAAGGTACACAAATTAATTTTATATATTTTTAGAGTTATTATACGGATGGAATCTGGTCTGCGATGGACCGATTGCCCATCGATCTGACCGATTATATATCAGTCCTTTATGTTATTCAATAGCTGATCGATCATAGTAATTAGTCCGACAGATTCATTATCGATTTTTTTTTTGTTTTTTATTTCCATTTTTGCAATAATGTTTCATTTTACTAGTTTCTAATAACGTTACATTATTTATTGTAGGTACAAAATCATGACAGGAGTTGTCTTACTTGTTGATTATTTTGGAAAGTGGGTGGATGACAAGAAATCATGGAGATGGAATTCTCAAAATGATACAGTTAGAACAATGCTTGTGAGCAGTGATGTTACCTTTGATAAATTCATGGAAACTATCATTAGAAGAGGTGAACTGAGTTGCATACATGATCCTAGTTGTGTAGGTGCTTTTTCAAGGGACGAAGCACCGCCAGTTGAACTAAAGAATGATGAAGATGTCCAAATTTATTTGAATGATATAAATGGTGAAGGTGGTAGGTCAATGTTACGGGTTTTCTTGATTGAATTTTTTTTGGAAAGTGGCTGTGGTTTGAACAACCAGCAATTTGAGAATGAAAATGTTTGCACGCACAATGATGATTTTCATGGGGAGGAGAGACAAATACTTTTATTGAAACTAATGAGCGTGTAATAGAAGATGTTCTCCCTTGTCAAGTGGAGAAATTTATGGAAAATAATGAGTGTATAATAGAAGATGTTCTCCCTTGCCAAGTTGAGAAATTTATGGAAGCTAATGAGCATATAATAGAATATGTTCTCCCTTTCCAACTTGAGAAATAGGTTCCACTGGATAACGAAGATGATGATGTTCAGTTGCCTAAACAATTAGAGGATGCAATGTTGGAACATATCATAGCTATATTTTTTCTAGTGGCTCGGGTTTTCATAAAGGATATAGATTTCTGAACAAAGAAGTCGTAGTGAAAAAACTGAAACTTGTCGCAATCAGAATGGGTTTTGAGTTTGCTACAAGAAGTCTAACAAATCATTGATAAGTGTTGCATGTGTTGAAAAAATCTGCAAGTGGAGGGTTCGTGTTGTTAAGTATATTAGCTCAAATGCCTTTCGTATCACCAAGTATGAGCCTAATCACTCTTGTGACTTGAGATCTATATCTGGTAGATATAGGCATGCTTCTTCCAGCGTTATTGCAGAATTTATCAAAGAGAGGTTTAGAGAAGGAAAATGTCCTATACCGAAGGAAATAATGAACATTGTGAGTATAGAGTTGGATATGATGTTAGTTACTGGACATGCTGGAAGGCCAAGCAACTTGCACAAAATATGATATGGGGAACACCGAAACACGGATACGCGGCATTGGAAGCATATTGGTATGAGATTGAAAAAGCAAATGAAGATAGCTTTACGGCTTTGGAGGTTCAAAATGGTATATTTTTATATATTTTTTTTGCCTATGGGCCATGCATAAGAGGATTTAAGAACATAAGAAATGTCCTTCCTGTGGATGGGACTTTTTTAACAGGACAATTTGGTGGTATAATGCTAATTGCAAGTGGACAAGATAGTGAAAACCAATTATATCCTATAACTTGGGCTGTGGTTAACTCAGAGAATGATTTTCTTGGACTTGGTTTTTTCGTCAATTACTCAATGTAGTGCCAAATACAAATGAGTTATTCATCATATCAGATAGAAATGCAAGCATAAAGAAAGCAATTACTATAGTTTATGATCAAGCTCATCACGGTGTATGTACCAGGAACCTTAGGGAAAATATTCGTACAAACTACCATGTTGGTTCTTCAATCAGTGGTCTATACTATGACGCACCGAATGCGTATCGAGTCGAAGAGTTCAATGAGTATTTAGAAGAAATTCGACGCAAAGGTTATTCTAATGTTGTTGAATACCTCAAGAATGATGTTGGCTTCGAACGGTGGAGTAGAGTTCATTTTCCTGGAAGAAGGTAAATGACATGACCTCCAATATTGCAGAGTCTGTGAATGCCAGACTTGTAACTGAAAGAGAATTTCCCATCATTTCTTTATTTAATGCAATTCAAAGGATGTTGTGTCGATGGTTCCATGAGCGTCATGGTCTAACATTGTGGACGAGTAACTATTTAGCTCCGACAACAAATACTTTAGTGCGAGAAACTAGACGTGAAATAACAGACAAATTATCTTTACAACAACTTCACGTGAATGAGTTTATTGTTCAAGGGTATGGTCAGGATGCAAGAGTTAACATAAACGCCAAAACATGCTCTTGTAGGGTGTGGGATCTTCAGCAATTGCCTTGTGCCCATGCATTGGCAGCACTCAAAGCTCAGCGATTACCAGACTATGGTGAGAGAGTTTACAATCTATGTTCACCGTGTTATTCTGTAGAATTCCATCGGTTGACTTATTCAGAGATTATAAACCCCGTTCCTCCAGAAGAGCAATGGGAATGGGCCATAGAAAATATAATTAATCCACCCATTGTGAAGTGTGTGAAAGGCCGAAAATGTAAGAAAAGGATCCCAACAGTTGGTGAAGGTGTTAAAAGCGAAACAAATGTTCTCTCTGCAAGCAAGTGGGCCACAAGAAGACTACTTGTCCCGATAAATGTACTTGAACTCTAAATATGTAGTTAGTGTTAAATTTTCTTATTGTAATTTAAGACTACACGTGTTAAATTTTCTTATTTTAATTTAAGACTACAAGTGTTAAATTCTCTTATTCCTTATTGTTTTAACTCGCACTATTGATACCACATCTAACAGACAGATCGTGTATCTGTCAGATAAATCCACAATTTGTCAGCATTATACAAGAGACGATCATGCTAAGTATTTTTTTAATTTTTCATTAGTTTTACTCCTTATTCATCGACTCTCAAGTCAATACGAAATATCACCATAAAACTAATAAGGAATAAGACGATAAAGAGCGATGGATACCACATCTGGAGGACCAAAGCATCTGTTGTAACAAGCAGATGCTCCATTTATAAGCATTTATACGAGAGAAAATTTGATGTTACATTCTCTTTTTTTTTTAACAAGAAAGGAACAATATTATAAACTAAAGAGCAACTTGGACGTACAAGTAAGAAAACAAATAATCGAACTCTATATGCACAAGATGGTGCTTTCACAAAAATAAATAGTTAGTCTTCTTGTAAATCCTCTTATTGTTTCAACTCGAACGATCATACTCACTATGTTTTGAATTTTTCATTAGTTTTACTCCTTATTCATCGACTCTCAAGTCAATACGAAATATCATCATAAAACTAATAACGAATAAGATGATGAAGAGAGATTGATACCACATCTGGCGGACCAAAGCATCTACTGTAACAAACAGACCATGCATCTGTCGGACAAATGCTCAATTTATCAGCATTTATACGAGAGAAAATTTGATGTTACCTTTTTTTTTTGAAAAAGAAAGGAACAATATTATAAACTAAAGAGCAACTTGGACGTACAAGTAAGAAAACAAATAATCGAACGCTATATGCACAAGATAGTGCCTTCACAAAAAATAAATAGTCAGTCTTCTTGTAAATCCTTTTATTGTTTCAACTCGAACGATCATACTCACTATTTTTTATTTTTTTCATTAGTTTTACTCTGTATTCATCGACTCTCAAGTCAATACGAAATATCATCATAAAAATAATAAGGAATAAGATGATAAAGAGAGATCGATACCACATCTAGTGGACCAAAGCATCTGCTATAACAGACAGATCATGCATCTGTCGAACAGATGCTCAATTTATCAGCACTTATACGAGAGAAAATTTGATGTTAAATTCTCTTTTTTTTTAAAAAGAATGGAACAATATTACAAACTAAAGAGCTACTTGGATGTACAAGTAAGAAAACAAATAATCGAACTCTATACGCACAAGATGGTGCCTTCACAAAAACAAATAGTCAGTCTTCTTGTAAATCCTCTTATTGTTTCAACTCGAACGATCGTACTCACTATTTTTAGAATTTTTCATTAGTTTTACTCGTTACTCATCGACTCTTAAGTCAATACGAAACTTCATCATAAAACTAATAAGGAATAAGACGATAAAGAGCGATGGATACCACATATGGCGGACCAAAGCATCTGCTGTAACATACAGATCATGCATCTGTCGGACATATGCTCAATTTATCAGCATTTATACGAGAGAAAATTTGATGTTACATTCTCTTTTTTTTTTTGAAAAATAAACGAACAATATTACAAACTAAATAGCAACTTGGACGTACAAGTAAAAAAAATATCCTTTACCACATCTAACAGACAGATCATGTATCTGTCGGACGGATCCTAAATTTGTCAATGACTATAAATGAAATAAATGATGATAGGAAATCTACACTGCAAAATTATTAATGAAATTAAAATAAGTCGAATATTTCCATCAGTGAGAACAGAAGTGACATAATATAAATACCCTAGCTTTTAAACTTAAATACAACCCAAGACAAATTTTAATATTGATCCATACTCTATCTGACAGATCCAAAAAACATCCTATCAAAATTACTAACTATCACCGCTAATCTTTCTCCTTTTATAAGTCTCTATATTCTTCGAAGCCTCCCTGGTTTTCTTTTGTCTGATATCTGTTGCAACAGGGGAATTATATTTTGGGTTAGTTTTCCTTGTTCATTTCGCCCTTGTAGTACATACTTCCGCAAATTTGACTGCTTCATCTTTGTCAACCATGTTGCTTCCTTCCTCTTCAAGCTCAACAATTACCTTCTTTTCCAACATAACTGGTTGTTCATCAGCCACCTTAAAATTTTCATCATCATACTCTTTTTTGCTTAATATTTCTACCTGGACATACAAACCACCCACTATACCACTCAAGTGGTCTACTTTAACAACGAGACCATCCATTCTTTTATTCAACTTCTTGTTCATATCCTTCATCTCATCAAACATATTTGCACATAAGTCAATAAGTTGAGAAAGTTTGTCTAATGAATCACTCAAATTAATATTTTTAGTAACTCCCTCTTATTGTTGTCTTCGAATATCAGTTTCATGCCCGTCGTGATCCATTGCTACCGGAATCTTATGCCTTTCGAGGGGAGAGTTAACTAAGCGTGTCATAGCACTAACTGCTTTTTTCAACCGATCTATATTCTCATCCACCTCATCTTTCAAATCCTCCCAATTAATCAAATATAATTTTTTTGACTCAACAGTAGTAAGAACCAAAGTAGGATGCACCACAACCTATAAGAAAATAAATTTTTAAATAAAACTACAATAACAAAATCTTCTAAAATTAAATATTTCACCAAACAAACTTAAGTATTCACCTCTTTATTTTGCATTGTTAATAACACTGTTTTATAATCTGGGGGTGTCTTCTTTTTATCGTACCATCAGAGCAATCTTGGAAGTGGCAAGGGAGATTCTATCAATGGTTGTCGGTCCGGTAATCATAGCAAACTCCTTCATACCAAATCGAATTGTCTTACCATCAATTATGGACCAAACCTCTTTTTTCTTTAAGCTTACAACACGTCGTTGTAGAAGATAGTGTACGATCTGGCCACAAAAAATAATTCCTTCTCCAAGTAATATTGTACATTTTTAACAACATCCCACCTTGTAACGACCCGTTTGGACGTTATATTTCTTTCGGCGTTTTTGCCCGCTCCCGAGAATTGATTAGCTCTCTTTTGACCCAAAGGGACCGTTGATACACCTTCCGAGGTACCTAGACCGAATGCGGGCAACTTTGGTGAAAATATAGGCTAAAAGTGAAAAATGGTTGACCCAAAGTTGACTTTTGGGAAAACTGGCCTTTTTCGGAATTCCGTTAATTCTAAGAGGTCTGGATGGTCGTTTAGAACCTGTATGTGTATTTAGTTCGGTAAACAATGAATTCGAATGCCTTTCGGGACATAGGATGGGAGATTGGAATTAGGCAACGGGGGTTGACTCGGTTAATGAGGCCTCCGTTGAAAATTCTAAGACCACGAGCGCGTTTGTAGCGTATATTTGTATGAGTTTAGGTGGTCGGGTTGTGAGTAGATGACCTCGGGAATAACCCGGGATTTTAACTGGAGACCTAGGAATTTTCGGGATTTCTGGTATCTGGTTCCCGCAATGGCGGCAACAGATCCGCCCCAGCGGCACCGCTGTGGCGGTGTGGTGATCGCTGGGGCGGCTATATGTGATGTTGGTCGAACCGCTGTGGCGGTGACTTCACCTCCGTAGCGGCATTCCAACCGTTGTGGCGGTGACAGGCAGTTATATTTCATTAAATGTGCCTTAAATAAGTCTTAGACCCTGATTATTTCATATCTTGATATTGGAGCTTAGAGAAACTGTTCTTAGAGATAAATTGAAGAAATTCTTGGAGGTAAACTTTGCCTAATCCTTTACTTTTCCTTAATCACAATCATTCAAGATTCTTGCCTTCCCTTTCACATTTCCCTAGAGATGGAATTCGGAGGAGGGTTTTGGGAAACTTTTTCTTAGGGTCATGTATGATAAATTAATGATGGTAATGCTAATATTTGATGAATCTAAGCTAATTGATCATATATCTCCCACTTTTAACATTGAATTTCGGATTTGGAGACTTAGGGTTTATACCCAATTTGGGAGTTTTTACTTGAAATCATATTTAGACCAATTCTTAAGCTAAATCAACAATTAATGGTTGGGTTATGATTCCCTAGTACTTAATTTGGTACTTTGCTCGCGAATTTCCCGTTTTGCCCTTGTGAGCTCGTTTTCCCAATTTCTAGGGTTAAAATGGACCTAGTTGATATCATAGCAATCTTAGTATCATTCTTCATGATTTCTAATATAGAATTCGATTATGCTTAGAATACTTTGGTTCTGAGCTTCAGAGGAAGCGCAAAGAAAAGAGTGACTTGTTGGTGTTACGGTTCAGCAGTCCAGGTAGGTTATGGTTTAACTGATGAGACTTCGTACATTGAATCACATATTTAGATTATGAGGTCTGAGACGGCATGTGAACCTTCGAGTAATAAGTTGGGATGGATATTGCCTTAGGTTGGGCCCTGATGTATGTTGGGGCTAGCCACCCTGTTATGTGTGTTTGATTGATTAATTGCGTTGGCTTGATACCATGTATAGTTGATAGATATCGAGTCCTGCTTGTCGTTTTGATTTGGATAGAATGGACACACCGTTGTTAGTATTTGTGCTCGATATATGTTGGCATACCCACTGTTGGTACTTGAGTTATTGATATATGTTTGTGTACCCACTGTTGGTATTTGAGTTATTGAAATGTGTTGGTGTACCCACTGTTGGTACTTGCCTTGATATCTTTTGGCATACTTACTATGGTGTTGTGATGTGATGCGTTGTTACCGTACCTAGTTATGGTACTTGTGATATTAAACCGGATTGTTGATTGTTGACATATGCATTGCACGCATTCTCTTATATTCAAGCATGGCCGATACCCGGCGATGATCCGGTATCGTTGATTAAGAGAAACTGATATTTGATAAACTCTTTTACCTGAGTGATTGTGAAGAGGTCGATGTCCGAAGATCCATTCTGAAATCGTTGTTTATATGAAATTGATATTTGATAAACTATTTTACTTGAGTGATTGTGAGAAGGCCGATGTCCGAGGTTCAATTCCGGAATAGTTGATTTGTGAAACTGATATTTGACAGACTCTTTTTGAGCGACTATGAGAAGGCCGATGTCCGATGGTTATATTCGGGCATCGTTGTTGCATGGCCGATTTTGATGTTATCCCGAAATCGTTGTTAGTGCATGGACTCCGCGGGTCCCCCAGGGTGGTACCGGTGAGACTCCCCCTGTGAGCAATTAGCCAGGGTCCCGTTTGTCTGTTGGGCAAAGATCCGGGATGGGTGGTACTTAGACTTCGCGAGTCACGTTGGGTTGTGCTACCGAGACGTCAATATTTCTGTCCGGAGTATATCTGTACACCTCATTTGCATGGCACGACATCGCATTCATATCATTATTGCATTGAATTGCATTATTACTTGATTGAGGTGTGGTGATGATTAGATTGTGATGTTTCGGTTGTGATGATTGGATTGTGTTGATTCTATTGTGGCGATTGAATTGGATCGGATAAACTCAGACTTATCATATTTGGGTTTAGATTCTTACATAGGTGATGATGGATATTCGGCTGCGATTATATTGTCTCATGCTTGGTTGGTTTATTTGCTTATCTGCTTTATTTTTTGAATTGTGTTAACTATGCTTAGTCAGCCGATGATGCCTACTAGTATTGTGGTTTGTACTGACTTGCACTTGTTGTATTCTTTTATGAATGTAGAGTACCAGGTCAGATCTACTTCTCTGACCCGTGGTTGATCGACTCTTCAGCTTCCATTCGAGTTTCCCAGGGTGAGCATAGCGACCACTGGCCTTGAAGACTCTCTTATTACTTATGTCTTGCTTTCCATTCTAAGACATGATTTGAGACTACTTATGTGTTATTATTCAGACTTTTAGTATTTAGATTTAGATGCTCTTGTAAGACCAGACCAGATACTGGGCTGGATTTCATTTACTTCCGCACTTGTTAACCTTATATTATATTTGTGAGACTTACGTTATTTTACTTGCTTCCGCTATTTTCTATCTTTTATGAATGTTGAGTTAAGGGTTCGCCTACCGAGGTGGGAAAGGTAGGTACCCGCACAATTCAATGAAATTGGGTCGTGACAAAGTTGGTATCAGAGCCCTAGGTACACGTACTTATCTGCGGGAGGCTATAGGATATTTAGGAAATATCACTTTCTTTCTTTCCGCCGTGGTATTTTATGCAAATTGGCATCTGGGAAGATCAAATTGGTATCTGACACTTATCTCTTCTCTCATAGATGGTAAGGACTCGAGCTACTATGGCCCGAGGTCAGGTACCAGAGCCTGCAGCTACGGCTGGCACCCTAGGGCATGGCAGAGCGAGAGGCCGCAGAGCTGCCCTAGCCAGGGGTAGAGCTTCGATAGTGGGCCAACGACGAGAGAGGTCTCCATCTCCCGAGCCCGAGTATCAGCTGGGTAGAGACCAGATCGCAGAGGATGGCATGGCCCCGGCATGGACACAGCCTGAGGTTACTTCTGATCAGGCCATGCATGATACTATGGCCAGAGTATTGCTTCATCTCGATGCCCAGTAGACGGCCGCCAGCATTACTACACCCGGCGGAGGTTCACAGACGAGGGTTAGGGCGTAGACCCCTAAGCAGGGACCTACGCGGGTAGCACATTCCGCCGCAGCTATGGCTCCCCGCATTGATGCTATACCTGCCCCTGGTGAGGATATTAGTCCTATGGATGGAGCCATTATGACTGCTGCTGATCAGGACCTGGTGGGGAGGTTCAGGAAGTTAGAGCCACCGAAGTTCTCGGGTACTTCATCTGAGGATGCCTATGAGTTTATTCTTGATATGCATGAGTTGCTGTACTGTATGGGGATACTGGATACCCATGGCGTTGATTATGCGTCCTACCATTTTCGCGGAGACGCGAAGACATGGTGGAGGTATTTCGTGGCATGTAGACCTGAGGGTTCTCCTCTTTTGACTTGGACTCAGCTCTACCGGATCTTCCTTGAGAAGTATGCGCCCCGATCATTGGGAAAGGCTCGTAAGGAGTATTGTTTACACCTTGAGCAGAGGGGTAATGTCCTTGGAGTCCTATGTGACCCGTTTCCTCTACTTGGCCCGTTATTCTACTTTGTTGATCCCTACTGAGGCCGATAAGATCCGACGCTTTGTGGGAGGACTAGTGGGCTCTCTACAGATTCCTTATCCTCAGATGGAGTCTATGGGGGCTTCCTTCTAGTCCATTATTGAGCATGCTTCTATGGTAGAGGGCGCCAAGGCCCGTGCTTTTAGTGGTGGTGACAAGAGGCCACGTCAGACTCGTAGTTTTGGGGGTTCTGGTACGAGGGGCGTAGGTCAGTTTTTGAGGCCACCTCAGTCCTATTCCGATCGTCCCGTGCATTCAGCATTACTAGCTTTCTCTAGTGAGCTACCTAGACAGAGAGCTCCTGAGAGTTCGTTCTCTAAACCAGTGGACAGGGCTGCTTCATTCGGGTCTTCAGTTTTCGTGTTTCAGCACTCGACTCCTCTAACCTGTTTCTCTTGTGGAGAGGTTCGGCATGTTTCCAGGAGATATCCCCGGCCTAGGCGGAATTATCAGCCGCCGAAGACTCCTGTATCATCCGGTGGTCAAAGAGGGACTTCTCATAGAGACGGTGCTCAGTCAGGTCGCGGTACTTCCCATGCTTCTAGAGGTGGGTCCCAACTAGCTAGAGGAGGTACTCCGAGTGTGAGAGGGGGATCCCAGATTGGGTGTGGTGGAGCCTATTTTTACTCATTTCCTGGTAGGCCCGAGGCTGAGACCTCAGATGCTGTGATCTCAGGTACCATTTCTGTCCGTCATAGAGCAGCATCTGTGTTATTTGATCCTGGATCCACTTATTCGTATGTATCTGCATTTCATGCCGTTTATTGGGATTTGACATGTGATAGCATAGATATACCTGTTCATGTGTCTACTCCGGTCGGAGATTCTGTGGTTGTTGATCGAGCCTACCGGTCTTGTTTAGTTACTTTTATGGGGTACGACACTTAGGTAGATCTGATAATTCTGGATATGGTGGACTTTGATATTATATTGGGTATGTCCTGGCTTTCTCCTTATCATGTGACCTTGGACTGTCACGCCAAGACAGTCACTTTAGTAATGCCGGGCATTCCTAGGCTTGAGTGGAGAGGTAATCCTAGTCCCGCTCCGAAGAAGATTATTTCTTTCCTTCGGGCGCAGAAGTTAGTAAGTAAGAGGTGTTTAGCGTATTTGGCGCATGTTCGTGATACGACTGTTGCATCTCCACCCCTTGAGTCTATTCCTATTGTGAGCGAGTTCGAGGAGGTATTCCCATCAGACTTGCCGGGTATGCCACCCGATCGTGACATTGATTTCTGTATCGAAATGGACCCGGGTACTCGTCCTATTTCCATACCACCATATCGGATGGCACCTGCCGAGTTGAGGGAGCTCAAGGAACAATTGCAGGATTAACTGAGCAAGGGGTTCACTAGACCAAGCGTCTCCCCTAGGGGTGCTCCTGTGTTATTTGTGAAGAAAAAAAATGGGACCATTAGAATGTGAATTGATTACCGCCAGTTGAACAAGGTCACTATTCGAAACAATTGTCGTACGCCTCGTATTGATGACCTGTTCGACCAGCTTTTGGGTGCTTCAGTGTTTTCGAAGATTGATTTAAGTTTCGGCTATCACCAGTTGAAGATCAGGGCAGAAGATATTCTGAAAACAGCATTTCGGACGAGATATGGCCACTATGAGTTTCTAGTGATGACTTTTGAGCTTACCAATGCCCCAGTTGCATTTATGACTTTGATGAATGGCATTTTTAGGTCGTTCCTTGATTTTTTTTGTGATTGTGTTTATTGATGACATCTTGGTGTATTCCAAGAGTAAAGTGGAGCATGAGAGTCATCGTTGTATCATCCTTGGGTTTTGAAGAAACATAGTTTGTTTGCTAAATTTTTTCTAAGTGTGAGTTCTGGTTAGAGTCTGTGGCATTTTTGGGTCATTAATGTCCAAGGAGGGGATTATGGTTGATCCACAAAAGATTGAGGCTGTGAGGGATTGGGCGAGGCCCGCTACTGTTACTAAGATTCGTAGTTTTGTGGGTTTGGCCAGTTATTACCGTCGCTTTGTGAAGGGTTTTGCTGCCATTGCTTCATCCTTTACCAGATTGACTCAAAAGGATGTTCCCTTCTAGTGGACGGATAATTGTGAGAAGATCTTTCAAAAGCTCAAGCTTCTTTTGACTATAGCCCCGATCTTATCCTTACCTGTGGAGGGCAAGGACTTCGCTATTTATTGTGATGCTTCCCGTATGGGTTTGGGTGCGGTGTTGATGCAGGAGGGTAGGGTGATAGCTTATGCCTCTCGTCAGTTAAAAGTTCACGAGAAGAATTACCCTACCCATGATTGGAGTTGTTAGCCGCAGTCTTCGCCTTGAAGCTTTGGAGACATTGCTTGTACGGCGTCCATTGTGCGGTCTTTACCGATCACCGTAGCCTTCAGCATGTGCTTACCCAAAGAGATCTTAATTCCAGGTAGCGCCAATGGATGGAGCTCCTGAAGGACTATGACATCTCCATTGCGTATCACCCTGGTAAAGCCAATACGGTGGCTAATGCCTTGAGTCGCAAGGCGGCAAGTATGAGGAGTTTAGCTCTATTGGTTGTTTCCGAGCGCCCGTTAGCCATGGAGGTTCAGACTCTGGCCAACAGTATCGTCCGTCTTGATATTTCAGCCCCGGGCATGATTTTGGCTTGCATAGAGGCAAGGTAATCATTATTGGATAGGATCAAGGCTCATCAGTTTGAGGATACTAAGTTGAGCAAGATCCGAGATAGGGTTTCGAGGGGTGAGGCCAAGGAGGCCGTGATTACTTCTGAGGGCAGATTGAGGATTAGAGGACGTGTGTGCGTTCCTCATATAGGTGATCTAATTCAGTTGATTTTATCTGAGGCCCATAGCTCTCGCTATTCCATTCATTTGGGAGTGACCAAGATATACCGTAACCTGAGACAGCACTATTGGTGGCGTCGTATGAAGAGAGATATAGTTGATTTTGTGGCTAAGTGTGGAAATTTTCAGTAACTGAAATACGAACACCAGCAACCCGGAGGGGTGCTTCATAGAATGCCCATTCCCGAGTGTAAGTGGGAGAAGATTACCATGGATTTCGTCACAGGCATTCCGAAGACCTTGACAAGTTTGATTCTATTTGAGTGATAATGGATCGGTTGATAAATCCGCTCACTTTGTTCCGGTTCAGGATTCCTATACCGCGGAGAAGTTAGCCAAGATGTATATTCAGGATATTGTGAGCTTGCATGGGATCCCTATTTCTGTTGTATTTGATCGGGGTATTATCTTTCCTTCCCGATTCTGGAGGGCATTTCGTGAGGAGTTGGGTGCCCGATTGGACTTTAGTACAGCTTTCCATCCCCAGACCGATGGCCAGTCCGAGCGGACCATCCAGGTGCTCGAAGACATGTTGAGAGCATGTGTTATTGACTTTAGTGGTCATTGGGATTAGCATTTTCCCTTGGTAGAGTTTGCGTACAATAACAGTTATCATTCGAGTATTAGTATGGCACCTTTTGAGGCTTTATATGGTAGGAGGTGTAGATCTCTGATTGGTTGGTTCGATGGGTTCGAGGCTCAACTTGGGAGCAGAGATCTATTGAGAGAGTCCCTTGATAGAGTGAGAGTTATTCAGGATAGGCTCATGTCAGCTCAGAGCCGGCAGAAGATGTATGCGGACCGCAAGGTCCGGGATTTGAAGTTTGCTATCGGTAACTAGGATTGAAGGTCTCACCCATGAAGGGTGATATAAGGTTTCGTAAGACTAGCAAGTTAAGCCCTAGATACATTGGCCCAATTGAGATTGTGGATTGTATCAGTGATGTAGTGTCACGACCCGACTAGGGGCCATGACGGGTACCCGAGAATAACCACCGAGCACCGCTCGTACCATTACCCATCGTACACATCAAGCGTTCATTCATTAATCTTATACTCAAATCATAGGAAAACCATTTTTCACTTGAAACATAATTACAATTATGTACGTAAGCCCTTCAGCTATCAAAATAATGAACATACAATAAGGACATCGTGAGACCATACTACCCACACATACGTATCTACGAGCCTCTACTGGAGTACTAACATAAAGACAGGACAGGACTCCGTCGTGCCCAAATATATACACAAAATAACAATTCAACATAGCACCTCTGAAGTAATGGAGTGCTTCTGTAAGCCTGTTGAGTAACTCCTAGGAATCTGGGTCACCTCCCTGTCTACCTGTGGGCATGAACACAACGTCCAAAGAAAAGGACATCAGTACGAAATATGTACTGAGTATGTAAAGCATGAGTAGTAACATAAGTAAACGTGAAGGGCAGCATAAAATAAAAGATCAAATACCTTTTTGAGATGTTTGTCATGCTTACTTTACCTTTTCTTAAGGGTCGCGGAATGCACATACATATACATATCATAGTACCGTATCTGCTCATACACATTAAACATTATCCGTATTCAGCCACGTAGTGGCTCGACAATATCCGTGTTCGGCCACGTAGTGGCTCAACAGTATCACGTACATGTCTTCCGTACCCGGCCATAACAAGGCTCCGTATATCTCATCATCATCATTGCCATCACTACGGAAATATTTTATCATCAAATACATCTCATAAGCTTATCATAACTTTTCATAGAGCATGCATTTGAATTTAAAGACAACCTATGAAAATCATATCATATTCGTAGCATGAACTTCATAAAATATCGTATGATAGGCTTTATAATCTCTAAACTTAGGCTCATTATTACTATTATCGTATCTATGGCATACCTCTTACCTTTATCTCATATGAAACCCCCTATGAACATAGACTCGTAATTTTTCGGAACATTGGTCATAAGACATGCATTAGAGCTTATAGGCAATCAATAACAATATCGGGGTGACATAAGGTCGAGAACCCCCGATTACATTATGGAGTGATCATATTCATCATATCTCACCTTGAAGGAACTAACATTTTAATGTGAGTGTAACACAACGAGCAACCTCAAGGGATCGTAAATAGGGTCATTAGATTGTAGAAACATCATATCGTATTCATAGCAAGAACTTTATGGAATTAGCATATCATGAACTTTAGAACTTTTAGGATCAACTTATGGTTATCATTATCACACTCGCATCGTATCTCTTTTCTTTATCATATGAAAGTTCTTTATAATCATAGACTCATAATTTTCGGTGTGTAGGAAAGTCATGGAAATATAGGAGAATTCATGACATGGATTCATGCCTTAGAAAGAAAGGATTAGCCTCACATACCTTTTTGCTTAGCTACTCTATCACTTGATCATTTTCCTTCAACGCTCACGTTTCTACCTTCAAGGGAATTCGCATCAACATTAGCTACTCGATTATATGAACGTGCTTACTAATGCTAGAGAAAATTGGGCAGCATTTACTTTGTTTATACAACTTTTCTCATATTACATATCAACTCCCAAACATCCATAACAACATTCACAATATTATAAGCAACAATCATCATTCATCTACATTATCCACATTTCACAATTTCACTTCAATTCCTCCATAATCATGGTCATAGTTCACTATTGCGTTTTATCACATATAATACTTATCCCATGTTCTAAATGTCACTTATAGCATACTTACAATCCCAACATATCAATATTTATGACTCATTCCAAACTACTACTCAAAATCTCATTATTCTCATCTTTGTGACCCATTTTCTATCTCTTTTCATAATCTAAGTCTTTCAACCTCTCATTACCTTAAAATACATGGAAAGATCATAAAACTTACCTTAGATAGTGTAGGAATAAGCCTTTAGCGGAAATACTCCTCTTACACCAAAACCCTAGTTCACTTCCATTGGAATTTCTTGGCTTGGATGAACTTCAATGAGCTTCATACACTTGATTTTGTTGGTTTGATGAAGTTGATCACAAATCTCTCTTGAGCTCTTGTGGATGAAGAGTGGAGAGCTCTCTAGAATGTTCTTGAAGTGTGGAGAGGAGAAATGAAATAAATTGGATGGGGTTGGGTCCTTATATCATTTTTTAAAATCTGTCCCCACACCAATCTACGGACAGACATACGGTCCGTATCTTTTCTACTGGTTGTATGTATGGCCGTAGATTTGGTCCAGTGAAAGAGCCATTCTGGGCAGAACATACGACCATACATACGACCAGTATATTTTATACGGCCAGTATGTTGGACCGTATGTTGCCCAACCTTTCGGAATTCATTCTCGTCGACTCGTTTGATCTTCAATTCTTATGGAACCTTCTTAACACTTGTTTAACACCTCATTACCAATATAAGGGACGTTATCACTCTTCTCCAAAACATATTTAAGCCATCACTAACTCGGTACTCGTAAATCCTTCTCAATACATAACGTATACCTTGTCTTTCTTGGTAAACCGATCCAATTCACCTCCATCAAGGCAGCGAACTTGTAGATCATCTTTCCTTTTCTTCTCTTACTCGTAAATCCTTCTCAATATATAACGTATACCTTGTCTTTCTTGGAAAACTTTCTTCTCTTACTTCGAATGTCTTTGATATCTCAATTAGGATCATAAAATGTTATTTCTTACTTATCGAAATATCGTATACCTCGTGCCCTTCGTTAGTCTATTCACTGTACGTTAACGAGAAATTTCTGAGGTGTAACATGTAGCTTATGAGTTAGCATTGCCGCCAGGCTTGGCGGGAGTTCACCCAGTCTTTCAAGTTTCGATGCTGAAGAAATACCATGCCGACGGTACCTACATTGTCCATTGGGATTCCATATTGCTTGATGAGAATTTGACTTATGAGGAGGAGCCTATCCCGAACTTAGATAGGTAGGTTCGAAAGTTGAGGTCAAAAGAGATTGCTTCCGTGAAGGTGCAATGGAAGCACCGCCCTGTGGAAGAGGATACTTGAGAGACTGAGTCCAATAGCATAGTCGATATCCCCAGTTATTCACTGATTCAGGTATTTCCCTATTTTACTTTTTTTCTTTGCTCGAGGACGAGCAACGATTCAATTGGTATCTGATGTAACGGCCCGTTCGGTTGTTATAGTTCTTTCGGTGTTTTCTCCCGCTCCTGAGCATTGATTAGATCCCTTTTTACCTGAGGGGACCGTTGATACGCCTTATGAGGTGCCTAGATCGAATTCGGGCAACTTTGGTGAAAATATAGGCTTAAAGTGAAAAATCATTGACCCAAAGTTGACTTTTGGGAAAACGGATCTTTTTCGAAATTCTGTCAATTTCGAGAGGTCCGGATGGTCGTTTAGAACCTGTATGTGTATTTGGTTCAGTTCCCAATGCATTCGGATGCATTTCAGGACATAGGATGGGAGATTGGAATTAGGCATCGGGGGTTGACTCGGTCAACAAGTCATCCGTTGGAAATTCTGAGACCACGAGCGCGTTCGCAGCGTATTTTTGTGACAACTAATACAACTAATTCCTTCAGAGCATCATTCACATCCTTCATTATCTATTCAGCCTCATATTACTAACTTAATAATCTTGTGACAAGAGGACTTTTGAAAAAAAAGAATTTTTCTGTACCTTAGTCCTACCTTTTTCTTATATTCATATATCCTTATACTCGTACCTCCATACAACATCCTTGCCAATATACTTTATACGATAAAAGCCCTTGTCAATATCTGGCTCTTTTAATAACGTACATCGTTCTCTTACATCTTCTACCCTTTTGTACTCATGAATCATTAGCATACCTATACTCAAGGATCATATCTAAACATATGCTCATCCCTACCACTTCTTACTTTGAGAAGAAGTTACACTCCCATCTAATCAAACTGACGCCTCATTAATGAAACACTTTGAAAGGTTTAATCAACTCAAGTTTCGCCCCAATCCGACCAGTAACATAAGGAGTAACATATGACAACGTAGAACTCAGATCAATCAATACATATACTTCCTAAGAGAATACTGATAATATACCCGTAACAACATTAGGGGGAAGACTCAAGATCCTATCGCCTAGCTAGTACATAGGTATGATGCTGAGGACCACTCGAACTGGACGCTCCTCCTCGACCTCTGCCACGGCCTGCTGGTGTCTGTGAGCTTTGCCCTGGAGGGCATACAAATGACGGAAAACCAATTGTTGATCCTGTGGGATGGACCCTCTGCCACATTGAAATGGGTACTCACGCATAAAATGGCCTGGCAGGTTGCAGGCATAGCTAACACTTAAACCCAATCGGCACGGTCCCCAATGTAGTTTACCATACTGAGTACATCATGGTATAGGTGGTCTCGTCTGACTGGAAACTTTGAAACTCTGAGTTGGCCCAAAATAAGTAGGTCTATCAAACCTGGGTCCCGGAAACTATGGAGGCGCACTAGTTTTTGAATGAACTGAGTACCTAGAGAACTGCTACCTCGAGGCACCTCTGAACTCACGGTCAAACATTGAAGACCTGACCCTCTTCCTCTGACCCCTATCACCATGGCCCGCACCCTTCCGCTACGCCTGTACGGATACTAATTGGGTCACCAAAAGGATTGCCGCTCTCATCTCCTGGCCCGTGGCATCTGGTGGAGGAACTGGGGGGTATCGGAGCTGGAGCTGAGGCCCCTTCATGCTCCTCTGAAATGGATGGAGTAGGAGAGGTCCGAGATGGAACCTCATTATGGGACTCTCCCTCTTCTATCTCTGTCGATGGCTCCCGTTCAGTCCTCCTTCGGCCACCGTCTTGCCCTTCTGGGCCACTGTAGCTTTCCTCTTCACAGGCATCACTGAAATCATAGCACACAATTAGGAAAAAGGGATCCTGATAACATAGCTCTATTGCACGATCTAAGATGTGAAAGAAAGGTCAATCATTCTTAAATTCGCCGCAGCCTCCTGTTTATAGGTGTGGCGCGCTTCACACCCATAAATAACACTCTACTGGACACGGCCCGTAGACATACCCTAGGATGAACTGCTCTGATACCACTTTTGTCATGACCCAACCGGAGGGTCATGACGGGCACCCGGAGCTAACCTACCGAGCACCTCTGAACATGCTTCTCATAATCATTTCTAGGTGGACCACAAAGATATCTTATGGGCATCATAATCTGTAAGGGCATATGTCAGAAGATAAAGGCACATCTCTACATAATCATCAACAACTATGTCCATCACCATAAGCCAACAAGGCCGCCAAAATATTATACAACAATATGAACTGATAAGGTTTTGGAAGATCTAACTACATACATCTGTCTACGAGCCTCTATACAGAATACAGGAATTCACAAGGACGGGGCAGGACTTCTCCATGCCAAAGTATACACACAAAAGAGTAATACCAATAAACTGCAGCTCCGAAGCAAATGGAGCGCTTCTGAGACTCCGCTGATGAAGCTCTTAGGGGTCTGGTCCATCTCTTTGTCTACCTGCGGGCATGAACACAACGTCCACAAGAAAGAGCGTCAGTACAAATAATGTACTGAGTATGTAAGGCATGAATAATAAAATAACAAGAAATATGGAACATAACATGATATAGAGATATAACATGTACATCTGATTGCCCCTTAAGGCGAATATCATGCATGCTTAGCTTTTTAAAGAAAACACTTTTCATACATATCAAACAAAATATCGTCATTAGCCTGCGTCCGGGGTAGCCATCGCACGCCGCCCACTAGTGGTGCTGCTTGGCCATATAGGCAAGGTGTTATTATCATTATCCATTAGCCACCCACCGTAGTGGTGCTGCCCAGCCATATAGGCACGGTGTGAGAAAATAGTTACATATATGTAAACCATGCATGAGAGCCCAATTAAAAGCTACTACTTTATCGGAGTGACGTAAGGTCGGTAACCTCCGATTTATATTATGGAACAATCATCATCGCTATATCTCACCTTGGAGGAACAATTATCATAAGGTGAGATCAACAACAATGAATAAAATCAAGAAAATCACGAAATAAACTCAATAATCTCATAATAGCATCAAAACCATAAGCTTCAGAATCTCCAAAAATGGAATCATCATCATCATCAGTATCATCATGGAACATACTTATCTTTAGCATCATAAGAAACTCTATGAATCATGAACTTCTAGCTTTTGGGAATAAGAATGTTATGGAAAACATGTAGAGGTTTGTAAGAAAGAATCATGCCTTTAGAAAGAAAGGGTCTGCCTTAACATACCTTTTGAGTCTCCTCAACTACTTAACACTTATCCTTCCAAGCTCGTAAATCTACATTCAAGAAAATTCGTACTATTGTTAGGATTATCGTCACATGCTTATCTTAAGCCTTTAAATTAAATCCTTTTAGAATATGTCGAAATTCGGGCAGCATCTCCCCTGTTTATATCCCTAGCCCGAAATCACAATACCAATAACCAACAACAATAACAACAACACTAACATCAAACAAATCATCATCAACACCAAAATACTCGATAAAACATCCCACACGATGTTTATTCGATTTCTCAACCAACTAATTCATTATATGACTATTTAGTAGCTCTATCTTCGTAAATACACCTAAATCACTGTCAATAAGGAGAGATGCTTACCTTATTCCCACTAGGGATGAAATATCTTCAATATTCGCCTTGTATCCAAGCCAATATTCACTGCAACACGATATTATAATCACAACTATACGCTATCCGAACCTAAATCCCGAGATTACATTTGATTTGGGCTAAAATTTATGGGTGGAAGTTGGGAGAAATTTCTAGAGGTTTTAGGATATTTTTGAGGGGTGGTTTCGATGAAAATAAAGGGTAAACCCCCTTTTATATTATTTTAGAGTTGGTTTGCACCGACCTAGAATTTTCGCGCACTGTAGCTGCGCGTTCGAGCACAGTAGCTGGGTGCGCCTTTGCTCCGCCAGCCGAACTTGTAACGTCCATAACTCTCTACTCTGATGTTATATCGACGAGCGGTTTGTTGCGTTGGAAACTAGACCTCTTGAACTTCATTTTAAGATTTTACTTTACTTTAAAACTCTTCAGATGCTAAAATATATTCTTTCCCCAAGTTAGACCAAAATTATCATACGAACCTAAATTCACTTGTTCTCCAATCCTTCCATGACATATTACATGAACTTAAACCCCCATAATCATAAGATAGGCACATATAACCTCATATATCCTAGGAAATATCTCCAGTGTCTACAATTGAACAACTAACACCTAACGAATGTCAACGTAAAAAACTATAAGGTGTAACACGTTTCTCGTCATTTTCAAATGTTTTCATTGTTCAATGATAACTTCCGTTGGGATCTGGGTCGGGCCATACCGCATTCTTGTGAAACCTTCACACCCTAGTCTGGTTTTTGTTTTTGTAAGCATGATGCTATTAATGAAGACCATGTTTTCAAGTGCGAGGTCATTTTTGTTTCTCATAACATCCACTGCCTCTGAAAATTTGGGATCACATCATTTTCACATACTGCGGTGATGGTCGCAAATCTAGTGTCGACTGCATCATTATCCTCATACGAAGTCTACGTTATACTAGTTTGGGACTACGTCACTTATAATCAAAAATACCCAAATGAAAACTGCACGCCGGAGTGCATTATCATATTCCTTTCATGATGACTACTAACCTCTACATTCAGAATTACAACATTTAGTCAGAATATTCAAGTTAACGACCGCATACCAAGTGCGAGGCCTTTTCTCATGACAACTGCTATCCCTGAACCAGAATTACATTAACTGGAGATAAACTGTAGTAGCGACCGCAAATCTTGATGTAGGAATCACATTCATATTCCAACGATTGTGGAGATCAACCTCGAAATTATGCTACCTATTTTTGGCTATTTATGGACGACGACTCAGCCCTTCGGCACGTAGTCGTTCATTCTATGTCGTCATTTTGAGGAATGAAGTTTACCGCGGTGGAAAGGCTGACACTTTCCTTTTTTGACTCCGGGGAAGAATACCCGCCCGTCGACAGGGTTCACATCTTCCAAAAAGGAATAGACTCTTTCGTAGTGAATACGGCACTACAATGCCTCAATTCTTTATCTTCAAATCATAAATTGTCAAGGTGAAAACTGTGACCACTCTTCGGGCCAGAATAAATCCATCTTTTACTGACACTCCATGTCGACGATCTTAAATTTGATGTCAGAATTATGTCACCCAATTTCACGTGAGAACTATGCTTACCAAATTTAAGACGTCTAATCAGTCAATGTATCAAGGCAAGCCATGTGACGTCTAGGAAGAGGGTCTCAATACCTTGACACAATATTGTTTAGTGGAGACCAGGCTTCGGTAAGCCCTTGATTATATCTTTCAATAGTCTTAAAATTGTCTTTCTTTTGTCAAAGCATATTTGAGGTTTCCTACGGTTTATTAGGAATTTTGTTTGGAATGACCGAGCTCGGGAGAGCGCCTACGTATCCCGTTTCAGGAATCAGGTCGTAACGTAGTTCGAGGTAAATATATCAGGATTTTTCTAATGAGATCGAACTCAAAAGAGTGCCTACGTATCCCAAATGGGAATCAGATCATAATGTAGTTCAAAATACATAATTGGATTTTTGGGTTAAAGCGACCGAGCTTGGAAAAGCGCCTACGTATCCCCTTATAAGTATAGGAAATCAGGTACTCACGTAGTTCGTACATAAGATTTGATTTTTGGTTTTCTACTAAAAATTGCAAAATTACAATGAATGGAAATGCAATTACAAGCAAATAAAACTAAAGCTACAAATCTATGAAGTCGTTTTCTTCTTACACATAGTATCTTTTGATGGCGTCTGAAGTTTTTGCTCTGGGCCACTCTTGACCATCCATTTCAGCGAGGACAACTGCTCCTCCTGATAATACTTTCCGCACCATATAGGGCCCTTGCCAGTTTGATGCAAACTTTCCTTTGTATTCTTCTTGATTTGGGAATATCCACTTGAGCACCAATTGCTCTATTTGGATAAGTCTAGTTCTCACATGTTTGCTAAAAGCTCGCACCATTCTTTGTTGGTACAGCTGACCGTGGCAAACGGAAATCATGCTCTTTTCATCTATCAAAGCTAGTTGGTCATACCTCTTGCGGATCCATTCTGCGTCGTCTAATTCAGCTTCTTGTATGATTCGAAGTGAAGGGATTTCTACTTCGTCCGGTATCACCGTCTCAGTGTCGTAGACCAACAGATATAGGGTGGCTCCGGTTGAAGCTCTGGCGGTTGTGCAATATCCCAGTAATGCATATGGCAATTGTTCATGCCAGTCTTTGTAATTATCAATCATCTTTCTGAGGATCTTCTTGATGTTTTTGTTGGCAGCTTCTACAGCTCCATTCATTTATGGCCGGTATGCGGTTAAATTCCGGTGGGTGATTTGGAATTGAGCACATATTTCTTTCATCAGGTGGATATTTAGATTAGCCCCGTTGTCTGTTATGATCGATTCGGGGATGCCAAATTGGCATATAATGTTGTTGCGCACAAAATTCGCTACTACTTTCTTTGTCATTGATGCATAAGATGCTGCTTCTACCCACTTGGTGAAGTAGTCTATGGCGACCAAAATCAAATGGTGCTTGTTTAATGCAGCTATCCTATGTCATCCATGCCCCAAGCAGCAAATGGCCAAGGCGATGTCATAGCATTCAGTTCTGTTGGAGGGACTTTTATCAAGTCTCCATGAATTTGACACTTGCGGCATTTCTGGACGAATCTGCTACAATCGTTTTCCATGGTCATCCAGTAATAACCTGTTCTTAAAATCTTCTTGGCCAATACGAACCATTCATGTGAGGCCTGCAGGTTCCATCATGTACTTCTTCAATCAATTTTGTGGCTTCGATGGAGTCAACATATCTGAGCAAACCCAAATCTGGGGTTCTTTTATATAGAACATTCTTATTGAGGAAGAAACCATTTGACAACTTCCTGATGGTCTTTTCTGATTAATGGTAATTCCTTCGGGATATTCTCTTTTATCCAAGTACATTTTAATATTGACGTACCAAGGTTTTCCGTCAACCTCTGCTTCTACAAAAGCACAGTGATCTGGTTGATCTCTAATTTCAATTTTGACTGGATCAATGTACTTACTGTCAGGAGGCTGAATCATGGATGCTATTGTTGCCAACGCATAAGAAAACTCATTCTAGGTTCTTGGTGAATGTTTGAACTTGACATCTTGCAATCGATCCGCCAATCTTGGTACAAGTCCAACATATGGTATGATCTTTTCATTCTTGGTGGCCCATTCTCCTCGAACCTGATGAAGCAACAAATTCGAGTCGCCAATTACCTGAAGATCTCGCACATCCATGTCAAGGGATAGATGAAAACCCATGATGCAAGCTTCATATTCATCCATGTTGTTGGTACAATTGAATTTTAACTTGGCGGCCATCGGATAATGTTGGTCTGAGTCCGAAATCAAAACGGCTCTGATTCCTGATCCCTTGAAGTTGACCACTCTGTCAAAGTATACCTTCCAACCTAAATCATATTTGTTTTCTTCACTCTTGATTGTCATTACTTCTTCATCTGGGAAGTAAGTCCATAAAGGTACGAGGTTGTCATCCATCGGGCTTCCTACCAGTAAATCTGCTAATGCTTGCCCTTTAACTACTTTCTGTGCGACATATTGGATATTGAATTCGCTCAAAAACATTTTCCATTTATCCAGCTTTCCTATTGGCATGGGTTGGCGAAAGATGTACCTTAAGGGGTCCATTCTCGAGATTAAATGAGTTGTGTATGCAACCACGTAATGTCTCAGCTTTTGAGACACCCAGGTTAGAGCGTAACACGTCTTTTCCACCAAGAAATATCTGGATTCGCAGGGTGTGAACTTCTTACTGGTATAATAGATGGCTCTCTCTTTCTTGCCTGTTTCGTCATTTTGTGCCAACATGCACCCAAAAGTGTTTTCTGATACTGATATATACAACAGTAAAGGGCTTTCTGCCCTAGTGGGACCAACACGGGTGGATTCGACAAGTATCTTTTGATTGTGTCAAAAGCTTTCTGGCAATCTTCTGTCCATTTAGTTGGAGCACCTTTCTTGAGGAGTTTGAGAATCGGCTCTACAATTACTGTAGACTGGGCAATGAAGCGTCCGATGTAAATCAACCTTCCTAGAAAACTCATGACCTCTTTCTTTGTTGTTGGTGGTGGGAGTTCTTGATTGCTTTAATCTTTGTGGGATCCAACTCAATACCCCAACGACTGACTATGAGTCCTAGCAATTTCCCAGCGGGCACTCCAAATGCGCATTTTGCAGGATTCAACTTCAAATCGTACTTGCGGAGTCTGTCGAAGAACTTTCTTAAGAGCTCAAGATGATCGTCACCCACTTGGGACTTGATGATGATGTCGTCCACATATACCTCAATCTCTCTATGCATCATATCATGTAAGTAGCGCCGGTATTCTTGAGCCCAAAAGGCATTACCCGGTAATGATATACCCCCCATGGTGTGATGAATGCCATCTTCTAAGCATCTTCCTCATCCATCAGTATTTGATGATAGCCCGGGTAACAATCCACAAAATATTACACCTCATGCTTGGCGCAATTGTCAATAAGTATGTGAATGTTTGGGAGTGGAAAATTATCCTTTGGGCTAACGCGGTTAAGATCATGATAGACCACACAGATCCATATTTTCCCATCTTTCTTTGGTACCGAGACTATTTTTGCTAACCATGTCGGGTACAGTGTTACTTCCATAACTCCCGACTGAATCTGTTTTTCTACTTTTTCTTTAATTCAGATGCTGACATCAGGCTTAGGCTGCCTGATTTTCTATTTTACCAGCGCGAATCCCTCTTGGATCGGCAACCTATGGGCAACAATGTTCATACTCAAACCCGGCATATCGGCATATGACCAAGCAAAAACATCTTCATACTCTTTCAACAAGCTCTGATACCCTTCTTTCTCAATCTCTGTCAGATGTACACTTATTCTGGTTTCCCGAATAAATTCCTCATTCCCTAGATTAACTGCCTCTATTTCCTCTACATTTGGTGTCAGTCTATTTAAAAATTCCTCTTCGACGTCTATCAATCCTTCCGGTTCAGTTATCTCTTCTTCTTGATCGTTGTTTTGTTCGTCGTCATTTTTACTTGTTTCGTAACATGTCTTGACATTATTTGTGGCTTCTGTATTATTATTGTAAAGCAAAATAACACGGTTATCAATCATGTAAAAGCAATCTTAATTATGTATATATATAAAATAATTTTGTCTTATTGCAAACTTTGAGGCGTTTTCATTGAAATTTTAAAAGAGTGATATAGACTGTGGTCCTGACTCGGAATGGAGCATCGAGTCATTTCCATTATTAAACAACACGTAATAATAAAAAACATGAAAAGGCGATAAGCCGGGCCTCAAAGCCGACTTTCACCTTTTTTTTTAAAGTCAGCATTCTTTCTACCGCAGAGAGAACAACGGGGTAGAAGTCCGTCCACTTGTCGTTTCTCCTGGCTCAGGACAATGAATCTCCAATTCTTCAAAGCATTCTTCAACGATGGCTGCGCATTCCTCTTCCCAAAACAACATCATTAAACCCTCTTCTGGATCCTCATTGTTGTGGCATGCCTTGAAACATTGGTATAGACGAGGAAATGGTTTTCTCATCTTAACAGGACCTCTTAGTCCATATTCTTCTTCTTCTTCTTCTTCTTCTTCTGCCTCACACGGCTTGTATCCAACCCCAAATCAATATTTCCCATTTTTGATAGTCGTTGGTCCTTTAATTCCTTGTAAGTTCCTTCCTAGAACTTTCCTAGGCTCAAACCCACTTCTTATCATAGTCATAGCAACCATTTTGTAGACCGGTGGCATAGGGATATCTTCATCATCTCCCCTGCGATCTATCATGGCCAATTCGATAGTGTGAAAATCAGTACCAATTGGTGACTTCTCTATGATCGGTACTAAATTGTCCGGATAGTTGTAGATACTTCTTTTACCGTGAATCACGACTTTTTGATCATCCCATAAAAAATTGAGATATTGGTGCAACGAAGATGCCATGACTCCAGCAGCGTGCAACCATGGTCGTCCAAATAATAAGTTGTAGCTTGTTTTGATATCCATGATGACGAACTCCACCATGAACTCTGCGGGACCTATTTGTATAAGTAGATCTATTTCTCTAATTGGGTCGCTGGTTGCGCCATCATAAGCATTTACATTTGTTCGACTATGGCAGATTTTGCCAACATCATATCCAAGCTGTTTCAAAGTCATCACAGGGCATACATTTAACCCCGCCCCTCCATCAATCAGCACATGAGGGATAATTTTATCACAATATTTGACTGTTTATGTGTAAAGCTTTGTTGTGGGTTTTGCCCTCTCTTGGCAATTCGTCGTCAGAAAATGATAGCCTATGCGCTCATAACATACCCTACAATCTCGGCCAATGTCTCACTTGTAGTGTCGGCGGGTACTTGGACTTCATCCAAAGCTTTCATTAAGGCTAGGCGATGTCGAAAGGAACTGAGTAATAATGACATTACTGATATCCTGGCAGGAGTCTTATGCAGGTGCTCAACAATCGAATAATCCTTGACTGGCATTTGCCTCCAAAAGTTTTCAGCTTCACCTTCAGTGATTGGTCTTTTCTGAAAATTTTCGCGATGTGGCGCTTTGAGTACAGGTTCTTCTGGAGCGTAACATCTTCCAGACCTATTCATACCCTCAACCACAGCGGCTCTCTCTTTTCCTTTGTTGACCATCACCAGGTGCGGTGGTTTGATCACTATAGGTGTATTCTCATCTGGCCCTGATGTTTCGAGTATGAACGGGTCATTTTGAATTCGAACAACTGTCGAAGGATATTTAAGCACGAATGGCTCTTTCTTGGCTACAACAGATGGCTGAGACATCTCCGATTTCCTTTTCATGGGTTATAATACTTCTTTTTGCTCTTGTAAGGACAACGAGGCAACAGTGCTTTCCAACCCTTCAATATCTGGACAAACGATTGCAAGACTCTCTTCCCATTCGTCGCCTCTTTCTATCATATGAATTTGATTTCCTCCATGCTTTGGAAGAGGGTTTGTGTCCACATTTGGAGGTGTTGGCTCAAGGATAAGCTCATGATTGTCAATCATATCTTGTAGTTTGTGCCTCAAATTTATATAATATTCAGTAATATGGCCAACTTGGTTAGAATGATAAGCGGAAGTGAAATCTGGCCTATATCATCTATCCTCAGGGTTAGCAGGCTTTAGTGGAACAACATTCACTCAACCGGTGTCTCTTAATTTGGTAAACAAACTAGCCCTTGATTCTGGCAAAGGAGTGAATACTCTTGGTGGTTTCTTTTGGGTTGCCTCACAGTTTGTTGGTGGAGGCTGGTTTTGGAAAGTCTAATTTTGCAGAGCTCGGTTATTGGATGCTGGCATTTGATAATTTGACCGTGGAGCTTGGTTGTTAGGTGCTAGTAGTTGGTAATTTTTTGTTGTGGGGTTTGATAGCCAGGTTGTCCGTGGCACACAGCCATCGGGCTATATTGGGGTGAAGTGCTTATATAACTGGTTGGTGGAGGTGATTGGTAGTTGTCTTGATTTTTGTGGGTTATTTCTTTCCCTCGATTTTTTGGGCTAGTGGCTCTAGAAAAATAAGCTATATCCTCTTTCTTCTTTTTGCCAATCATGGCGCTAAACACACCTGCTCTATTTAATACACTGACAATCCTGCCGGTTTTGAGGCCATCTTCGATGTCTTCCCCAACGACGACTAATTCTGCAAAGGAGCTCCCTTTCATGGTTATCATTTTGTCAAAACAATCAGCTTCTTGGTACTGTATAAATGCAGGTACCAACTCAGCCTCATCCATTGGTGGTTGCACACGCACTGCCTCGTCTCTCTAACGACTGGCATATTCTACATATGTTTCGGTTGATGTTTGACGGATTTTCTCCAATGAGAAGCGATCAGGCACATTTTCCACATTGAAGCGAAATCTCTCCATGAATCAACTTGCCATCTCCTCCCATGTCTTCCATCAACTGATGTCTAGTGAGATAAACCACTCCATAATTGTTCCAGGCAGACTTTGACTGAATAATCTCATGAGCAAAGCTTCGTTTTCGCCATTTCCGACCAACTGGTCGCAATAAGCTCTCAAGTGAGCCCTGGGATTGTCCGATCCATTGAAATGGTCGAATTTGGGAATTTTAAAACCTTCTGGTAAACCCAGGTCTGGGTGTATGCACAAATCAGAGTATCTCAGTCCTCCTTTCTTTTTAGAGCCCTGCTCTAGTTCGGCGATTTTCTTCATCCAAAGATACATTGAGGCATGCACGAGCAGAGTAGTGAGCAACCATATGCAAACTAAGTCATCTCTGAGACTCGATAGAATAATCAAAATGAATTATCATTTGAAAATCAAGACAATAATCATATCAAGTACCCTTCGAATGTCACAATGGATTATATCAAAATAGATCTTCTGGAATCATAGACACGTATCAAGACATAATAAAATAAGTTCTAGGAATCAAGTACATTAGCCCTCCTAGTGTCTCTACGAATAGGAGCTTTTTTTGAAGTCATATATACGTCATCTATTTGTTTCATAAAGATCATGCCAAAAAGAAGGAAGGGTTAGTTTTACATACCTTTAATGCTTATCCGCGATACAATACGAATACGCTGTTTGAAGTACTTCAACCTATATTAAAACGTTAAGAACTATGGTTAAGCTACGGAAAGGTTTAAAACATATTTCAACGTTAGTAGCTTATTTCTAGACAATTGGGCAGCACTTCCCCTATATCGCTCAATTTCCTCACATTTAAGCCAACTATTCAACAACCAACATAGCATCAACCAAGGCACCTCTAAGTTATCGTATCAGGAACTTGTTAAAACAAGACCCAAGGATATCCCAAACAGCCCAAACCATTCCAAATCAGCCCACACATTACAACATTCGATAATCGTCAACATAATGGCTGCGACATATTCAAGTCATCCTTAATAATCTATAGCCACCATACTTCATCAAAATGACTTTACAATAGTCCAACAATTACAATAACCCAACACATAATCTTAATTACACTTAGTCCTCCAATTCAACAAGAACAACAACACGTCCTAAACAGCCCTTAAAACAAATACAACTTCAACTTAAAATATCAAATTCCTTCACTTTCATTATATAACCCATGACAACAATAACGACAACAATAATCACAATTAATCCACTGTTACTAGTTTAAACAGCCCCCAACCGAATCTTAGCATCAACACACATAATTCCTTACATCCAATTCCATATTCACCAAATTATACAAAGACCAAATTATCACTAAAACATGTAAGAGGGAATTAAACCTTACCTTAGCAAGCTTAAGTTGATCAAGACCTGCCATGGCCGTGAGTTGCCATGGCTGTTGTAATCTCTATTTTTTTTTCTAATTGGACTTGAAAATCATCAATTTAATTGTGTAGAAGGGGGGGGGGGGGGGGGGGGGGGGGGGGCGCTGTCCGTGAGCTCAAGGGGTTGCTGCCATAGCCATGGCCGTGGCTCTCTCTCTCTCTCTCTTTAATCAATTTGTGGTGAAGTTTAAAATGAATTATATGACTATGAATTAGTCATCACTTAAGGCTTTATATGCTGCCCCTACATGTTACACGTGCCCCACTATAGCATGGGCCAATCAGAATTGGCCATGTTGTAGTGGGGTCCATTTGGCACTACTTAGGCTTAATTAATCTTAATTAATTACTAATCCCCACTTAATAATCTAATCATGGTTAATTAATCCCTAATATCCACTAATATTTCTACACCAATTGAAATTTATAAGCAAATTGTGCACTTATTAAAATCGGGGATTAAAAGTCCTTATCTCATATCCCAAAAATAATCTCGTCCTTAAACTTATGTCGATTAGCTTACGAATAATTCAACGTATAAAAATACGGGGTATAACATCCTTCCCCTCTTTTGGACATTCGTCCTCGAATGTTAAATTGGTCCTATAAAGTCTTATAAGAATTTCGGGGAAGTCTCCCTTATTGCTATAACATGTAGTCTAATCTACCAATCAATATAATCAAGTGAGGAATTTAAATTATCTGCAGGCGTAGGGAACAAGTAACGATACTTATTCTTCATCTCCTCTTCAGCTTCCCAAGTCATCTCCTCTCTATTATTATTTCGCCATAATACTTTGACGGAAGCCACATCCTTAGTACGCAATCTTCTAACTTGCCGATCAAGTATAGCTATAAGGTTCTCCTCATAGGACAGCTCTTCCGTCACCTGGACATCATCCACGGGGAATACTCTAGAAAGGTCATCAATACATTTGCGAAGCATCGACACATGAAATACTGGATGTACTGCTTCAAAATCAGATGGTAGGTCCAACTCATAGGCAACCCTTCCTACCCTACAAATAATCTGATAAGGCCCAATGTACCTCGGGCTAAGCTTCCCATTCTTGCCGAATCTCATTACACCCTTCATGGGTGACACCTTCAAGAACACCCAATCACTAACCTGAAACTCTAAGTGTCTACGTCGATTATCTGCATATGACTTTTGTCGACTCTGGGCTGCCAATAACCTCTCCTGAATAAGCTTCACTTTATCAATAGCTTGCTGATTCATGTCTGGGCCTATTAATTTGGCCTCACCAATATCAAACCAACCAATAGGTGACCTGCACTTCCTCCCATATAAGGCTTCATACGGTGCCATCTGGATACTAGAATGGTAGCTGTTATTATAAGAAAACTCGATGAGTGGCAAATGATTGTCCCAGCTACCTCTGAAACCAATAATAAAGGCCCGTAACATATCTTGTAGCGTCTGAATAGTACGCTCGGCCTGTCCGTAAGTCTGAGGGTGGAATGTTGTGCTAAGACTCACCTGTGTCCCTAATCCTTCCTGGAATGATCTCCCGAAGTTAGCTATAAACTGAGCTCCTCTGTCGGAGATAATAGATGTGGGAACCCCGTGAAGTCTCACTATCTCCTTGTGGTATAACCTTGCATAGTCCTCAGCTGAATAAGTAGTCCTGACTGGAAGCAAATGGGTTGATTTTGTCAGCCTATCCACAATAACCCATATAGAGTCACATTTTTGCGAAGTGCAAGGTAAACCTGTAATGAAGTCCATGTTAATTACTTCCCATTTCCAAGTCGGGATCTCTATCTCCTGTAATAATCCACCAGGCTTCTGATGCTCGACCTTAACCTGTTGACAATTCGGCCACTGAGCAACAAACTCCGCGATGTCCCTTTTCATACCATCCCACCAATATAAACATCTGAGGTCATGATACATCTTCGTTCACCCTGGATGAACAGAATAACGGGCATAGTGTGCCTCTCCCATAACCTATTGTCGTAGCCCTGCAACCTCAGGTACACATAATCTGCCTCTGTATCGTAGCACTCCGTCAGGTGTAACCTCGAATGGGGTCTTCTCCTTTTGAAGGGTTGTATCTTTATACTGTGCCAGAACAGGATCCTCGTACTGGCGTCTCTTTACCCCTTCTATGATAGAGGATTCAGCAACTTCTCGAACAGAAACTCCACCATCTCCAGAATTAGCCAAACGGACTCCAAGATTAGATAGCCGATAAACCTCACGAACTATCTCCTTCCTTTCTGGTTGCACGTCTGTCAAACTACCCATAGATTTACGGCTAAGTGCATCTGTTACAATATTTGCTTTCCCTGGATGGTATATGATATCAACATCATAATCCTTTAGCAACTCTAGCCACCTTCTCTACCGTAAATTCAACTCCTTCTACTTAAAGATATACTGGAGACTCTTATGATCCGTATAAATATCAACATGCACGCCATATAAATAATTCCTCCATATCTTCAAAGCATGAATTATCGCTGCTAACTCCAGGTCATGAGTAGGATAATTCCTTTCGTGCTTTCTGAGCTGCCAGGAGGCATAGGCTATAACCCTACCATGCTGCATTAATACACAACCTAATCCAACACCTGAAGCATCACAATAAACAACATAGTCATCTGGTCCCTCTGGAAGAGTTAGAACTGGAGCTGTAGTCAACTTATCTTTCAACAACTGGAAGCTTTGCTCACATGCATCGGTCCACTGGAACTTAGCCGCCTTCTGAGTTAGCCTTGTTAAAGGCGCTGAAATCGAGGCAAACTTCTCTACGAATCTCCTGTAATATCCTGCTAGGCCCAGAAAATTACGTACCTCAGTAGGTGTCGTAGGTTTAGGCCAAGTCTTTACCGCCTCCATCTTCTGTGTATCTACCTGAATGCCATCAGCTCCAATAATATGCCCCAAGAATGCTACTGAAGTCAACCAGAATTCACATTTAGAGAACTTAGCATACAACTTCTGGTGCTGGAGCACCCTAAGTACCGTCCTCAAATGATCTGCATGCTCCTCTTCTGAACGTGAATAGACCAGAATATCGTCGATAAATACGATCACGAACATATCCAGGAATGGTTTGAACACTCGGTTCATTAAATCCATAAATACCGCTGGAGCATTGGTCAGCCCAAAAGACATCACTCTAAACTCATAATGCCCGTATCGAGTCCTGAATGCAGTCTTCGGAATATCTGCCTCCTTCACCCTCACCTGATGATAGCCTGACCACAAGTCTATCTTCGAAAAGCATTTAACACCCTGCAACTGGTCAAATAAATCATCAATCCTGGGGAGGGGATATCTATTCTTTATTGTTACTTTATTCAGCTGCCTATAATCAATACACATCCGCAGCGACCCATCCTTCTTTCTCACAAACAATACCGGTGCTCCCCAAGGTGATATGCTGGGCCTGATGAAGCCTTTTTCTAACAAGTCTCTTAGTTGCTCCTTTAACTCCTTCAGTTCTGCAGGTGCCATTCTGTAAGGAGGAATAGATATGGGCTGAGTATCTGGCAATACATCTATAGTAAACTCTATCTCCCGATCAGGAGGAAGACCTGGAAGTTCATCTGGAAATTCATTAACTATCGGCACTGATTGAAGAGTCGGTACTTCTGCTTTCAAGTCATGCACCCGAACCAGATGATAAATATAACCCTTTCTAACCATCTTCTTTGCCTTGAGGTATGAAATAAACTTACCCCTCGGCGATGCCGTATTCCCTATCCACTCTATGACTGGCTTTCCTGGGAACTGAAATCCAACTATCTTTTCTCTACAATCAACGTTAGCATAACAAGAAGCTAGCCAATCCATACCCATAATAACATCAAACTCAGTCATGTCTAACTCTATTAAATCTGCCAAGGTATGACAGCAATATATATCCACCGAACAATCTCTATATACTTTCTTTGCTATAACAGAATCTCCTACCGGTGTAGCTACCTCAAATGGTTCTATCAACTCAGGTTCTATTCCAATTCTACTAGCAACAAAGGGAGATATATACGATAAGGTGGAGCCTGGATCTATCAATGCATATACGTCCCGAGAGAAAATCGATAATATACCTGTAACCACATTCGGTGACGCCTCCTGATCCTGTCTACTAGCCAAAGCATATATGCGGTTCGAAGGACCGCTAGAACTAGAAGCTCCGCCACGACCTCTACCACGGCCTGCCGGTATCTGAATACCCTGCCCCATAGGGCGCATAGCTACAGAAGAAGATGAACCAGCAACCGATCCAGTAGGCTGAGCCACACCAACTGGACCGCCTCCATACGGACACTCTCTCATAATATGGCCTTGACGGCCACAAGAAAAACAAGCACCTATAGCGCGACGACATTCCCCAGAATGGAGCCTACCACACCGAGAACACCGAGGCAAAGGTGGCCTCGACTAACTCAAACCTCTGTTCATCTGCGAACCCGAAGCTCTGGAGCTCTGACCGGCTACTGAATACCCTGTGTTGTAAAATATCCTACCGGTGAACTGTGGGGGTGCACTCTGTACTGGCTAGGAAGAATATCTACTATACTGCTGAGGCTGCCTGCCTCGAAACTCACCAGGATAACCAGCCGATCTAGCCCTCTTATGCTGACCTCTGTCATAATCTCTATCTGGCGGACGTCCTCTATGTCAATCCTCTACCCCCTGTGCATATGCCTGTATCCGAGCAATATCCATACCTGGCTGAAGAGCCACCGCCATACAACCATCAATCAAATAGTGATCCAGTCCCATCACATAACGATGCACTCTATCAGCCATATCAGCTACCATAGTAGGCGCATATCTCGCTAACGAATCAAACTCAAGACTATAATCTCGAACGCTCCTGCCACTCTGCCTCAGATGTAAGAATCTATCAACTCTGGCCCGTCTCATCTCTGGGGGCAGAAAGTGGCCAAGGAAGGCCTCCACAAACTCATCCCATACCGCTGGAGGGGCATCCTCACCCCTAGATAACTCCCACGACTCATACCAATTAACAGCAACATCCCGCAACCGATACGAAGCCAACTCAACAGACTCAGTCTCAGAAGCCTTGATTATCCTCAATGTACGCTGCATCTGCCGGATAAACTCCTGCGGATCATCCTCGGGCTTTGACCCAAAAAACTCTGGAGGATTATAACTTAAGAAGTCACGAGCCCTCAAACTATCATATCTATCCGCATGGTCAACTCTTAGTCCATGCCTGCGAGCCTGCCCTGCCACTAATCTGGTCAGCAACTGAACTGCATCCCTCATGGCCCTATCCTTCTCCCCTAGCTGAGGAGCTAGAGGCTCAGGTACTGGGGCCTCGGAAGCGGGCAGTGGAGCTGCCCCCTGATCTAGAGCTGCTGCTGCTCTAAGCTCCTCTGGAGGTGGCGGTGTAGCAGAACTCGCCGACTGAAGTACAATCTCAGGCATAGATTAGGCATGGCCCTAGTAACTCTCCGAGTCTGGCTAGTATCTCCTGCTACTGATTTGCCCTTCTGGGCAGCTGTCGCTTTCTTTGGAGGCATAGCTGTAAACATAATAATCTGTTAGGGAAGGATTATCCTGATAATATAGCTCTATCGCACGATCTAGAGTAGGAAGGGAAGACAATATCCTAAATGTCCTATAGCTTCCTGTTTATAGATGTAGTGCACAACACACCAATAAACAAGACTCTACTAGACACGGTCTGTAGACACTCCGAGGATGAACTGCTCTGATACCACTTTTGTCACGACCCAGCCCCGTGGGCCATGACTAGTGCCCAAGCTGGACACTCGTATACGTACCTGTTAGATATAGTCAGACTGAAACTACAAACAATATGGAAACTTGCAAAAACATTAAAGGTTCACAACGTCGTATGTCTCAAGATAACTTGTGTCCTGAGGAGTCACAACTAATTAAAACGTAATACAGTACGCAAGCCGACAAGGCTGCCACTACAAACCAATATGATACGCAAGCCGACAAGGCTGTCACTATAAACCAATATGATACGCAAGCCAACAAGGCTGCCACTATAAACCAATATGATACACAAGCCGACAAGGCTGCCACTACATACGATACGATACGCAAGCCGGCAAGGCTGCCACTACAGACAGGATTATCCTTAGCAAATCACATAGACACGGCTGAACAGAACTTATATACAACCCACACATATGTCTACAGACCTCTATGAGTATCGATAGTGAAATATGACGGGACAGGGCCCCGCCGTACCCCTGGATAAACATATATATATATATATATACATCAAAAGGTCTGTACCCAAAATAAGATAGGCTCCGGAACAATGGAGCTCTCCAAACAGCTGGGCAGAAATTCTAGGCTGGAGGATCACCAAATCGAGTATCCGTACCTACGGGCATGAAACGCAGCCCCCCGAAGAAAGGGGGTCAGTACGAGATATGTACTGAGTATATAAAGCATGAAACACAATAGAGAGGATCATGACTGAAATAGAGATTACAGGAGACAAGTATGACAATCATAATACCAACACACTTGCCTTATGAAATGTAAATCATGCATATCAATATCATATATCATACCCGGCCCATTATGGGACTCGGTGAATAAAGTCATCATATACCATCCTTGGCGCCATAATCACATCATCGTATCATATATATATACCATATCCCGGCCCTCTAGTGAGGGACTCGGTAAACAATGCAGTGAAACTGTGCACGAGAACGTACCCCGGCCCAAGACTCGGTGAAAGATACATTGAGGCATGCACGAGCAGAGTAGTGAGCAACCATATGCAAACTAAGTCATATCTGAGACTCGATAGAATAATCAAAATGAATTATCATTTGAAAATCAAGACAATAATCATATCAAGTACCCTTCGAATGTCACAATGGATTATATCAAAATAGATCTTCTGGAATCATAGACACGTATCAAGACATAATAAAATAAGTTCTGGGAATCAAGTACATTAGCCATCCTAGTGTCTCTAAGAATAGGAGCTTTTTTTGAAGTCATATATACGTCATCTATTTGTTTCATAAAGATCATGCCAAAAAGAAGGAAGGGTTAGCTTTACATACCTTTAATGCTTATCCGCGATACAATACGAATACGCTGTTCGAAGTACTTCAACCTATATTAAAACGTTAAGAACTATGGTTAAGCTACGGAAAGGTTTAAAACATATTTCAACGTTAGAAGCTTATTTCTAGACAATTGGGCAGCACTTCCCCTATATCGCTCAATTTCCTCACATTTAAGCCAACTATTCAACAACCAACATAGCATCAACCAAGCACCTCTAAGTTATCGTATCAGGAACTTGTTAAAACAAGACCCAAGGATATCCCAAATAGCCCACACCATTCCAAATCAGCCCACACATTACAACATTCGATAATCGTCAACATAATGGCTGCGACATATTCAAGTCATCCTTAATAATCTATAGCCACCATACTTCATCAAAATGACTTTACAATAGTCCAACAATTACAATAACCCAACACATAATCTTAATTACACTTAGTCCTCCAATTCAACAAGAACAACAACACGTCCTAAACAGCCCTTAAAACAAATACAACTTCAACTTAAAATATCAAATTCCTTCACTTTCATTATATAACACATGACAACAATAACGACAACAATAATCACAATTAATCCACTGTTACTAGTTTAAACAGCCCCCAACCGAATCTTAGCATCAACACACATAATTCCTTACATCCAATTCCACATTCACCAAATTATACAAAGACCAAATTATCACTAAAACATGTAAGAGGGAATTAAACCTTACCTTAGCAAGCTTAAGTTGATCAAGAACTGCCATGGCCGTGAGTTGCCATGGCTGTTGTAATCTCTATTTTTTTTCTAATTGGACTTGAAAATCATCAATTTAATTGTGTAGAAGGGGGGGGGGGTGTGAGCTCAAGGGGCTGCTGCCATAGCCATGGTCGTGGCTCTCTCTCTCTTGTATTCAATTTGTGGTGAAGTTTAAAATAAATTATATGACTATGAATTAGTCATCACTTGAGGCTTTATATGCTGCCCCTACATGTTGCACGTGCCCTACTATAGCATGGGCCAATCAGAATTGGCCATGTTGTAGTGGGGTCCATTTGGCACTACTTAGGCTTAATTAATCTTAATTAATTACTAATCCCCACTTAATAATCTAATCATGGCTAATTAATCCCTAATCTCCACTAATATTTCTTCACCAATTGAAATTTATAAGCAAATTGTGCACTTATTAAAATCGGGGATTAAAAGTCCTTATCTCATATCCCAAAAATAATCTCGTCCTTAAACCTATGTCGATTAACTTACGAATAATTCAACGTATAAAAATACGGGGTATAATATAGGGTTCCAATAAAAATGGGAACTTTGGCTAAAATCATATTTGTAGAGTTGAAATGATTAGAGAACCAATTAATTGATTCAATATGGTGCTTGAGACTAGCATTAGGATGATTATGATCCTAAGGATAATTAACCCACTTGATTAAGGGTAGAATTGGTGGGGTTGTCATCCCCAATTTGTTATTGTTAAATTGATGATCCTTTACTTAGAATTATAATTATAGACTTTGAACGTTTCGAAGCTTTGAGGAAAGGAAAAGCTATTGCGGAGTGATTGCATTGCTCCAGTTCAGCTTCGAGGTAGGATATGGTTTATCGATTTAGACTTTGATTAGTTGATTATATATGTCGTAGAATCTATAGGAGAAAGCATGTCTAGGACTTCGGACATGGAGTTTGGGAGATTGTTGTTAGTTGTATGATTAAATTGTGTGAAGTGTTTCTCCATTGTTGAGGTTGATAAACTTGAATTGTATTCTTGATACCATTGCAAGGAAGGTATTCATACATACGCTTCAGAGACTGATTGAGATAACTTCATAGTATATTACCATGAGCAGATTATTTGTGGGTCTTATTGTGACTTGTGTTATTTGGTTATACTTCATTGATGTTGACTTGATATGTGTTCTTGAGTCATTCCTTATGATTTGATTATGAGACATTGTTGATGATGATTGAGATGGAACATATACATCTTTTAAGGCACATGTGACAAGGGGTGACGATGTAGCCTAGTGTGAGCTCGTGGTTTAAGGTTCGTTCCGGAACGAGTGGTACATGAACATCATGGATCCCCTGCAGGTCATGACTATTTGGGAAAAACATTACCATTTAGCATGTGTGTATAGATATGTGACAGAGTTGGAACTTTATTTTACTTCTTTGGCTTGAGAATTGGTGTTTCATTGTTGATAATTGGTGACTTATTTTGAAAGTGGGTTATTTGTGATACATGTTTGTTGTGTCTGTCTGCCTATTTCATTTATTTTATGTATGTATGCATGATACTATCTTAGTCGGCCTATGATACCTACCAGTACGTGTTGTTTGTACTGACCTACACTTGCTGCACTTTTTTTTGTGAGTGCAGATTTTGAGCCATAGACGTCTTCTAGAGCTCACATCTAGTTGAGGTTATTCGTCACCAAGGTCAGCGGGTGAGCTCCTATCCGTGCCATGTCGCCTGAAGATCTTTCTTTATTTCAGATGTCTATTTTCATCCCAGACATTATGTTTATTTTTAGACAATATCTCTTCTCTTTAGACATTGTTGGTTAGAGTCCTTGTACGGTGACTTTCATATTTTGGGATGTAATAGCTAGATTTCCGCACTTGCTATTTAGTTTATTTTATTGTCAGATATTTTATTCCATTATTCGTGAGCAATGTTTATTAATTGGTTTAAGTAATTGGAATTTGTTGGATAATGGGTTAAGAGATTGGTTCGCCCACTATAGGACTAGTGTGGGTGCCACTCACGTCTGTTGGGACGTGACAGGTTCTTGTTGACACCTAATTTTGTCCCTCCTTACTCTAAATTATTCTAAGGAGATGCTATTTTTACTTACAAGGTATAACAATATTTATAGCATTTTAAATACTATTACAAGCATTATTACCTTATTTTCCTCCGTTATCCCACGTATCGTAGTTTTCATTGCATATTAGGTTTAATATAATTTATCAATTTTAGATGTTAAATATTACTTTTTATTAGGCACATTCATATATTCTTAAGGACTTCTATTCTATTCTATTTCTTTCGCATCGTTGCACAAAATATCATTACCATAATTTCATTAAGATTTTATTTCACCGCATTATTTTATTTATTATCGTATCATCAATTATCGGAGTACCTTTCCTCTTAAAATTAGCCAAAGAATCACAATTTATGTGAAAAGAGTACTTATTTTATGCTCGTTTTATAATTGTAGATATTAGTTTATTAACGTTTTATACTATGTCGGCAATTATAGAATTAAATGAGGTCACGCCCATTTTACTAGGCCGTGCAGGCACCTATCATTCCCACCATGATAGGCGAACCCTTATCCCAATATAACCAATTTAAGTAAAGGCGGAAGAAATAAATATAGAATAAGTCTCAAATCATCCACATAAGATAAAGTGCGGAAATACTAAATACAACCCCATAGATTTGGTCTGGTCATACAAGAGCACTAACTACATATTATGAGTCTGAAAGATGATAAAGTCTCATAATATAGCTGTCTCGAAATAAGAGTAAGACATAGTAAATAAAGGAGAGAACATCCGGGCAGCAGCCGTTATCGTGCTCACCCTGGAATGACTCTACAGCAGCCTCGCCAATCATCCCCGAGGGAAAAGAGTGGAACCTCTCTAATACTTTGCATCCATAAAAGAATACAGCAAGCGTAGGTCAGTACAAAGCAACGGTACTGGTAGGTATCATGGGCCAACTAAGACTAGTTGACATATATAAGGACAATAAGGTAAAAGAAAACAAGTAAACGATAGAGTACAAGTCATGTCTTTCCACGTAATCACCGTTCATATCCAACCTCATGTTATAGAAACTAATCTCAATTGTCTCAACTATTCACATAAATCAAACAAGTCTACTAGTACGATCCAACCAACGTAGTCTAACTCATAAACAGCCAAGAAATATAACAAACACCATAACCAAGTCATAACCAACCAAGAAGTATAATCAAAGCAATTGAATATGTGGTATGAAGGCAACACAATGCCTGTACTTTTGTACTCCGATGGTGGAATACCTCCACGCCTCGGCAGCACAACCCATGGGGGACCCGCGAAGTTCAAGCACCGTCACTCCGCACACAGCTCAGAGGACCAAATATCTTATGGTATAATAATATCAGTGTTCCATATTAGTCACTCCGCACACAGCCCAAAGATGACTCGATATCAAATATGTCTCAGAAGAATATCGGTCACTCTGCACACAGCCCAGAGATGACTCAGTATCCAATGCAATAATGTATGCAGTATGAATATGATGCAAGTACAATATCAACCAAGAAGTATAATCAAAGCAATTGAATATGAGGTATGAATGCAACGCAATGCCTGTACTTTTATACTCCGATGGTGGAATACCTCCACGCCTCGGCAGCACAACCCATGGGGGACCCGCGAAATTCAAGCACCGTCACTCCGCACACAGCTCAGAGGACCAAATATCTTATGGTATAATAATATCAGTGTTCCATATTAGTCACTCCGCACACAGCCCAAAGCTGACTCAATATCAAATATGTCTCAGAAGAATATCGGTCACTCTGCACACAGCCCAGAGATGACTCAGTATCCAATGCAATAATGTATGCAGTATGAATATGATGCAAGTACAATATCAATGAATCATATCAACCAACCATTCCACGCAGGGCGCACAAGTAATATCATCATCAAGGCAACAAGATAAACCACAATGGAGTCACAACCCTCAATTCTACTAATAATCAAGTCTCACAATAACATAGTCATCAATGTTTCCTCCTCATTTCTATGATCAGTACCAATCACAAAGCCTAACAATTTAATATCAGTATTTCCATCTCGGTCATTCTATGTCACAAGCCTAGGATGACTCAATAATCTATATGTCATGAATATGAGTATGAATCTGGAACCATGCAAGTACAATCCGTGAACGATCTCAAGTTCAAGCCGTGCCAAACATAGCGCGCCAATATCACAAATGATACACAACCGTGCCATACAAAGCGCACCAATATCATCAGTAATGATCCATAGAGTAATCATAATGAATCTCCAATTTCCATAGCAATAAGGGTCAAATATTCCAAGATTGCTATACCAATAACAAGGCGTACACTAAGTATCAGTATCAATATCAAGTAATTTCTTCCTTCCGTTTGACTCCCAATTCACAAACAATCCACCAATTTATACACAACGTACCAAACAAGGTCCTATGGAGTCTATAGGCCACAAGCCCGATCAAACAAGTCACAAGCAATACCAAACCCTAAGGCAACATCCAACCCAAACTTCATACCCGAGTGTTTACATGAAATCTCTGATAATATTATCTAAATATACGTTTCGCTAGTCGAAGTCTCACCATAAAGGTAAGCCGTAACCTACCTGGAACGTCGAACAGCAATCACGGACCACAAGCTAATTCCTTGCCCTCGCGGTGAGTCTCCACACAATCAAACTCTAATCAAATAAAGATTTTATGTAAGAATACGAGAAGAACAACACCCATATTGGTTATACCCTATCCGGGTCAAACCCGCTCTTTAATTTAGGAAAACGGGACTTAAGGGCAAAACAGAAATTTTATGATCAAAATACCAATTTCAACACCAATTAACCCAAACCCATCATTAAAATCAAAGGAATGTTCAACTAATCCTCAAAATCCTTTTTATATGAAAAAACCCCAATTTGGGTCTAAGAGCCCTAATTTTTTATCCAAGAATTTCTATGATATAATCATGGGTTATTGATTACTAAGCATAGAAACATGATAATCTATCATAAATATCAACAATTTCATCATTTAACTCCATCTATTCATCAATTTCGTTTTTAACACTTTTTCTCCCAAAACCCATGAAAACCCTCTTTGATTCTAGTTATTACTAGGTTAGAATCATGCAATAATGAATTCTAGTCATCAAATCCATGCTTAATAGAGCTAACTCAACCAACAAATCAAGATTTAAAATCCTAGAAGGAATACTCCTTAAACCCACTTTCATTCTTCAAGTTCTATGGATTTTCTACCATGGATTCTTACTAGGGAAGGTAAAAGAAAGAGATTAAGATTAAGGAACTTACCCTCATGAGAAATCTGACAAACCACCGCCACCCCCCCCCCCCCCCCCCCCGCCCACCCACCCAAATCGCCTCCAAGATGCTATGGAAATGTAATTTTTGGAATGGGAGGAAGAAGGGTTTCATAAGGCATTTAAATAAAAAATCTGGCCCGCGACCGCTTCAACGGTTAGGCCATCGTTTTCGCGCACCGCTTCGGCGGTTCATCCATCGTTTTCACGCTACCGCTTCAGCGGTTCGGCCACCCCTTCAGCGGTTCGGCCATCGTTTTCGCGCATCGTTTCGGCGGTTCGGCCACCGCTTCGGCGGTCACCAGACACCATAAAATTCTGGTGTCTTCCAAACTTGAAATCAACCCCCAGAACCATCCCGGAACCTCCCGGACACAAATCAAATATGCATATATACATAAAAATGCGCTACGAACGCACTCATGGCCTCGGAATTTCCATTGGAGGTCTCGTTGACTGAGTCTACCCCCGATACCTCAAAACTAACTTTCCAACCCAAGTCTCAAAATGCACCCGAGTGCATTGGGAACCAAACCAAATATGCACACAAGTTCTAAATGACCATCCGGACCTCTCGAAATCGACGATTTCTGAAAAAAGTCTGTTTACCCAAAAGTCAACTTTGAGTAAACCATTTTTCGCTTTAAGCCCAATTTTCACAAAAAGTCACCCGAATCAAATCTAAACACCTGGGGAAGTGTGTCAACGGTCCCCTCGGATCAAAAGTGAGCTAACCAAGCTCAGGAAAGGATCAAAAGTGTTGGAGATGCAATATCGACCAAACGGGTCGTTACAAATGGCAGCCCATTCTTCAAGATTTTCTTTAACCAAATATCGTTGCTATCCCAATTCAAATTTTGAAATTTTACCATATGTCATATCCCACAAATCTGACTTTCCATACAAATATTTTGATCTCCTCTGACGTCTCTTTGGCAAAAAGGAAATGAATACAAATAAAATGGCTGATTCTTTGCCTTATTAAGGAAGAGACCATTTTGATAATTCTTACTCTATATAATACACGATCATCCATTTGGTTTTGGTGGGGGGATTCATTCCTTTTTCCCTTAGGAAAGAAGAGTAAAAAAATAAAAACCTAGTAGCTGACTGGAAAAAATGCCACCGCACGAGCCTTTTCAATTTTTGCTAGACTCAGCGACAAGCAATGACAACACATTCATCTTCTTTGTCATGAAAAAAACACCGCCACAGCACCAACCTTCATCTAGAAACACCACAAACAGCCGCTAGACCACCTCTGTCCGTCACACTAGTTCGTTCTTTTCTCCACCGTTAAAACCGTTAAAATGAAATTTTGGTGAGTTTCCACATATGACTACAATGCATCGAATTTGGTGTCTCATAGACTATGAACCAGACCTAAATAAAACAAGATTAAACTTACGGAACAATTGGTGAAGTTTAGAACTTCCATGAACCAAGAATTCTTTTGTAAGTCTAGGGTCTTATTCTATCACATTATACTCGCACAATCTTTGTCGTTATCGCAGTTTTGCGCTAAGAGGTCATGCACGTGTCCTGAAATTTATGAGTGCTCTAGAAATCTGTCACAATTTCATAGGAGCGGCACCACTCCACACCCATATAATTCCAATCACCAAGTGTATTCTGCAAAGCAATACACCGCCTATAAAGGATATGAATTGGATTAAGAGTTTAACTCAACCTCACTTTGTCTTGCAGTATTTGCACTATATTCACACATCATAGGAGGGACATACGTTAATAGTGCATATTTGATCAACTAATGACTTGTTATTACCCATATGAACCTAATTCATGAGATCTCCAATCACATTGGTTAGGTTACCATCATTGTTGATCTTCTCAATTTGACAAAAGTCTCACTCCCCTCGATATTTCGTTTAGTCTGTGAATTGATCAAGTTCACCTCTGACTTCACATAATCTATTTACCTTAATGATTCCGTCTCACAACAGCTGTTTTATCACATTATGTCTCAAAGAAATGTGTTCATTTTTGCCAATAAAAAAATTATTTTCACTACAGCTATTGCTGCTTGGCAAACACAAAATATGTTAGTTTTATTCCAATTGAAATACTCTCTAAGTGGTCTATTAACCACTTAGCCTCATCACCAACCAACTCTAAAAATTCACTATGTTTAGTACCATAATTGTGGTACCTCTCAAATATTTTTTTCCTTTTCAAGATTGAGTAGCATACTATTAGTAAGACACCCCCACACTTTCAAATATTTCAACCTTGCAAGGTATCATATTTTATATGTGACGTACAAATTTACACACCAAAACATATCAAAGACGAAATAGTAAATGCAAATTGTTTTCAGCACATACAACAATGAACATATAAAAGGATATAGGACCAGGAAGGTTGACCTCTATCATATGTACATCTCAATATTAAATTGTCATGAAAGCCATTAAAACTATTCAAAAATCATTTCAAGACAAAAGTCATTAAAAGCCTATTCAACATATGCCTTTGTCCAATGACCAGCGTATAACAACAGTCAATATATATTTTCTCATAATGAAATTGAAAGCTAAGCCATTAAGCTAATCATTTGTTTGGAAAATAGTGTAGCAGGTTCAAATTTCTAATGAAGAAATAGTAATGATAATGAAGAGGTAAGGATCTGCTCCTGTGGTCAAAGTAACGTTAAAACTATATTATAATAAAGATTATTAATCATGTGAATCTCAAGTAAACAAATTATTGACATTTTCGCTTTGAAAATTATTAAGTACAAATAAATCATGATTACAATACTCATATAAAACCGTTGTTTTTGGTTAACACAGTTTTATCAAATTCAAAAGAAACCTTCACCCCCACTTTTCCTAATAATCCCACAGAAATGAAATTAGTTCAACCATAGAAACATGTACTATCTCAGTTAATGTCAGTATTTTTCATATCACGTTTAAGAACTTCCATTCCAAAAATTTGAGTAGTTCTAGAATTACCAACATAAATAAATCATTTTCTTGTTTAACTTGGGTGTAGGATGTTAGCACAGATATGCTTAGTAGCACAAAGTCTAACACTCAATTTATCACATTAGCCACAAGATTCGCTTGAGAGATGACCACAACAATTATATCATCCGCTTAGTCAAATTTATTTTTACTTAGCAGGATTATCATTTCTCCGAATCTTCTTCTACATTGAGGGTTATGTTGGCTTAACTTTCCACACACAAATCCATTAAAAATTGATCTCTACTAAACAATTCATAGTTATATGAAGAAAAATCAATCACTATTCAACATTCACCCAAATGACCAAGAAATATGCAAAGATTACTTTTAGATCATAAGGTACTTCCACAAAAATACAATATGCCATGGTCTTCAAATATAATTTGTTGCCACAAAAATCTCAAATTTGTAAGGTCTAAACTATGATAAACACTTAGTTACTTTTTAACTGCCTCAACCATATAGGTAACTATTATCAAATATATTTAGCTAGCTCACATTTCTTCAAATAAATAGATAAAGAGGCCTCAAAACTATTTTTAACAACACAAACTTCATTCATCAGATATACGGTTCCTAGGCAACGACTAATGCTTCTTTGTTTGTAAAACTTAACCCCTTTTCATGCTAATACCACTAACACCAAGATTATTATTATCTTTGGACTTATAATGATGTCTCTTTTTTTTTCATTTGTTAAAACAGAGATTATAGTATCGTTACATACCTCATTAACATAATTGAAAAGTTGTTACCTCATCAACCTTTGTATTCCAGTTTCCATCCATGCCTGCTATATTGTTTGCTGATCTTCTCACCTTTTTTATTCACATTGTAAATCGTATTCTCCGTAAAATTATAGTGTATAATATCCTTAAGATTGTTGGAAATCTTATGGAAAATACTCGATCACGAACACGAAGCAAATTCATGAAAGCTTGAGCATGTCAATTAAGACACTATCCTTAAGTATATTTCATCCAGTATGGGTGTATCCCCTAGGATTCAACAAGCTCTTCTAGTACAAAACTAGGAGCCAGAATCTAACAAAGATTTCACAAGGTGAAAACTCAGCAAAAGTAAATGAGACGAAGAAGGAATTTGGTTCTTGGTTACACTCCACAAGATGAATACACAAGATCATATATATAGGTCAAAGAAGAGATGAAGTCTAAATGTTTTTATTTACCTGCCAACGTTTCACTAATTTAAGTGGGGTCAAAGCCATAAAGGCAATTAGCAATAAAGAGGAGTAAAAGACATAAAGGCAATTAGCAATAAAGACTATTCATTTGATCAAATTGAATAGTAAGAAATGTTGGGCAACAAACATATTTGACCAAAATGAATCGTAGACATTAAAGAAATTAATGAGATGATATTTTATTCTTTTTGAGATATAATATTTTTTCAACACTACCATCAGTGATTAATTATTCTTGGTCTTGTTTATCGTATTCAGTCCACTATTCATCGAATTGTTTCACAGTTGGTTATTAAAAATGGAACTTAAGTTGTATCATTCTGTTTTGTTCCTAAAATGAAGATGCAGGAGTTTGAAAAAATAATTGTTTAGCTTTAGTTGGGTGTGGATTAGTTTATTGAATTAAATGATTTGAAATTTGGATGATTCTTGGGTGTTTTAGGCAACAAGGAATTAAATAATGTCACGTTTCTATTCACTTTAGTTACTCCCTATTGAGAATAGTTTAAATTTGTCTTGGTCATTCTTTTAAGGTGTTCGTTACAGATACTTTGAAAATGATTGTAAGCAATAATGACTCAACTTCTTAAGTTTGAAGGAGTAATTTGGGCCTAGGTCGATTTTTAAGATTATAAACTCGTACTTTTAAAAAATATTTTTGTTTGTACGTGCTTACTTCGATCAAGAATCTTTATTAATACTTCATTATTTTAATTTTAATTTTGATTAGTTAAACCGTAAGAACAGACATACTCTCACCCATTTTGAATACCTCTTTATACGTACATTACAATGGAGTGACATCGCTTGGAGTTCAATCACTGTGAGTAAAGTAGTCAACGCGTGAAGTAGAGCTCAAATGGAGTTGTCGCCCCAAGCAAGGCCCCAGGTACATCGGGAAATGATGAAAAAAGGCCGGCTATATCTGACTTCTTGTATGAAGCGCACATATAGCTTTACAAAAAATAAAGCAACTCGTTACTCCCTCCTTTCTAATTTCATATATATGTCACTCTTGTAAATGTTTCAAAAACTTGACAACTTTTGCTACTACGCTAAATTGTGAGATGCTTTCGTACAATCTAAACATTAAACATTTTTTAAGCTTCACACGGCTTTCTTAAATGCTTAAATATTTTCTTTAGTACTCTTTTGAACATTAAAAAGAATTATTTTCGTCTCGTTTAAGGCGGGTAAGAGAGTCGATCATACAGAAATAGAATAAAGGGGAGTAACATTGCATTGGGCCCATTCTCAGCCTTGTCATGTACTGATCCCACATTATTCTCCTATTCTTAACTTTAAATTTATATATTGTTAATTTCTTATTTATTTCAGTCCTTTACATTGAATTCGCCATCAAAATTAAGGTGACACACATTTTACTAACCATTTCTTTTCTTTTGCGAGTTGTAATAATTCATGGGAATTGACTATCACACACTATGTAGGATAGAATATTTAGTATATACTAGTTTCCTTAATTGCTATGTGATTGTGTTGCTCGAATGCTTTTAAGCATTCTATTGGACACGATCAGGTCAGTCTTCTACCCCCTTTGCGATCTTTTATTTTTCTTGTATGTAAAACATATGCATGTTCTATGAATGATGTCAAGCATTTTATTATGCGCTTACGTCATCCTTTTTCCTAATCTTTTTAATTTAGTATCACCTCTTCTATTCTTTTATTGTACTTGTTTGGGGCCGTTAGGACCCTTTGTATTTTCTTTTGATGTTATATTCTTGTTTTCTTGCAAGTTGTAGAGTAATGTAAAAGTGTTGTTTATTTTAAATTTTAAAAGTTTGAATGTGTAGTTAAGTGGTAATATCATAATTATTTGGTGAAATTAGTATTCTTTTCCTTTCAAAAAAAAAAAAATCTTTCCTTTCTTCGTGCTTTTAACATTCTATTTAAACATCACATTTGATTAACTTCACTATTTTATTCTGTTACCATTTCTTACTCAATTAAATTAATTAGCAGAAAAACTTTGCATGCCTAACCACTTAGTTATTTCAGATAAAATTTAACGAATTACATGCTCTTATCACGTAAATCCCGCATAATATTAAATTTGGCTGGGACCCACATTTGTGGACCTCGAAAGGTGCTTAACACCTTCTTTTTGAGGTAATTTGAACCCTTACCCGATCTTTGGTTGACGTAGACTAGTTTTAACCGAGTTATTTTTAATTAATAGTAGTAAATGGTGCCCTAACGCACCTTAACTCATTAGGTGGTGACTCTTCTCTTTTAAACCTCTTAAAAGAGTTGTCACGTGTCTTGGCCTGTCTTCCGCAAGGAAAGTGGGAGGCGACAATTCCCTTTTTGAAAAATGATGGTTACGCACTTTAGTTCAAAAATAAAACTCTTTTCTCCGTCTACACGTTTATTTAACAGACAAGGATAGTGAACATACCTTCCTTTGATGGACTTCTTAGCAATTTCAGCATCCGGACTAATTTCTGTGACATTCACGATTCAGTATATTTTATGAGATAGATATCTAACATGGTACAGGACATATAAGTGAATGTATAAGACCGAGTAGAATATAATTTTTCAATTTAGGCATAACATGATCTATAGTATTTATTCTTCCCAACTTCTGAGATACTTATTTAATCAGGATTATTTTCTCTTTCTTACAAGTTCCCCCTATCATCACGCCTTCTAGTCCCTTTTATTGGCACATTCATTCCTGAATCTGAGTGAGCAGAGTTTTTATTCTATCATCGTTTTTGCTTTTGAGAGGCTTTATTTTAGATGTTGATTTAACATGCCTCCTTCTGCTCCCCCTACCTGTAACGACCCGTTTAGTCGTTACTGTAAAAATCCCGAAATATTCGCAAACATGATATCCTGGACCTTTCAGTTCACTAAGTATTACAGACAGACATCTAGCTTAGCGAGACCCATTGTACGGGAAGGAATCAAAACATCGAAATTCGGGTCGGGGACCTAGTCAGACCGCCCCAGCGTTGGGTAGACCGCTACAGCGGTCACGCTCCAACAATGATGACCCCGCTAAAGCGCAGGTTGGGTGTGGCTTCAGGCCGCTGCAGTGGCATGTCGAGCGCTAAAGCGGCAGGTCGACCGCTACAGCGGTGACGCACAGTTAAATTCTCTATTTAAGAATTCATTTCGGGAATTGGTCCCATTTTCTTATAACCCTAAATTCCAACCGCCCCCAGGTCTTTTTGGGGAAGCCTAAAATCAGATTTGTTGGGCATGAAAATCCTCCTAACGCCTTCTAATTCCTTCTTTCACCTAGTAAGTTACTCCTAAAAGTCTTCACCTAGAGAGCTATCAAAATGGGTATTGCAAATCCCTAGGTTTGGAGGAATGTTGGGTTATCTTATCTTTCACATGGATTCCATTAAGTAATCTTCCATGGTCTTCAGCCTAGATTGGTTAATAACCTAGATCCCTACTTTCTTCCCTCTTGAAAATGAGTTTTTCCATGAATCTTGGAAATGGGTTTTTCTAAAGGATAGAGTAAAATGGCAACTTGATCTAGCAATAACTCCTTATGGATAGGAAAAAGAGTTCTTGGTAATGAAAGCCTAGAAGATCTAAGGGTGGTCTAAATTCCTAAACTTTCCTTGTCAAATCCGAAATCCCTCACTAGTGTGTTAATGGTGATTCCTATCCTTGGCTCTCGTGAGTATTTCAAGTTCTTTTGTGCGAGATACGACGGGATGATCGAATTGAAGAATCAACGGATGTTCGTGGCACCCGCTCGGCTTTGAGGTAGGTTACGGCTTCCCTTTTCGGTAGACTCCGATTAGTTTCCCATATTCATGTATTAGAAGGAATTGAGAATGCATGTGTAGAAGTTAGAGATTTGGGATGGATCCATAGGATGGTATTGTCATGTGAATTGTGTGTTCGGGCTTGTGGCCTGTAGATTCCTTCGGATTTTTTGAATTGGTTTCCTTGAGTATCGGTGGTTTCCATGTGACTTGGAAAGAGTGGTTTATTCATACTTTTCTATGGTTTGGGTGAGAAACATCTGTAAGATTCGCCTAGATTGTGCTATGCTATTATAGTGGACCTAATCGATATTGGGTGGATAAAATGTACCAACGATTGTGTCACGACCCATTTTGCCTAGGCCGTGCGGGCACTTACCTTCCCACCTCGGTAAGCGAACCCTCAACTCAATAACGAATAAGTACATAAAAGGGATGAAAATTAAGCAACGGAATAGATCGAGTACGTAAGTCTCACTACATAGATATATATCAGTAATAGAAAGTGTGGAATGACAATAACACCCCCAGGGTCTAGTTTGAATAATACAAGAACATCTAAGGAGAATAATACATTCCGGAATACTAATACATAAAATGTCTATGTCTCTGAAATAAATAGGACATATGATAAGAAGTCTTCAAGGTCAGCGGACGGTCATGCTCACCCTGGAAACTCGAGAGAAGCTGAAGCGTTGATCAGCCACGGGTCACGGAAGTGAATCCGACCTGATACTCTGCATTCATAAAAGAATGCAGCAAGTGCAGGTCAGTACAACAACAGTACTGGTAGGCATCATCGGCCGACTAAGCATAGTTAACATAATTTAGATAATAAAGCAGATGAACCAGCAAGTATAAGACAATGCAATCAATTCCAATTGTCTGTCATCACCTACGTAGAGCATCTAATCCCAAATGTGCAAAGTCTGAAGGTATCCAATCCAATCCAACATCACAATACAACACCAAACTTCACAATCAAGTCATAATGCAATGCAATGCAATAATGGTGTGAATGCAATGCAATCCCATGCAAATGCGGTGTACACATGTACTCCGGATGGAAATATCGACATCTCGGTAGCACAACCCAGCGTGACTCGCGAAGCCTCGCGCTTATGTGCTCACTAGATTCGCATCGCTAAACATAGTTTATCCTTACGAGAATTGTCGTTATCTTTTTAATGAACTCCCAGTGTATAAGTTGATGTATCTACTATTTTAAATAATACTCAAATATCATTTCATCCATTTCTTTACATCTGATAAGTTTAAGTTAATGTGGATGTGAGGACTTAGTTTTAAAGTTGGTTCTTTAGTTCAAAGTATTCACTGTATAAGCATAGTTGTGTAAGTAGTCGTTCTTAGCTTCTTATTCTATACACAAAAACTTTAATTTATGGATTAATAATATCTTAGTTTAACTTAAAGTATTGTCATGTTAGCTGTTTAATTTTACTATGGTTGAACTCAAGTTAACAGTTATGTAAAGTTTATGTGTTGGTTAGTACACATCCTTGGATCTTTGTTTGTTGGGCTGCATAAGGAACACATAATTTCTACTTTTCTTTTTTTTTACTAATCTGGAATACATGAAATGGAACTATTTTGAGTTAAGATTTGTTCTGGAGATTTGAGTTAAAGTCAAGAATTCAACTAGGCTAGGGTGATTAAATGCTTCAATAATTTGGAAGCAGTCCTTTAAGGTGTTTATATCCCTTGTAAATCTTGATATACATGGTTTAAACTTGATAAATAATTTCTTGTATTTGGTCTCGTGTTTCCTTTTATATGAGAAGTTAAATACCCAGTGGTTGTCCTTGCCACTCTTTTCTTTCTCTGGAAGGTCTTTATGATTGGGTTTTGCCATCCTTCTGATGTTAAAATCATAAGCATGTTTGTTTTCCTTTAAGTGTTCTTGTTGTCTAATCTAAAATACATATTTTGATTATCAAAGGTTCTCATACTTCTTTGTGTTCTGATCAAGGATAACTGCAGTATCTGTTATGACCCGTGTTTTCACACGTTTGGAAAGACTTGAATTATATTGGATTCTTGAGATATAAGATCAATTTGATATTTTGTTGAACATAGGAGTTATGCATGAAAGAATATAGTCATGAAAGTGTGGGACAAGGCTAAGGGTAATTTTGGAATTTTGGAAATTAGTTTCGGGAATTACAAAACGTGGACTATAAGTCATTGGGCCAAAAATAATGGAATAGAATTTAAGGCCCAATGCACTTGGAGTGGCCGGCCATGGTATGGCCCAAGCCCAAAATTTGTATTAAATTTCCATGTGAATTAATTAACATAAGGCCTTGATCCAAGCCCATTTTATTAGTTGGTCATGTGCTTGGTCATGTGACCAAGTCTTCTTAATATATGATTAGAAGGTTCAAGACTTTAGAAGCTAGATCAAAAAAAATCAAGAACAAGAGAGAGAGCAAGGAGGGTTCGGGTTTGAGGGGCAAAAATTGACCCTCCAAAATATTGTTCAAAAAATTCAATTCTTGTTGATTTCCTACTAAGTGAAGGTTCCTTTGTAACTTGGTATAGTTGGATTGGAGTGGGGAGCATTAGAATCATCAAAGTGACTACATCTCCAAGTGAAGAAAACTTGAAGAAAAGGTAAGAATTTCTACCTTTTTATTGTGTTATGAAGTTTTGATTGAGTTGTAGTATGTAGAAATGTGGATTGTATGGAAAAATGGAAGTTTGCAATGTGGGTTTGGTATATGGCTTGTAGCCGTGTGTATATACATGTTGTATAGCCAAAAATGTATAGAATTCATGTTGTATTCTAGTTGTGAATGTGATGGAATTTATGTTGAGAATGAAAGTGGAATAAATTTGATTGAATGGATAAAAATAGCATATGGCCGTAGGGTGCATTTGGTTTGGGATAGAAAGGAAATTGAGTTGTTTAGGGTGTTGGAGTGTTGTTGTAATGTTTGTAATGTAAATGAAGTTAGAATGATATAAGTTTGTATTGAATTGGAATGTAGAAGCTTATGTTGTTTTAGTATGATTTTTCCGACGTTAAGGAAATGAAGTTGTTTGGTTGTGAATTATGATGATCATTGATGAATTTGGAAGTTGGAAACTTGTTATGAAATTGTATGCCAAGGATTTGATGTTTTGTATAAATTAAGATTTTGGCGGAAAGTTGTATATTATGTATATCGAGTGTATATCTTAAGGAAAATGATATGAAATGTCTCTAAATCTATATTGTGATGATCTTGAGTGATAATGGATGTGAAATCATGATGCTAGTTCGAAAGTTTGGGTTGAATTGAAGATTTTGTCAACTTGTGAGAAAAATGACTAGTTGAAGGATATTTGTGTTTTTAATGTTCATTGTTGATATTGATGTTGTCGTTTGGGTTGTGGTTGATGAATTATAGCCGAGTTGAATTCTCGGGGTGCTATATGTATAGGGGAAGTGCTGCCGAAATTTCGGTAGCCAAATATGCATTAAGTTGTAACTTTGGTATCCATAGCTTACAATTGGTAAACTTGACCAATTGCAGTTTTTCGACGAAACGGGAAGTGAGTTTGGAAAGGCTTAAGGAGCGTGAAAGGTATGTAAAGCAAACCCAATTCTTCCCTTGGCATGCCCTTAGTGTATTAGGGTCGGATCCGGGCCTCGAAGGACCTCTTGGCCCTCGGAATCCGCAAGACAAAATTTCAGTTTTTCCTTCAGTAGAATTGAACCATTTTGATACGCTTTTTCTGAAATTATGCAATTTTGCTCTAAATTACTCAGAAAGTTATAGAATGTCTGTATAACCTTTGTAGATGATATTATAGGTTTAGAGGGCACAATTTGAGCCCGCCGCCTTATTTGTTCTGAGGCGGGCCCACTATTTCCGGTTTTGCCCCTAATGTGTTAAAGCTTCCTTTTTAAGCGATTTTTGAAAGAAATATTTTAATTACCCTACTAATCGCTTAACGAATATTATTTTAAATATTCTGTTAAATATTATAAATTATTTTGACACTCGGAATGACTTCGGGAAAGTTATACTTCTGTAATTTATTATGATATCCGAAATACATTTATTATGATTCCGTCCGACTCCATTGGATTTGTTTGTCTTTGATACGCTTCATCGAATCTTTGAAAACATTTATTATATTTTTAAATTGCATTAGTCTCTCACTACTCCATTCGTGGATGTCCCAATGTTTCCCACACTGAGCCCGGGCCAGGATATGTTGTCAAGCGTAATTCTCTGCATTGTTCGCCGCGTCCCGATGTGAGGGGGCAGGTATACGAGTACATGGGTTGGTGGAGTATCATGTGCCATGTCCGCCTATTCTGATCTGATCTGTTATGGCCATTTTGATATGACATATTATGATACGGGGCCACGCCCCTTTTTCTGATTCCTCTGTATAGTGGCACCAGCGTCGGGAGGGTGGCCAAATTCTGTCTGCCGAGTCCCGTGGCAGGGACCGGATATGATATGATATGACATATGTTTCTGTACACATTCTGTCGGTTTTGGAAATATGCATTTGACACTCTGGATTTTGTACTCATTTTCTGTAATCATTATGATTTGACTTCTGTGATTCCGCTTTGCATATTCAGTACATATTTCGTACTGACCCCCTTTCTTCGGGGGCTGCGTTTTCATGTCGCGCAGGTACAGACGACAGGTTTTCCGATCCGCACGTTTAGGATCCCATTTCTGCTATTTTGGGGCGCTCTCTTCTACAGAGCCCATCTTTTGGTACAGTCTGTCACTGCTATCTGGATATGTACTTTGTTCAGGGTATGACGGGGCCCTGTCCCGTCTTATGATTATGATATGTTCCGTAGAGGTCTGTGGATATATCTGTGTGGGTTCTGTACATATGTTTGGGATACTTTGTTCTATGATGGCCTTATCGGCCTATGTGTGCCAAGTCTGCTTTTCTGTTAAATTCTGTAGCGTCCACTGATATTATTATTATATTATTATTCTGTTAATATGCTAATTTGGGTATCGGGTACGTATAGGTGCCCAGCTCGGGCACTGGTCGCGGCCCACGGGGTTGGGTCGTGGCAGTATCTTTTTGAATGTTAGGGTTTGGTGTTCAAGGAGAAGTTATGTCTATTCTGGCCTAAAACTGACTCACACTTGTTTTCCAAAAGAATAAGAATGCCAACTGATTTTTCTTTGAATCTTAAGTACTGGTTTGTTTTTTCAAGGGAAAGGTTAGGAACTTCAAACCATTTTTAAGTACCTCTCTTGTGGAATTAAAAGAAGAGTTTTAAACCAATAATGGTGTTAAATCTCTAAGTTAAGACTCAATTTCTGTTAGTTTTGGGTGAGAATCAGATACTTTAAAATTATTTGGTTCTATTTTGGGCATTGAGGAGTATGGTCTGTTTCTTAGAATCTAAGATTTATATGATGCTTTTCTCTTAATCCTCTTGTGAAAGTTATGTTAAGTTGGCCATCCATATCTGCATAACCCCCTTCCCCTTTCAAACTGTCACTCATTTCAATCAGCATGTGAAATGATTATAAATGAACTAAAAGATCCCTACAAATTATTGATCTCATTTCGGTCCAACTTAAGTTTTTCTGAAGGGAAAACTCCTTCAAATTCAACCTGCTTGATTATCTACATATGTTATGTAATGATTGAGATGTGACTAAATCTGTCAACTTTCCAGCAGTGTGGTCTAAGTTTGAGTTTGTGGAAAATTTTGTGTCCGGAATGTTAAGTTTCAAATATCAGCATTAGTTTAATCTTTCTAGAAAGTCCAAAATCTTCTTTAAACAAGTCTGATGCTCTACTTAAACTGATGTTTGTTTGTGTGTTTAAAAAGTAACATGTCCTCCCAAGTAATTAATATTAATTTCTGCAGCAAACTTATGTACTCTGAAATGTTTAGTTTAACTTCATGACAACCCTAACTCATGTAATGGTTTGCCTTTTAAAGATTTAATGTTCTCTTCTTGTGTTAGTTCCAGGGCAATATTTGTAACTTTAAGTGTTTATTTGTGGGCTGACTGGTTAATTAAAGAGTAGAAAGGCCCAACTTTTGGAACTGTTATTTAAGATTCGAGTACCTGAGACTTTTATCTGAAATAAGTCTTTGTATGTGCTCATCCACTCTAAAAACAAAAATGGACTAAACCCTTGTTTGATATGATAAAACTTGTCTAAGTTGTGATAATCTTCCAAACAAATGAGATGTCTTTGATTCAGGAGCCTGAGTTCTTCTTATCGCGTTCTTGATGGTGGTGCAACGCTCATCATGATCTTTTCCCAAGGTGTTAGCCTTTTGGGGGAGAACCTGCTCTGATACCACATGTTAGGTTGCACGATCTACTTCCTATCCTATGCAGTCTCAAATTTTTGCCTATAGGATGGAATATGTTATTCTACCTATTCTTTGCTAGCGTCTTACAGAATACAAATTGCATGTAAGTAAAGAACACAATGATTTTTACGTGGAAACCAAGATAAAAACCACGACCTACACCGCTGTAGGATTTTCTCCAAACTACACTACAACAGTGAGTCTCTATAAATTCAAGTTACAACCTCTGTAACCTAGCAACTAACCTCTAATCCTATCTTACTAACCAACCTCTGACTAGCAAGCAACCTTCAAGTCGATCCCCAACTTGAAGTTGAATTTACAACGTTTATGTATCTAATTATAATGCTTCTAATAAAGTTGATAAAGATACAACTTGATAGCCCAACCTAATACAAGTTTTCTAGACTCAAGAACTGTAAAACATAAACTCTATTTGACAGCTTCTTCAATCTGCTTCTTGTACTAGGGACACAAACCTAGATTTTGAATATTTTTTATATCTTCTTTGATCGCTCAATATTCTAAAATATCTCTTAGAGGGTGTGCAAATCTTCATCTTGGTAAGACCTAGATATTTATAACATTGAGTGCACAGCAGGTCGGCAAACACAAAACCCTCTTCGAGTAGGCCCAAGAGATATTAGGGTTTGTGTTGTATTTGGATTCTTGCCTTGTTGAGTCCGCTTCTTGTCCTTGTAGAAGTCTTACTAATCCCAATAAATATGGAAAGGAAATCTGCATACTTGGCCGCCAAGTCTTTACCATAAAACTACAAATCCTAGTTGATGTAAGACTTGCGCTGGAACATGTTTCATCCACCTGGTTCGTCTGCCTCTGAATCTCTGCATTGTCTGAGATAGAATTTGTTTGCAAACCTGTTTCATTATCACCTTCTCTTTCATTCCTGCTGTTACACCTTGGGAATTTCGTGTCGTCGCACAGTGAATGAATCAATGTGAGCTTGAGGGTAACAGGAAGTTCTTAAGACTATAAGATGAATATTTGGTGGTCTTAGAACGCATACGTTAAGATCTTGAAGTTATATGAATTGATGGAATAAGGATTGATAAGGATAGGTGAAGTATAAGTGAGATTTAGGAAAGGTTTCATAAATTAATTGCGTTGAGAATTGTTTGGTAAGGTTTTGAGGACGAGTTATAGAGATGTTTAGATCATTAATGAAGAATTAAACAAGTGTTAAGAAGGTTGTATAAGGATTGGAGATCAAACGAAACGACGCGGACAACTTCGGAAAAAGCTGTGAGTTCCACGGCCATGTTTCACGGACCGTGAAACCTTCCACGGACCGTGTATTGGTCCGTGGAATACCCAGCAGAGATGATGATTTCCTGGTGGTGATCCACGACCAGTTGTACGAGCCGTACAATATTCCACGGACCGTACTTGTGTCCGTGGAAGTCCCGACGAGCTGAATAAGTTCTGATTATATAAATGTGTTCCCACTTCATTAAATTCATTTTCCCACATTCCTTCATCTCTCTCAAGACCTCTAGAAGGTTCCATACATTTCATCCACAAGAATTCAAAGGAAATTGATGATCAACTTCATCAAACCAACAAGAATCAAGAGTATGAAACCCATTAAAGTCATCTAAGCCAAGAAATTTCAAAGGAAGTGAGTTAGGGTTTTTGGTGCAAGAAGAGTATTTCTACTCAAGGGTTGTTCATCCACTATCGAAGGTAAGTTTTATGATATTTTCATGATGTTTAAGATATTGAGAAGTTGAAACACTTGGATTGTTGAAGAATATAAAAAATGGGTCATAAATGTGGGAATAGTGTTATTATTGAATATGTCGTGATTGTAAGTAGATTATGAATGACATTTAGAACATGGAATGAGCATTATACGTGAAAGAACGTAATAGTGAATTATGACCATGATTATGGGGAAATTGAAGTGAAATTGTGAAATGTGGATAATGTAGATAAATGATGATTGTTATTTATGATATTATGAATGATGTTACGGATGTTTGGGAGTTGATATGGAATATGGAGGAAACCATATAAACAAAGGAAATGCTGCCCAATTTTCTTTAGCTTTAGTAAGCACGTTTAAGTAATCGATTAGCTAATGTCATGTGACTTCTCTTGAAGGTAGAAACATGGGCATCGAAGGAGAACAAGCAAGTGATAGATTAGCTAAACGAAAAAGGTATGTGAGGCTAGTCCTTTCTTTCTATGGCATGAATCCGATGTATGATTTTCCTTCCTCTCCATGAATTCTCTATATCCCGAAAAGTCAAGAGTCTATGATCATGAATAGCTATATGAGATAAGAGATATGTTATGAGTCCAATAATGATGATGATAAGCTTGAGTCTAAAGATTCTAGAGTTCATGATACGATGTTCCTATAAAGCTAATGATGTTGTTTGTTGTACACACTCACCTTATATACTATTTCCTTCAAGGTGAGGCAGAATACCGTTGAGCTAATGATCTCATTATTGTATACACTCACCTTATACATATATTTCCTTCAAGGTGACGCAGAATACTATTAAGTTAATGATGTCAGTTATTGTATACACTCACCTTACATACTATTTCCTTCAAGGTGAGGAAGGATACTTATAGATGCCCATAATGGAATCGGGGGTTCACGACCTTATGTCACCTTGATAAAGTATAGCAATCTTGGAGTTATTATACATGCATTATGATGAGTATATGTTGATGATATTACACCGTACCTATATGGACGGGCAGACATACACACCACTATAGTGGGCGGCTTATACCCCGATCGCGGGAGGCTTGGACGCAGGCTATACATTATCACACCGTACCTATATGGACGGGCAGCTTATACATTATTGCATACATGATATGATGATGATTATGAGTAAGTCAGCATGTGTCATTTCTTTTATAAGTGACAGTCATATACAGTTGCTCCTTATTGATGCTTTCACTATCTCATTGACGTATCATTATTGTTTATGCCTCTCATACTCAGTACAATGTTCGTACTGACGTCCGTTTTCTTTGGACGCTGTGTTCATGCCCACGGGTAGACAGGGAGGTGATCCTGATCCAGACCCATAGGAGCTAGCAGCTGATTTGAGAGCACTCCATTGTTCGGAGGTGCTTGTGATTATTCTTTTGTGTACATGTATATTTTGGGCATGACGAGATCTTGTCCCGTCCTTATGTCTAGCACTCCAGTAGAGGCTCGTAGATACGCAGTGTGGGTTACATGGTCTCACGAGATTACTACTGTATATATGTATATATGTGTATATTATCATTTTGATAGCCGAGAGGCTTTTGTATATAAAAGTATTTATGTTCTCAAATGAAAAATGAATTTTTTTTTATGACTTGAGTATGAATTTGATAAAAGAAGGCCTATTGAGTATAATGAGTAGCAGAACGAGTGGTGCTCGGTGGTTAGCCCCGGGTACCCGTCACGGCCCTTAGACGGGTCGTGACACCTGCAACTCTATCTTGAGCCTGCTTTTGTATTGGATGATGGAACATGTTGACAGACCAATTTCATGCATCATGCTCTTCGCTCTGTGTATGTCTTTTTCTTCTTCATTCAGATTTATTCCTTACTTGAATAAATCATGTCTTCAGCTTTGTCATACTCTTTGACTTTTATTATGGTCTTGCCTTATGTTGGAACATGTTTGCAGACCTGATTCATATCCTTTGTATGAAACTCTCTTTACTTTGACAGAAATACTTTGTCGTCATCTTAGTCACCTTCCCCTATCCTCCTCATGATCTCTATCCTATGATTCATTCACCAACTGCACCTGAAGACTTCTTTGTGATGGAACATGTCTGTGGACCTGTTCTAACCATCTTATGCTGCATGCTTTTCCCACCTGTCTCTCAACTGGTTCACAGGCGTTTTTGTATATTTTGTCAATCATCAAAACTCAAACGTGCTAGTGCCAACAAAGAGCAAGTTCCTAATCAAAATAATGGAAAAGATGAGGTCGTTTTGTGTTTAAATGACTCAAATGGTGATGATGGGGAGCTCAAATTTCCTGCCACCTCCAGCTCCGAGTGATGCACATTCCAAGGAGCCCCTTTCATCATTTTATATTATTTTGTTTAGTTGCATTTGGAACAATGCAATATTTTCAGTGGAGGGTGACTCATTTATTCTTGATGATAGATGGTGGTTGATGGATTTGATATGTTAACTCCTTTATTTTGATTTTTTTATGACATTATATTAGCATGATTTGCTTTTCATTACTAGTTTCTTTAGTTTTTGTTAGTTTTATTTTTTTAGTAGCAATATCCTTGGTTTTTTCTTTGTGTCGCGGTTCTTTTTCAGTGACATTATTTTTTTTAAATTGGGTGTTCTTAGGTTGATTTTATTGACTTTTCCTGGTGATGAATTGCTTGACAACTTTCTTAAGGGAATTAGTCTTGTTGACATGTAGTTTTAGTAGTAAAAGTGGTGTTGGATGGTGTCTTTTTGCTCTTTTGCCAGCTTTTGTCTTGTCGGTACCAACACAAGCATACAATTCTTTATCTTTGAAAAACAAATATTGAAGTAATGACTCTTTTTAGGACTTTTAGACTCAATGTTTGGCTTTTAAATTCAAAGTTGTCTATTTAGGCCATGAGTGACTTTTTGAGTTCATATATCTCAATTGGACCTTAGATACATATTCTACATTGAGTTTTCATGTGTCATGTGTGGTGAGGTATTTGTGAGTTCTTTTGCATTACTGTGGTCTAGAACTTCCCTGAAATGTGTTTCAAAGCGAAATCCTAGACTATGATCTGAAAAAATGATGTTAGGCCTTCCTTGGACCTTCTTTGTGCCTTAAATCGCCTTTCCTTGCTTATTTTTCCTAGTCAACTCCTTTTGATCCTTTAACCTTTCTTTTGCAACCATGTTACAAGTTTTACCCTTTTGTTCTTCATTGATCTCTCTTTTGACACTCTACATCCCTAAGTGCGTTGAAAATTCAAACATAGGCTAAAAACTTAAGTTTGGAGGTGAAGTGCTTTGAAAGTGCAAACATAGGCTAAAACCCTTAGTTTTGAAGTGATGATTGGAAAGTTGTAATGTGGGAGTTGCATAAAAGGTGAAAAGGTGAGAATATAAAATATAAGAGAGAGAGAGAGAGAGAGAGAGAGAGAGAGAGAGAGAGAGAGAGAGAGAGAGAGAGAGAGAGAGAGAGAGAGAGAGAGAGAGAGAGAGAGGGAAAAAATGGAACCTTCCTTGTTATTTGGAAAAAGAACAAAAGAAAGAAGAAAATATAAGGAGGAATAAGAGTTGTGAATAAAGGGAAGACTTAGTGGTGAAACGAAAAATGAAGAAAAGGGTGGAAAATTGGCGAAGGAAGTGTGCTTTAATGGTTGCAACGATTACAGAGGTTTTGAGTCATCTTTGCCCAAAATTGTTCCCTACCTTAATTAAAACCTACATTAAAACCCATTAGCTCCTAATTGATTTTGAGCCAAGTGTGTCTATATTAACGGAGGATTACATGAAGGGCATGCCTAAGGTACTACTTGTGTTCATTTGTACATCTTTTGTGTGTGTGTGAGAGAGAGAGAAAACATTTTCCATTTGATATACCGCTTATGTTTTGAATTGCATATTATGAGTGAGAGATTCTCTTATGAGTCTTGATTGTGAGGACACATGGAGATTTGAGTTGTGATGTGTTTCATTTTCAATTGGGGGGAAGAACAAAGAAAATAGAACTTGTGATAATGAGGCAAATTTTGAAGCTTTAATGTCATGACTTGATTGCTACTTTGATTAACTTGGTATTTGACCACTTTAAATGAAAATTAAAATTTTGAGAAGTTATTGATGATTCATATGTCTTAGATTAATTGATGGTACCGATAAAAGTCATGTGATTGTGCTTAAAGTAGACCTTTCTGCCTTGATATGATGTTGGTGCACTATTGAATTGACTCCTTTGAAGAAAATTGTATGTTTTGTTTTACTTGGTATTTTATCGACTTATATCTTCTTTAATCATAGACTTTGCTATGTTTGATTGAGAAAAATTGGGCATTTACTGTAGTTTACTTCAATATTACATATTTATGTGATTCAGAAGTGATCAGGAAGAAATTAAGTGAAAACAAGTCAAAAAAAGTAAAAAAGAAGCTAAAGTGAAGAAAGAAAATAACTGCCATCAAATTCCCTTCGCAATCAAGGAGTGGACCTACGTGATCACGGATGTCAGCATGGTCAACCACTCTACGCGACCGTGAGGCCTTGCACGCGACCGCGACTTGACCAAGAGAGCCTTTGCGGCCGCAAAGAAGAATCAGTTGGCGGACTTTTGAGCAACTTCGGTATTTCAACTTGGAAAAAATGGGGGAATACATATACAATCTTTGGACAATTTTCAGGACATCTTTTTCATTTTCGAAGTTTAAGGAGCAAGGAAACATCATCCATACCTTGGAGTTGAAGATTTGGAAGCATTAAATGAGAATTTCTTTACCTATTTCTTCAATTTTTTGCTTTGTATGTGAATATTTAGTGGTGTGGTTGGCTATTTCATAGTTGGATATTGTGATTAGAGATAATAGAATACAAGGATTTTAATTGTTATCTTGTGCTTTTGTATAAATTAAATAGTTGCTATTATTAAATGTGTTTTTGTGTATCTATCTCGTGCAATTATTGCTTTCCTAATAAGGGAGTAGCTAACTCTAGTACATCTTCTATTAGCTTTAATTAACTTGAGAGAGGAAACTAGAGTTAGGTTAGACAAATTAGCGTGATTGAGGCTTAAACCTCATCTAATTAATGAGTTTAACATAGAGATAGAAGAACCTAAAGTAGCCTAAAATTGAAATGTGATTAATGTTTTTTAGCTTGATTCGAGAGAACTAGCTAGAATGAATCGCTAAATAGTCGAGAGACATTTGTGGGTAATTAAGATTCCAAGGCTAATTAATTGACTCACGATTAATTAGCGGTAGATAATTATTTGCAGTGGACCATTTCTTGATATTAATTATTTTCCTATTTTTCATTTCTCTTGTTTTCCTGTTTGTGAGGCCATTGATCATTTTATCCACTTTCAAGATAGTTCCTTATTAGTTTTTAAACAAAAATCAAATATTTAAAAATCATTTGCCTTAGCTTAATTAGTGATAAATTCTTCACCGGCTTAATCGCCCTATATATTGTTTCCTATGGATTCGGGCCCGACTCATAGTTGGATAATTATACTGTGACGATCATGTATATTTTCTCTTTGAGGAGTGAATTTGGACATCATCAACTCTGGACATTGATCTGATGTGTAATTATGTCATATGCATTTAGAATCCAGAGATCATCTATATCTGTATTGTGACTACTCCAAGAATTTGTGGAAGAAACTCATGTAATGGATCCAAAGCAGGCCACTGATAATGATGCATGGTCGAGACATTGTAATGGGCAGTCAAGAACTCTAAAGGCAAGTCTCAAGATGCTTAAATATTTAGATTAATATATATAGAGTTTGTGCATGTTGTATGGATGGATAGGAATCAGAGAATTTTTAAAGATAAAAACAGACATTGGGATCTGATTGCCAAAGAAATTACTTATATTTGTAATGTTAAAGCCCCTCTGAGATTAGATGTAAGCTTTAGCAGTGCATATTCTAGCAGTCTTATGTTTAATAGTGCTGAAAGTCTCTGAGGTTTTGTCTGGTTTTCTATTTAGATAGCATAATTGTGTTAAGTTGGCTAAGGTTTTGTAAGAAACACTTTAGTGATTAATAAAAGAAAGTTACCATAAAAAAAAAAAAGTCAAAGCATAAACAACTAACAAGCTTAAAAATTACTTATGGGTTTTAGATATTATAACGGAAACATCTAATAATGAAAATTTCAAAAGTAGCTTTCAACGTGGTTGTTGTCTGAAATATCAATCTAACCACCAGCATAATTGTGGCGTTCTAATTATTTGGATAATTGGATATGCTCATTTTATCATTTTGAGCATTTTGTTTTCTAACATTTCTATAAATGACAAAATCAATGGTGTTTCTTAATTAGCAAGAGATGATTTGCTATGATAAGTTTCTGAAGAGGGCAAAGAATAACGAATAACTTCAGAATATTATATATGATGGAGTAGGTAAGTATTCCAGCTCCTTTGTGTGTTTCTTTAATGTAGCTCAAGAACAAAAAGCCTATTAAATTATTGGGACAGATTCAATTGTACATGGTCCACAATGACATAGTGTTTACAGTTTCTGAAAATTCTAACTTTCTTTTTTTTTAAACAGAATATCCTAACAGTTAACACCCAATCTCTGACTGGTCAAAAAGTCAATGTCAAACTTGGCCTCAGTGGCCATTATCTTTGACTGGAGTAGCAAAAAATCATTGTTTCAGGCAAGTACCTTCCAGCTTCCACAATTCTTAATTTTTTATGAGTTTAAGGTCAATGCGTTGATAGTGTAAAACATCAATACAAGCAGGTCATATATGTATGAGTCCGGCACCAAAATGGCTCAATAAAAGACACATTGAACCAAAATATTTCAGAAAACAAAAATAGGCACATCCTTTAATACAGTATTTTACTGCGCTAAAGGATATTGTCTTTTCCCTTTAACGCAGTAAAATACTGCGCTATAGGACCTATTTGTTTTGGTTAAACTCTCTTTCTTTTACATTTCACACTTTTTTACGTACTTTAATCGTATATTAATCAAGCTTTGAGACTCCGAAACTTCAATATTCTATATAGAGCCCTACTTATGTTTGTGCGATTAATAAGGTAGGTTCAATACATCAAGGATATGCAAAACTTCGGATTGTCGTTTTAGTGGTTGAAAAGTGCTTGAAGTCCATTTTTGTTTGAAGACTTGTTGTCATTAGTTTTACGTTATTTATGTTTTAGGGTTTCGTGTTATTTTTAAATTAATGCGTAACTTTATTTCGAATATGTCACCATTTGTTTTATTATCAATTTAGGATATGACACTATAAACGATTATAAAGACTAAGATAATATTTATAAATATAAATAGATACTTAAAAATATATAATATTTACTTAAATTGTATAACACTATTGTATATACACTATCGTGGATGGGTTCCACATGTGGTATGCCTGAGACTATCCTTAGGCCTAAGGCTCATACCATCCCCACCACCCCGCCATCATCTCCATCCCCTTTTTTCCTCTTAATAAGAGGGCGCTCTAAGCCATGACCATCCCTCGCCCTTGCACCCTTCTGCATAACGTGCTTCTTCTTGGGATCTAGTCCTGCTGGTATGCTTAGAATCTCAGGCTGAGCTGGGTCAGGAAATGCGACCTCATCCTCGTCGGGAGTTGCCACCGCAGGCGCCGAAGGATGAACCTGAAAAATATATAAAAATTAGTATCATTTCTTATTTATATTGAATACATTAACGTTTATTGAATAATCAAACTTGTGTATCGACGGGTGCCTGAGTAGTCTCCTGAGATGGGTCTGTAGGCTCCTGAGATGGGTCTAGTGCAGAATATGAATTAGTCTCATGGACGGGATGCTGTTCGAGGTCCAAATAAAGGTTAAAAAAATTAAATAAATATTCACCTTATATTGAATAAAATTCATTTTAACTAAAAATCTTACTTGTGGCTCGACAGTCTCATGCGAAAACACCTCTGGCTCGGTAGGCCCATGAGAAAACGCCTGAGTGGGTCGCTCTTGTGGATCCACTGACGCCGAATCCTAAAATATGAAAAATTACGAAATAATAAGTAACATATATATTTAAAATAAGTACTTTAAATAATCAAATATGTATTTTAAATATTCACCTTATATTGAATAAAATTAATTTTAATAAAAAGCTTACCCTGTGGCTCGACAGTCACATAAGAAGACACCTCTGGCTCGGCAGGCCCATGAGAAAAAGCCTGAGTGGGTCGCTCTGATGGACCCACTGGCGCCGAATCCTAAAATATAAAAAATTACGAAATAATAAGTAACATATATATTTAAAATAAGTAATTTAAATAATCAAATAAGTATTTTAAATACTAACTGGGATTAAAAAGTCATCGAAGTCAAGAATCCTGGGTCCGTCTAAATTTCTCTCTAGCCGCTCATCATCTAATGATGCGCCAAACGCCGCCCAATCGATGTCATCACTCTCCTCCATGTACGCATTCTAGCTCGGCTAAGATGAAGAGCCAGGTATCTCAGCAAGTAGGTGCGCCGGCGTAAACGTAGGTGACTATCCAGCGGAGCTGCTACTGGCCTAGAACGGCAGCGGATGGACTAGAATGGGAACGGCCTCTGGAATGGAAGCGGCCTCATCTGCCACATCTACCAGATGGTGTCCTCCACCACCAGGTCCTCTAGCAGCACCACGTCCTCCTCCTCGTGTCTCCTGATACTCACCCTCTGGAATAGGATCATTCATGCGCCCAAACTCTCCTGCCTGCCGGATACCATCCTCGGATATCCATACCATCTCCGCTGCAAGCCCCACAACCTCGGGGTAAGACATATGCTCTAACCCCAATATGCGTAATTGTTGTATGGCCACCAGCTGCATTTGTGTTCAACAGTAAACAATAGTTGTTTTTAAAACATTATAATTAATAGAATTAAATAAATCTAAATACGATAAACTTACCAACGCCTCGTACTGCCCCGCGAGTGCTATATATCCTACATCCTTTGCGGGACGCAAAGCTGGGTTGCCGATCAATCGGCGTGTGATCACATGATACCAGCGCATGTAATCCATGATGGGAGTCGCATGACTGACCACCGCTAAAGTCCCCAACCTGTCCTGCCAACGCTGGAGCTGGACACCCATGAAAGCCAGAAATGCATCAACGGTGGCTCGATCGTCCCGCTGGTAGTGTCGAAGCTCATGACGAACGTCGGGGGGTATATTCTGTGTATGATCAAACTGTCCTAAGACGTGCTTGGGCATGTGGTCCTCAACGATGTCTAGGTGTATCAATTACACTGCGACCTCCACAGGGCCTGACCTGCCCTGCAAAAAGTCGGCAACCCATCGAAAATAGCAGCGTACGGCGCCCATATAAATAGTTGCATAAATATATATATATATATATATATATATATATATACAAATTAATGATCACCAAGTAGAAAAGACATTTAAGTAAATTAATAATGTAAAAGTTAAATAGTTTTACCACATCGTCCGTCATCTGATCAAGCTGGTCCCGGAATGGAAGAATACTGTGGTGCATATCCACAGTCAAAACCTGCCGTCCACCTCCTCGCGTAAGGCATGTCAATACCGAGGTGATGCCTAGGTATGGGCTTAAAAGGCAACATCCTCTCCCACGCCCATAATCGAAAGCGATATTAGAAAATACGATTTTTTAGTCGTCATTTCAAGAGGTTTGTTTACATTAAAGGAACGCATACTTAAAATATTACCTAGAGAAGAGCAAAAAATCCACACACATCACTAATACGGCCAATAGACGCTCGGCATAGACATCGGTAGAGGTACGCCAAAATGGCACCGCCCCAGCTGTAGTCTCCTAAGCGATCCAGATGCTCCAAGAAGACCAAATATCGTAAGCTGACATAGGCACCCAATGTGTTCGGGAACAAGATGCCTCCGAATATAATAAGAAGATACAAATGGGCATGATGATCAACAATGTCCTGCTGAGTGTCGTCCTCAATAGGAGGATCTGCGAGCAAATAAGTGCAGAGTGCACTAATCTGCACTCGATTCTATCCCGAGATATAGGCCGTGGCAACAGGCACGAAATGGGTGAGTGTAGTCAACTCCGTCAGCCATGTCCTACCAAGAGGAGGCTCGTACCGACTTTATAATGGCTTTCCATCTACCCGCAATCCAAACAGGACCTCCACATCCTGAAGTGTAATCGTGGCCTCACTAGTGCGAAAATGGAAGGTATGTGTCTCCGACCTCCACCGCTCAACCATGGCCGTAATGAGCACCCAATCATGTTGTACCCGACCAACGGACACGCAACGATAGATACCGCCCCAAAACAATATCTCTAAGATGAGGGAGTGTGGGGGGTGCTCGCGTAAAAGAGCCCACGCTCTCTGCAACCCACAGGGATGGAGCCTAGTCGCTATCCCTATAGCACCATTCCATAATAACTCTAACCTATGAGTGTCTTGCAAAGAAAGTACTGATCTATCATCGGGCCCCGGGTGAACATTTGGATCCATGAAAGAGTCGGGTCTGTGGAAACTAAATTATTCATTATTCTTGAAATTAAAGAGAAATTATATTAACTAATTAATCATTTATAGGGAATATGTGAATTATGTTGTCTTATATTTTGTGAATAATTATATCTAATTACAATTTTTCTCCTAACTACAATTAAAGAAATAACGAACTTATTTATGTAACGATTAACATGGGATAAACAAATAATTAACATGGGATAAACAATTTCACAAATAAATAAAGTAACAATGCCTTAATTAACAAATAATAGGAGATTACAATATTTTTTTAATTTAAAAATTCATAATAAATTAATAAAATTAACAAAATATCAATTTATGATCGATAATTAACAATTAATTAATTAATAATGGCATATTTTACAAATAATAGTAGATTACTATATTAAACAATTAACAAATTAAAATTCATAAACCATTAACAAATTAACAATTCATAATAAATTAATAAATAATAAATTAGCAAAAAAAAAATGAAAACAGTAGCAAAAAGCTACTGCCCAGCACGATCAACCAAAAAAAAAAAAAATTGTTTTCGAAATTCATGACTATTAAATGTTAAACATGCTTAGCAATAATGTATTTAACAAAATAATAACAAAAGTTCATAGTAGAATACCTTGATCGAAGCTTGTTGTAGGGTTGTGTTAATCGAGTTGTACGCCGTTTTTTTTTTTAAATTTGAGCTTAGAATCTTGCTCCTTGACTTGAATATACTGAGAATCTAAACTTTCCCGATGAAATTTTAATAGAAAATAACGTTTTTGGAAGTGGGGTCCACCAGAAAACGGCCTCTAATGGGGGGTTTTTGAATTTTTTTTAGGGTGGAGGGGACCAGCGGTTGAACCCGATAGGTTTTAATGTTGGGGTCTTTAGCTAGAACCTGATGGGTTTTAATGTCGGGGTCTTTAGCCCAGTATTTTACTGCACCAAAGGAGAGAAGGCAATATCTACTGCGTTAAAGGTACTATTGTGCCTCTTTTTTTTTTTTTTTTGGGTATTTTGGTTCAACGTGTCTTTTATTGGGCCATTTTGGTTCCAGACTCTATATGTATTACTTCCTCTGTCTCAAATTGTTTTCTTACTTTCCTTTTTAGTTCGTTTAAAAAAGAATGTCTCTTTCCTTTTTTGGCAACTCTGTAGTTTCAACTTTCCACGTGTCATGTTTAAGACCACAAAATTAAAGGGCATTTTGGTACATTCTACATATCTTTAATATAAGATCACCAAATTCAAAAGTCTTCTTTCCTTTCTTAGACTTTGTGTCAAGTCAAAACAAGACAACAAATTGAAACGGGGGAGTACGTAACTGCAGTTAATTTTTAATAAATATTAACTGATAATTTAATTAAAATGATATTTACATGTTATCATAAGTATAAATTTACCGACAGTATAAAAAGTTAGATAGCTTAAATCCATTTTTGTTATAAGTAATACTTTGATCAATTGATTATCTAATTGGAATAAGAGCCAAAAAGTATTGGAATTTCAGAGGCCTTTGGATTTGGCACTACTGCACTAGTAATAGTCTTCAAAGGAATTAACCTTTTCTTTTTTGTAAAATTGATTACTAATATATGTAGTTGACTTACACTAATTAAGATTTTCCATAAGCGGTGTCGATATTTAAAGAGGAAAACATAAGCACAAATTGAAAAGAAAAATGAATAATTTTGTCACCCCTAGGGTTATTATCCAGTTCTAAATTGCAATTAAGGAACTTAATGTATAAGGTTTATCTTGAAATGAAATATAGGTTGACTGGTTTTGTATCCAAATTGCAATTAAGGAACTTAATGCATAAGGCTTATCTTGAAATGAAATGTAGGTTGACTGGTTTTGTATCATCTTTACTATGAGAAGTGTTTGGACTGTTGGGTTCGAACCCTACTCAAGGTGCTCTTTTTCAGCAAAGGTGAGTGCGCGTACAAATTATTTAAAAAAAAAAAAAAAAAAAAAAACTAGCACAAACACGTTGCAGAGCAGGTTCAAACCTATAGTAATTGCTGAACTAGCAAGGGACTTAGTTAGCCTCATTAAGATTAAGACGTCTGAATCTGAATATACATCTAAATGATTAAGATGCTGTCTCCAGATCTGAATACTTAATGATTAAGACTGTTTGTTTTTCAACAACTGAATGTGCATAATGTATTTATTTAAACATAATAAATATACAATTCAAATAAAAAGTAACTAAATATTAAAAATAAATACAAATTTAATAAAATAAAAATATTATGTCATAAAAAATGAAACATTTATGTTTTCTAGTTATGATGGAGATGTTTGTAGTAGTGGTGGGTGGGATTTTTGGGGGTGGAGTGGGGGATTGATAGGTGGGGTTGGTGGTGGTGGTGCAGTGGGTCCGGGGGTAGGGGTGGGGCTAGTTGGGGGTGAGGTAGGGGTAAGGGGTGGTGTATGGGGTGGACTGGGTAGGTGGGGTTTAGGGTGGAGTTGGTGGTGAGAGGAGGGGAGAGGTAGGGCTGGGAGTGGTGGTGGGTAGGTGGTGTTGATGGTGGTGGTAAGTAGGGGGGTAGGGTGGTGGGGATGAGCAGTGGAGGGTTAGGGTGGGTGATAGGAGGGGGGTTGTGGAGTCGGCGGTAAAAATTATCCATACAAAATACTTCTTAATGATATTAAGACTTTGTTCTAGATCTTATTGATTAAGACATATTCAGATCAAATAAGTGCTCAAACTTAATGTAAACAAATGCACTTAATTGCCTAAGGTCTGAACCATTTAGATTCAGACCTCCATTAAGTGCAAACAAATGAGGCCTAAAGTAGTGTCATTTATATAATGTCTACCATATATTCTGTTTTTCAGATTATATACATATACTAGTTTCATGAGGCCCGGGCTCCAAACTCAAGATATAAAAGTAAATATTTTAATTAAAAAAATATAATTTATGTTAGTAATAATTAAATTTCAAGTAAGTATATTTCAATATGTAAAAGCAAAATTTTCGTTTCACTCCTTTAATATCTTAACTTTCATTTTGATAAAATTATTTACTTCAATCAGATGCGGAGCCAAAATTTGAAGTTTATGAGTTTTGAATCCTAATTTTCTTAAGTCATTTAATTAGTTCTAAATTAATAATCTATACATATTTAATGAACTTTAAGACATATAGAATTTGAATCAAACCACTGCCGAATTCGATCAAACCGGTAGCTGACACTCTAACTTCGCCCTGCTTCAAACTCGTTTTGTGTTTAAAAGATTAATTTTAGTTAACCAAACAAGAGATTTTAAAGATAATCCGATCCGACTAATAACATTGTCTTCATTTTCAATATTATATGGCATCATTTATTATTTTTTAAAACTTTCTAAAAATCATTTTAGTACAAATCTTTGTAAACACATATGAACTTTTTAAAGTGTGAATATAAAGTAAAAGAAATTCCTACATATAAGTAAAAGAATTTCCAGAAATTTTCAAATTTCATAATACAAATACAAAGTAAAATAAATACTTAAATCTAAAAATCTATAATAAGCGCCAAATGAAAAAAGAGAAAACAAGAGCGCAACAAGAAGTAAGAATATCTAGCGAAGAAATGACTATTTTTTTAGGTTAAGATAAGATCAATAGAAGAAAGCAACAGGAAAATAAAGTGTAGTGGATGGGGCCGCTCCTCCCTTAATCAGGGGTCTCGGGTTTGAGCCTGGGTATGAAAAAATCCTTGGTAGGGAGCACTTCTCCTGATTGAGCCCTACGCGATGCGAATCCGAATTAGTCAAGCTCTAATGCCAGTACTGGATACCGAATGAAAAACAAAACAAAAAACATGGTAAATAAGATAGAAGGTTCGACAGCTTTTAAAAAGTTGACCATAAGAACAAAAGCAATTTTGACTTTAAAAAATAAGATCAGGGCCCAAAAATAATTAATTGAAAAGTTTGACATTTTATTGAAAAACTTTATGAGGACTACAAAAGCCCTTTGTTAGCTACAAGCTTCAATATCTTCCTCTCCCTTTGATTTAAGATGCGTCCGCCCTGCTGATTAATTTACAAGGAGGAGCTTTAAATCAATGCTCCTTAGTTTAAAGGAGGGAGGAAGATATTGAACGGACTTAAAAATGGAGAGAGTGAAGAGAAATCACTTCCCATTCTGTCGAGTTTGAGCTGAAAATCAGTTAAGAAATTAGATTATGTTCACGTAAATTGGCTAAAACGTTGAAATTTGCAATTGGATATTTTTCAAACATTTTTTGTGAGAATATATCATTTATGCTTTAATATATTAGTTATAGTAACCATTTAATACTAATAATAATATATGCCTATATATATATATACCTACTCTCCGTAGGATCATATCTAGCATTTCATGATGCATCTTCATTATTTAGTTTGTTCATATGTTAGGACTTACGATATTGAGGCGGTGAGTATGAGTAGAAATTTATGGAATTTTGTTGCATCTTTATTCTTTTGGGACGATCGATAAAACGGGTTATTTTCTTAAGAAATTATTGAGTTTTTGTTGCCCATTGAATCCTCTCTTGAGTAGCAATATAATGGTAGCGGCGATATCGTTGTATGCTCCACTTTTATTTGTCTGGTTTATATCTTGGAGTACTTCAATAGCTGATCAGTCACCAACCTACTTAAACAATCTAAATATTTGATCCTGTCCCATTTGGAGAATTACTCTTAGTCGTTTGAAGAGATTTGTATATAAAATATTGCTTATCTATTACTCCCTCCGTCTCATTTTATGTGACGTCTTTCGAATTTCCAAAGTTAAATGAATCTTTCTTTAATTTTTTTTATATGTCTTTTAAATATTTTGAATTGTTAATTATTGTAATTTATAGTACTTCTTATGTAGTTTCTAAATATATAATTCGAAAAAGGGCCATATATACCCCTGTACTATTCCATAGAGTTGCACCCGTCCTCCGTTTCACTTCGATGATATATACCCTAACCGTTATCTTTTCAAATATATATATCCCTGGCTCCTTTACCTGGGACACGTGGCATGATCTGAATGCCCCAACCTTTTTTTCTTCTTTTTATTTAATAATTCTAATACCCAAAACCCCAATTCTAATACCCAATATTGACCCATACCCTTAACCCATTAGAAACCCATTCTCGCCGCCGGTAAACTTGACTCACACAAATCATCGCCGCCGGTGAACTTGACTTACACAAATCATTTTTCATATTTGAATCCTCTCCTCAAGTTCTTTCTTCAATGGTAGCTTTTCAACTTCTTCAAACGAAAATTACTGAAGTCAGCTACTCCTAAACCGAAAACACATACTCAATAATTTCAGATCAAAGCAACAACCAACTAGAATCCCAACCTAGATTATTTTTTTATCTTGCAAGTTCGCAACAAACAGTAGCTGCAAACGGATATCTCAATTCAAACTTAGTGTAAGAAACTCGATGTTCCCTTACAAACAAGCACTATCAGATCAGTATCCAAACACCAATACCACCCTTGATTGATGATTTTCAGATTCCATGGACCCAAATCAGGACCAAAGGAATACAAGAGTAACTCAAACAAACGACTTCTACCATTCATCCCTTGTACAGCCCTTTATTGTTCACTTTCAGAAATTGAAGAGGCCTTTGATTTTTCAAGTCCCCACCAAGAACAAAACCCAGTTTACAGAGCAATTGCCAGAAAATTAAGCACAGAATAAACACAGAGATGAAACGAGAGAGAAGAGAACAGAAATGTAAAAATTAATTGCAAATCATTACCGGGTATGGGTCGCGGGTTCGGGTTATAACATTTGGATAAGAAATAAAATTGGGTTTCGTATTTTAATTAAATGAAAAGGAAAAAAAAAGATGGGGTATTCAGATCATGCCACGTGTTCCCATTAAAGGAGCCGTTGGACGCTAGGGTATATATATTAAAAAAGATAACGGTGAGGGTATTTATCATCAAAAAGTGAAACAGAGAATGGGTGCAACTTTTTTGAATATATATGACCCTTTTCGGTATGTCATTTTATTTAAAAATATTTAAACGATTGTATATTTGAATTCATGATCAAAGTTAGAAAATTTAACTCTCGAAGTCTGTATTGGGACACTGGGAGTACATAATTAGTCTAATCAGTTTCACTACTACGAAGAAAAATGAATCTTAAAAGAAAATCTTACTATTGTTAAATTCTACATTTAAGTGTGGGTGCTTCAGTACCAATTTCTACATACTCAGTTAATTCCCATATTCATATTGAATTCATTGTTAGATTATTCGTATGATCTTATCTGATGTATCAAATAAAAATGAAAAATGAGTATTCTGCTGTTACGTATTACAACTATAATATGTTAGCAAAATTCATATATATATATATATATATATATATATATATATATATATATATATATATATATATATATTAAAGAAGTTGAAAAACGTCATGAATGCCAATGACCTGGCAGTGGCGGATTCAGGATTTTCACTCAGGAGATTCGAATAAAACAATAAAAGTTAAATATTAAAAATAATGTTGTCGATGAGAATTGAACCTAGGACGCTTGTGATAATTTTGAACACCATGGACCACTTGAAATAACCTTTTGCATTTGTTTAAGGTGTTCAAAATTTAATATATATACATAAACACAGAAAATCTACCCTATATATACACTGTAATTTTTTGTCGAGGGTGTTTCGATGAACACACTCGGCACCCTCTAAATCTGCCCCTGTGACCTGGCACGAACTTAAAGCACGATAAAATAGAATAACATAATAAGAATTACTATTTGTTTTTGTAGAAATATTGCAATTAATTTCTGCAAAAACTAATCTGAAAATTAATAAGGAACACATTTAAAACTCCAATATATTTATACTCTCTGTGTGCCGTGTGATTAAGACACATCGATGGTGAGTGAAAACTTTTTTTCACAGACACGCGAGATGCTTTTGTTTTAGGCTTTTTGTTATTTTGTTGGTTATTTCTAATAAATATGCTTATAATAAAGGGGAAATTCAATAATGTACATCTAGCATACAAAATTATATTTGCGTAGTCATATTTTTAAATTATACCCCGCGTAGCCACTCTTTCACAATATACAATATTATACAATTATATACAACTTTATACATCTGGAGTAGACAATGTATCAACCTTGTATAAAAGTGTATAATAATGTATAGAGTGTATAATAACGTATAAGAGGTGTTTATATCCAAGAAAATTCAATTTTATATAACAATATACAACATTTTTTCAATTGTATTATCACTTCTGTTATATCCAAGGTACCCCAGCCTGATGGAATCACATTAATTACAGGCTTTTGAAGTGAGGGTACATATTGGGCCATTTCGGATAATATTACAAACATGAACTATTTCGAGTAATTATTTTTTCTAAATAGTCATAGAGGGTTATTTTCCCTATAATAAACGTATTGATGATGTTTCTATGTGATCTTTTGTTTATAGTTGAAACTTAAGTTTTGTAAAAGACCGTTAGGTTGAAGTTATAATTTTGTTCTGTTTAGATTATCTTTTAGAAGAAAATCAAGAAAATAGTTTTCGCAAAAACACCCTTCTTTTTTTTATTATTTCAACATTCAATTATTAGAAAAAGAATGATTCCTAAATTTAGTGAGGCTTTTCTAGGTTCTCGCGAAGCGCGGATAAATTCACTAGTTCAATATATAATTGTAGAATTACTACTTATGAAATCAAACATGACGTTGGAACTTATCTACTGGTACTTAGTGTAACACTAAACATGCTTTGTAATTATTAAACTTTTTAATTACTAGATCGTGTAATTACTAGCAGCATAATAACTACACAGGCTTTCAAAACGTGTCCTTAAAAATCACAAACTAGGATCAAATACGCTTAAGGCCGTTGTCTATTTACCAACCTTTAAACTTAGAATCCACATTCACACTGTATATGGTTGTTACAACAACAAAATCCATCGCTGTTGGTGAACTTGATTTCGACTTTTCACTTTTTCTTGAAAAAGGACTTAAGAAAGAAGTCGAGCTTTAATTTGTTAGTGTTATAAAATAAAAACTATGAAGTAAATACACAGAAGAAATATGTAGAGAGAATATGTAGAGAGATATCAGATTATATTACTTCTGCTCTTTCAACATTGCATTTGTGCATCCTATTTATAGGAGCAACAGGACATGGGATATTTTGAGATATTTTGGGATATTTATAACTTAATGGATATCCACTACTTGGGATATTTATAACACTCCCCCTTGGATGTCCATTAATAGATGATGTACCTCGTTAAAACCTTATTAAAAAAAACCCTGTGGGAAAAAAGTCATAATGAAGGAAAAAGAGTGCACATATCTAGAAATACACTTTGAGAGCTGCCTCATTAAAAACCTTACCAAGAAAACCCAATGGGACAAAACTTGGTTAAGGAAAAAGAGTACAACGCGTATTTCACTCCCCCTGACGAAGACCAAGATTCAGATATCGGAGTCTTCGCATTCCAATCTTGAATATCATCTTCTCAAGAGTTGAAGTTGGCAAAGATTTAGTGAACAAATCTGCAGGATTGTCACTTGAACGGATTTGTTGCACATCAATATCATCATTCTTCTGGAGATCATGTGTGAAAAATAACTTTGGTGAAATGTGCTTTGTTCTATCTCCTTTTATGAAACCTCCTTTTAATTGAGCTATGCATGCAGCATTATCTTCATATAATACTGTGGGTATTTTTGTATCACACTTCAAGCTACATCTTTCTCTGATGAAATGTATCACTGATCTCAACCACACACATTCTCTACTTGCTTCATGAATAGCGATTATCTCAGCATGATTTGAAGAAGTAGCAACAATGGACTGCTTGGTCGATCGCCATGATATAACAGTACCTTTGTTAGTATAAAACAGACCCATATCGCTAGTTCCCTTCAGATATCGCAATATATGCTTAATCCTGTTCCAATGCCTCCGTGTAGGAGAAGAGTTATATCTTGCTAGCAAATTAACAGAAAATGCTATGTCAGGTCTTGTAGCATTAGCAAGATACATAAGTGCACCTATTGCACTAAGATATGGTACTTCAGGACCAAGTAGCTCTTCGTTTTCTTCCTGAGGTCGGAACGGATCTTTGCTCACTTCAAGTGAGCGAACAACCATAGGAGTACTTAAAGGATGCGCATTGTCCATGTAAAACCGATTTAAAACTTTCTCAGTATAGGCAGATTGATGTATAAAGATCCCTTTTGCGAAATGTTCAATTTGCAGACCAAGACAGAGTTTTGTCTTTCCGAGATCTTTCATCTCAAATTCTTTCTTCAAATATTCAATCGCCTTTTGGAGCTCTTCTGGAGTTCCAATGAGGTTTATATCATCAACATAAACAGCAAGTATAATGAACCCTGATTTTGTTTTCTTAATAAAAACACATGGACAAATGGCATCATTTATATATCCTTCATTTATCAAGTACTCACTTAGGCGATTATACCACATACACCCTGATTATTTTAAACCATATAATGATCTTTGTAATCTGATTGAATACATTTCCCGAGACTTTAAACCAAATGCTTCAGGCATTTTATATCCTTCAGGAATTTTCATATAAATTTCATCAAGTAAGCCACATAGGCCGTGACAACATCCATCAGTATAAATAATGTGACATCTTTTGTTGTTTGGACTGCTGGCCCAATAAACACACCAAGATGGATCATTTTACTTGGTAATTATTCTACGTCAACATGCTTTAAGAGACGTAGAAATCAAATCCTCACAACCTTATACAATATTGTGCGCTATATTGTATATTGTCGACAAGATATCATGTTGTATCGGTTCGCAATTCGACATAACTTATTGAGATCTCATCACTTCATTATTTTCACGTACCTGAACCTCCTATAAGGTTTATGAAGTGTTATGTCGTAGCTCTTCAAGAGCACATTGCCTCCTTATTATGATCAATTGCTCCTCCTTTTTTCAAGGATTATTATATTTGGAACCGATTGGTCTACCATGCTCCATGCACGCTGTAGACTTTGTCCTTCAGGGACATTAAGAGCATTTTGCAGATGAAATATGAAATAGTTGGGTCAGCAAATGCTTCCAGCATTTGACTTGAATTATCTGAGGATCATACTGATGATAATTCACAACATATTTCATATTTCTTAACTGCTTATTCTCTCCCCCTTATTTTAGTGACATATGTCCCCATTTTCTTTGGGAAAATCCATCTGTGTGCATCATGGTATATCCATTAATCATGTACCGCACATCAAATGCTAAAAGATGGAAATATCTAGTTCCTGACCCTGAACCAAATATGAGGAGAGAATTTATCAAAATTTATTGATCTGAAGCATACAAATGCTGTTGTATGCAATATATCATATCTCAGACCAACATCTGAAATTCTGTTCTCATAAGCAATGGTTTAGCTGTATTATGGAGGCATCCAATGCCAATCCAACTTAGATATAAACCAGCATTATCAAGATGATTGTCTTGATTACATATTCTGAAAATTGTGCTTCCAACTCAATTATTTTGAGCAAGCAACTTTGTAAATGTCAAACTGCCAGTTGACAATAAACATACATGTGACTGTCTTAAATAGATGCATCTATTTAAGACATCACATTGCAGGTGAAGGGACCCACATTCACCTTTTATATTTTTCAGAATTTTGGGGATTCAGTCCCAACATTAGCTGGTGTAATCAACTTATCATGAGAACAAGCAACACAAACAAATTCTTGAAGAATCTTCTAGTTCTTCAATATGTTTTTTTTTAATACTCAATTAGCACATCAGATTTAAATCAGGACGATCAAAATGGGCTTGTCAACTGATAAAATTATCTGTACCAGTAAACTTCAAGTTTACTATGACGAGTGCTATTTCTTTTAATAAACTTCTGGTTTACTATTGCATGAAATTTTATGTCAAAACTTCTGGTTTATTGTGACATGCGATCTCATCGTGCTCGGGTAACGCTTTACACACCCGTAATAAGTTGGAGATATTCAATCTTCCAATCATCTGTAGTCTCAATATGATGACCATTTTTCTCGCTAGTAAACTTCAGGTTTACTATAATTTATTTTCCGATCGAAATAATTATGATCTTAGATGAATGGTACTATCATATATAAGCTCTTCGAGAGACATCAATTTGTTCACCATAATCAAATATTATTTGGACACTGCTAGTGTCATGATACTTGTAAATAAATAATTAGCTCTTCTGGAGCCTTTGATCATTAATTTCTATTACCAAATATTTCTTAAAAACTTCTGGTACCATTAAAGCAAATTTCGACACTACTGATGTCACGAAATAAACATTGAATTCTAAACTTCAATATTTCAAACATCTCCTTCAGGGAGATTCATCATTAACTGAGTATTTTGTATCTAAGCTCAAACACATAATAATCAAATCCTTCATAAAGAAATACATTAATTGTTATTTCTTTCAAGGAAATCAATAACAACTAACCATAATGTATTAATGTGGTTATAGGAGAAAGCATTCTACTCTTCTTCCTTTTGCCTTAGAAATATGTTTCGACGTACGACATATACATGTAGCAATGTCTGAATTTCATACCACCAGAATATAACATCTACATTCCTTGTATTTTATCCCTCCAGGAGATAAGTTGTGGTATTTGTTCATTCACTTCGGGGAATGACACCTGATTATTTAAATGTGCTTGAAATACGACGCTCATCAATAGCTCGTTATTTTGCTCAAACACAAGAAAATATTGCTTCAAAGTATTTCTCAGATATTTTGGTAATTCTTTCTGCTTCAGGAGTAAAGTTTCAGAGTTTTACTGCTTCGGGAGTAATGTTTCAAGTTTTACCACTTCGGGAGTAAAGTTTAAAGGTTGACTAATTCAGGAGTAAATTTCTGAATTCTACTACTTCGGGAGTAGATTTCAGAGTTGTACTATTTCAGGAGTAGGATTAAAAGCCTTACTACTTCAGGAGTAAAATACATAGGCTTACTACTTCTGGAGTAGAATTCAAAGTTTGCTACTCGTGGAGCAAAATTATGAGTTTAGTACTTCGGGAGAAAAGCATATAATATTCAGAATATTTCTTCTCAATTATTCTACCTCTTCTGGAGATGGATCATGATATTTTCACAATCAAATGCACGTTTATATTTATAGGCTTTACTACATATTATCACATTCACTTCAGGGAATGGATCTATATTTATAACATTTATCAAAAGTTTTAATTCTTCAGGAATAAAACATAATTATCTGAACGCGCCTTAAGCATATCAAATCGTGATAGCTTATAGCCTCTTTTAAGATATTGCTACTTCAGGAGCAAATCGAGGCATACATATAATGTGGGGAATTTTTCTCTAACACATCTTCAATCATAAACACAATAAGCCCGTAAAAATATTACCACTTCTGGTGTTCACGGATATAAAATCATTTAATCATTTCATATTTGCGAACTAACCTTCCAGTAGAATATTGGCATAAGGCCTTCAGCAACTTTGGTTTCAAGATATTTTGGCAAAAAGAGGCCGAAGTGCTATATTCCATAGTAATATTTAAAAAAAAAGAAAGACCATGTTTCTTACTACGTTGATGGTGAGCTTCTCCCAAAAATCAGTTTAAAATTTTCATAGTTGTTAAAGTCAACAACAATCAACCATCAAAACAAAGATAGAAAAATACTTGGAACATGTTACCTGAACTGTTTAGACTAAATAAGTACTGCAAGTCCTTTACTTTATCTCCAGGAGGCAACGACTTGTACTCAGTGTAATTCCAAGAATTGCACCTTCGAGGCTTTCAAAGTATTTGCTCAAGATGGCTGAGGCTCGTGCTGATAACGTGTTATAAAATAAAAACTATGAAGTAAATACACAGAAGAAATATGTAGAGAGAATATGTAGAGAGATATCAGATTATATTACTTCTGCTCTTTTAACATTGCATCTGTGCATCCTATTTATAGGAGCAACAGGACATGGGATATTTTGAGATATTTTGAAATATTTTGGGATATTTATAACTTAATGGATATCCACTACTTGGGATATTTATAACAGTTAGCCCATTGTTCGTTTAACTGCTAAACATATTTGGAAAAATAATAGAGATCGATCGATGTGCCGTGATGAACAAGCACCGTAACATACACCCAAAAAATCAATAAAACACAAATTGAAACTTGGTTAGTGACATGAGCCAATACGTGTCTTATTTATATAAGGAGTAGCGTAAGCCCCAACCTACTTGTTTGATACGCCTAACTTTGAAAACTTTCTATGATATTACAGCTGAACATTTATATATCCTCTTTATCTTATTTCCACTAACATTAGTAAATGAAATCGCCTTCAAGGTATGGTTGATATGATTCTACTGTTTAATTGATTTCATATGTTATAATTTTAATGGATGAAATCATTTTCTCCTTTTAACTTTATACATAAAATTAGACTTTAACGTTACTGATTTTTAGTTAGGGGTGTACAAGGAAAATCAACAAATCGCGCTAATTGCCTATCTGAATCAAATCGGAAAAAAATTAGTAATGACTTGGTTTGATATGAAGAAATAAAGTCTATCAGAAAATTAGAAAAAACAAAAACAACTGAAATTGAGGAAATCAACTTTTGTTGATTTGGTTTTTGGTTTATAAATTTAGCAAACTGCTATAATTAATTTGATTTGGTAAATGAAAAATAGAATCAATCTGATACAGCAAACAAAATATTATAGAATTTAAGTTGTATACAATAATAATTGCATAAGTTATGCAGAAGACATGGATTAAAACCACTAAAAATGACCAAAATAATCCTTCATGTAAAACAATATAGTATTACATTTTTAAATACTCGTTTGTACAATATATTTTTCTACAACACACCTAACATCCAATAATAAATAATTCATGCATTATAATCTTTAATTACATTCAATACCCACGCTATTAACTCTTGTATAATTTGTTTCTAAATCAAACCATCCTTTAATGATATTTGATGTTGAAATCGTGCGTTACAAAATGATGAGTCCTTTTAAGAATGAGCCGAATGAATAACATTCTCAGATCTGAAAAATCCAAGGCCTTATTTATTTCGGAAAAGAGCCAAAATTACCCCTGAACTTTGAAAAATAGTTTATCCATACCCTTCGTTATACTTTAGGGCCAATTATACCCTTACAGTTATACTATGGGGTCAATTATACCCTTATGTCTAACTGCTGCCACGTGGCATCATCCTAGCCCTTCAAAATTATTGTACCCTCAAATAATTTTTTACCCACTAAAATAACTCAATCCGACCCGAATTTTTTTTCCAGCAAAAATAATACGGAATTATTTTTATTTTATTTTGCTGGAAAAATTATCCGTATTATTTTTGCTGGAAAAAAAAAATTCGGGTCGAGTTGAGTTATTTTAGTGGGTAAAAATTTATTTGAGGGTAAAATAATTTTGAAGGGCTGGGATGATATCACGTGACAGCAGTTAGACACAAGGGTATAATTGACCCCATAATATAACTGTAAGGGTATAATTGACCCTAAAGTATAACGAAGGGTATGAATGAATTATTTTTTAAAGTTCAGGGGTAATTTTAGCCCTTTTCCGTATTTATTTTTATGATAAGGGATGTCGAAAACAAAGATATATGTTCGCAGTGACGAAAACGTACAAAGAATTATGGTTTGTGTTGGAAAAGATTCGGCTGTTCTCGTAATCTAAACGATGTAATGGATATACACTTATTTTTAATACGAGTCACCTCTTTAATGAATGATTAATCCATTGCGTCACATCAATAATTTTCCAACCTAACGTTGTCTTGGGTATAACACAAACAAATGCATAGCCATTACACAAATTCTACAAAAAAAGAAATCATAAGGAAAAGGAAAAAAAAAAAAGATAAATGAAAGAGAAGCATCAATTAATATGAAATGCAAACATATGTTGTTTTTATCTAATTATATGATATGTGAAGCTCATTAGCCATGTCGATTAAATTGTTTCGCCCTGAACAAGTTTATTAAAGAAGTAAAACACTCTATTGAAAGGTTCTATACTTCTAGTCGAGAATGAAGAAAGTCTAATTATCTCGCTATACCTCTTGGTAATAAACACGAGCATATAACTATGAGCTAGTCTCTACATATTGACGATCTTATATGTTCTAGTGAGCAATTTCGCCCTTTAAATTTATCAAAAGAGTATATTGTTTTGATCCTCGTCAATTTTTAACAAATGTTGATTGTTAGATTTAACAAAAAATGAGGTAAAGATTTAATAAAAATGTCAAATCTCAAAAATTAAAGCGGACGCTCAAAATAGACAAAATAAAATAGCAAAACCTCGCCTTAAAAATTGCTTCGGACACTAAAAATATGCCAAATAGCAAAAACTCCACCTTCGATTGGTAGTTCCCATTAAGAAAATCACATTTCACGTGTTTTTTTCACAGTTCACATTAATTCGAATATTATAATTTGTTAATATTTAATAAAGATAAAAATTTAATAAACTTAAACTATCAAAATTGCACAAGAATGTATTTAAACGGCTAGTTAAAACCTATTCCTAAATATGAGGGATACTTTTATATTCGAATTTTAATCATCGGATTATACCTCTCGATGATAGACGTGAGCATATAACAATGTGCAAATCTCCACCTAATCACGGCAAGTCACCTAATACAATAACATCTTCTTCTAGAAACAAAGACTCCCCACACGAATATGCTTCTTGCACACGAGTGGACAATATATTAATTTTGTTTTCATTTCCTTGATAATAATAATTGACTGACTCTTATTCCAAGTGTGAAATTCAACATGTTTTTCCATACAGAAGAGTCAGAAAATAACAAAAAGGTCAAAAGTTGCTAGCCCCACCCCCCACCGCCCTCGTTCCCCGCACCTCGAAACATATAAAGACACATTTCCCCAGCCTTAACGCGGAAACTACCCCCACACCCCACCCCCTTTTCCTTTATCCAGTTTTTCTCCTCATTTACAATTTCCTTTCACCTTATCCCCCAAATTTCAGATATTTCCAGGCTATTTTTTTGAAATATCACTTTATTTTATACGACACGGTCTTTAGTTGAAAAAATGACAAAATTTTATATTTTAATTTTAAATATTAATTCTTATTTACTTTAACTTTTATTTTATATATTTTTGTATGTTATGAAAATGTGATGATAGATTTAAGATTATAGATTTTAGTAAATAATATCTCCATTTCAATTGATGTGATGCATTTTTGTTGAATACAAAAAATTTAAGAAAGAAAAAAAACTTTTGAAACTTATAATATAAAACAAGAATATAATAAATATTGATAAGCTATAATACATCTTATTAAGGGTAGCATTTAACATTTAAAGTTAAATTATTTTTAAAAATGTAAAAATATATAATCATTTTTTGAGACAAATTAAAAAAGAAAATACACATATAAATCGAGACAAAGGAAGTAATACTATTTCTTTGGATAGGCATCAAAAGTTTATTTTTCTTTCTTAAATTTTGATATTTAGTCAAATATTTCTCTATAAAATAAAACGAAGCAAATATTCAAACCTCATCTTTTTTAAAATTGAATGATATTTTATTTAAATAATTCATTGATTTTTTTATTTGACTACAATTTTATCAAATATAGCATCTTCTCAATAATATAATTTACATTATAAAATATCTACATATTTTAACTTACAAATTTGGAAAAGATAGTAGTATTATATCATGACAAACCAAACTTGGTACTATAGTAGCCTCATTTATTTCAAACCCCATCATCCTCATCCTTTAAACTCATATATTGTATGCTTCATCTTCTCCTCCTAACTCCCCAAACACTCATTTCCCCATCTTCTTCAACAATTCTTCTATTTGGGGTTCTTGGTATTTCTAGAAAATGGAATCAGAAAGCTTAAAAGATTCATATAATGATCAAGAAGTTCGTGTAGAAGTCATTGGAAAATTAACCGATGATTTCAAAGAACAACTGAAGATGAAAGAACAGATAATCAACCATGAAACGGAACAATATGACGACGACGATGATGATGATGATGATGAGGTGGAAGAGGATGATGATGAGGAAGAAGAGTTTTCTTTCGCGTGTGGAATAGACGCGCCGCCTATAACAGCTGACGAGGTGTTTTGCAACGGTCAAATACGTCCACTTTTCCCTTTATTCAATCAAAACCTACTTTTATCTGATGAAGATATAGAAGCTTTGAAAGAACAGTTACCAATAAGGCCACCAGTAAAGAATATATTTATACAAACAGAAGATAACCCTATTCATGCAACTTCTTCTTCGTCAAGTGAAGAAATAGCTGGACCTTGTTGTGAATGGTCAAAAAATAAGGCAATTGAAGCTACTACAAATGAAGACAGTCCTGAAGGGGTATGTAAAAAGAGTAATTCAACTGGATTTTCAAAGCTATGGAGATTCAAAGACTTTCTTCACCGGAGTAACAGTGATGGAAGAGACACGTTTGTGTTTTTGAACCATACTACTACTACAAATACTCCGGCGAAAGCAGAAGAAAAAGTCAAAGTCAAAGTCGACGAGAAAGTAACAGAGAAGAAAAAGAAGAAGAAGGGTGTGAAGAAGAGTGAAGGTGTATTAGCACATGAAGCTTACATGAAGAGTAAAGCTAAGGCTGAAGGCCGGCGATCGTATCTTCCTTACAGACCGGAGCTCGTCGGATTTTTCACAAATGTTAACGGTGGATTAACGAAGAACGTGCACCCATTTTAAGATGGGTAAGTTCGTCCTGACACTAGGATTATAAAAAGAAGAAGAAAAAAAAAGGCACAAAAGTTTGGTGCCTCCTTAGTCAAATTATTTTAGTTTTTTTTTTTTCGTTGATAGAAATGTTTAATTTATTTTTAATATTGTAGTGTAATTTGTTTAAGAAAAGCATGTATGTAGTCAATATTTAGGCTGGTTTGATTAGATCATGGCTTACGGGATATTAGGTATAAGTTGGCCTTTTGTTTCCCTTGTTGAGCTTTGTAAATCTTGATGATTCACCATTTTGGTTTTAATATTTCACTAATTTTACAACCTTTAACCGTTTAATTGTTGGTTGTGGAATTCATATTAGCATTTTTCCCCGTTATGTACATGTAACAAAAGAGATGAATTTGATTTAAAATTACATGGATACGAGTTATCTCAAAGGAAATCAATGCAGACCTATATAAGATGGATTTATTTTAGACAATACCAACAAATTGCGTTTAAAGTTTAGTTATTATTGCTATACTTATATTAGTTGTAGATACAACGCAGACCTCTATAAGAGGGAGGAGCTAATTACGTGCGAAGGTTTAAATATGTAACATATTGAAAAATGGAAAATATGACAACTTAGTATTTGCTCTATTTCACTTTGTGACACCATTTTTTATTATCGATATAAAAAGAACGAATTTCTTTTTATTCGTTGAATATTATGGTATCCTTAATACTAACATTCTTTTTATATAAAAATCACAAATTTTATTTCTTTTTCTTAAAATTTCATGCTGGAGGAAGTACTAAAATGACCAAAGTGGTCATGGTGACAAAAAAAATTTAACCTTAGGCTTTTCTATTTGAGCCGTCAAGAAAAGACTATTGCCGACCGTGTCGTTGTCTAAAGCAGGTTTTGGGAGTTAATATTTTGGGTCACTCACACGAGCATTCTATGAAGTATCCTCCCAACTTCCATCAGAAAACTCTGAACATGTAAAAGCACATGGGCTGCTCTTTATTCAAAATATATAATACTATGTTATACACCCCCAACTCTTTGCAGAATAAAACAAAGAACATTATTTACATAAAAATGTTTAAAAAATTACAGAAAAAAGGACAATTTGTGGAATCTAAAGTAGTTGCATTGAAAGGACAAATTATTTATAGTGAACTTTTAGGGGGCGTGGGGCATATAGAGATATTAATTGGGCATACATGCTTGAGCCGACCATGCACATTCCGACAAAACATTTACTAGGGTATATTTTGGCCGGTAAAATCTTACTCCCAGAGTTCACTTTTACTTATTCACTATTATAAATTTTTAGTTTTACTTATTATTTTTCACATATCAAGATTAGACAATTTTTTTTTCTTGTTTTACCCTTAATTTATTTATCAAGACTTCTAGAAATTGTAATGGTCAATTTTGCTTAACCAATGCATAGCATTGGGATTGACACAACCTCTTCGTTTACTATTTGGCTCCAAAGAATTTGAAGCACTAAAGAGATGAATTAGTTGTAAAGTGCTAGTATCTATAAAAACTTAATATTGAACCGTGGAATTTCATATCACTCTGATAATTACATATGGAAATTTGAGTTTCAATTATTGAGATTTGAGTATTAGTTAATAGGGGTATTGTGGTAAAATACATATATTAATTATTGTTTCTTTAACAGCGTGAAAAATCAAAAGTGGACAAATAAAAGTGAACGAAGAGAGTACTAATTAAGTTGAAGTCTGTAAAAAAAAAAGTAAAAGAGTAAAAAAGTTGAGGTTAAAACAAAATCTTTAGTTATATTCTCCAAACTTTAATTCACTTGAAGGTGAAATAATTAATGAATCTGATTGTACAACAAAATCTTTTGCTATAATCTCCAAATACTCCGTCCGTTCACTTTTACTTGTCTACTATTGACTTTGCACACCTCTTAAGAAATAATAAATGAAGTGAGTATTTTGCCATGATACCCATATTAATTAGTGTATAGTCTTAAGATTTGAAAAATGATTTGGAAATATGAATAATTAATGCTAAGGGTAAAACATGAAACATAAATTGTTTTTCTCTTGATATGCGAAAGTTGACAAGTAAAAATGAAAATCTATTTTTAGAATAGTGAACAAGTAAAAGTGAGAGAGTATTAATTACTTGAAGTTGAAACAATGAATCTGATTGTAAAACAACATCTTTTGTTATAATCACCAAATATTAATTTACTTGAAGCTGAAATAATGAAACTGATTGTAAAACAAAATCTTTAGCTTTAACCTCCAAATATTAATTCAAATATGTGAAATCAAATATAAGGCCAGGGTCGTTGACGAGGCATTTATTTGTCTAAGGACATAAGAAGTATCAAATTATCTTATGACATCTGTACAATAGACTCTAGGCTCTGGGAAATTTTAAAGGGTTGTTCCATTGAATAAGCCATAAGGTACCGTAATTGTGAAGCACGACTTCTAATACATCTCGCTTAGTTATGGGTATATGGCTGGTAAAAATTTATTAGCCGATAATTACATCAAATCAATATAATTTATCATGATTAAGTGATTTAATACATTAAAAATACATATTATTTAATCACAGGTAAATAAAAGAATTATATAATCAAACACATGACATTATATATTACTGTGGTGTAACATCTTGCGCTTATAAATTTGATTGTCAATTGAAAATTTGTAACGTGTAAACTCATAATATTACAATTTTATTTATAATACCAAGTTTCATCTTGTATATTGTTATAGAGAATAATAGTGGGTGCAGTGACACAAGTAATATAACGGTGGCAGATAGGAGATTTAAACGAGGTGACAGAGAAAAGAACTTGCAGTACTTGGCCCTATGGAACTTACAGTGGCCATTGATGACACTCATGCTTGTAGGTGAGGCTGCAAACATTAATGAATTACTGCTCCTTTAAAACTAAGGCACAAAGTCAAATAAGTTGCAAACCTACCATCATCATTCGCTTTTGAACATTTAGCCAACCTATGCCATCCAAATGTAGTTATTAAACTTTACTAGTTGAGTAGCAGTATAATACATACATATATATATATATATATATATATATATATATAATCTCAGTTGAACATATACTTAACCACACCCAACTTGCTGTTAGTGATTAAGTGCAATTTCGAGTTAAACTTGTAGAGGCAAGAATGACTTTTAACTTTTAACATAATGCAAAATTAAATCATTTTAGCACCGTTCAGAAACAAATTTGGCCTTTTGCCCTTATAATTATTTAGTACTAAAATGTCAGAATAGTAACATCTTTTCATTGAAGTAAATTTTCTAAAAAGTCACTCATGTATTGAGAATTGTCTATTAATATTACTTTTATTTGTTTTAGGATTAAAATATCACCCAACTATCATTACTTTCTTCAGAATATACTAAACACACAAAACCCTCCTTCTCTCCTAGTTGACACTCCATGTCACATAAAATTCTATTTTTTTGATAATAAGTTTATCTAATTAACTCATCAAATCATTTTAATTAAACCCAACCCAAACCCATTTAACCAACCAACCCATGTCCGATACACATTTAATCCGGTTAGAAAATATTAAAGCTAACTTTTATATCCGATTTTCTTCACATCTAACTGATAGCTACCAGACAATTAAAATTGGAATGAAAAGACCGGTTTATCACAACAAATAAAGATTTTTCTGGAAAAAGCAGTTGCTTCAATATGAAGGTGATGCTAAAAGATCGATTTCATTTAGTTGTTGCTGTGCGGAGAAGAAAATACATAAGTTGCCTGTATTGGCTGAACCTTGAAGGGAAACACCCGTGTGGGATTTTAGATTTGCCTGTACTTTAATATCTTCCTCAAAGCTCTCATACTCTCCCATTGATCAATATCTAGATGGTGAACCGGAGTCCGAAACTTTTCTAACCCATTTTTTTTTTTTTGAAACTAAACTAACCCGTTAAAAAAAATAAAAAAATCAAAGTAGGTTTCACGCACAGAATCTGTGCGTGAAACTTGTTCCCCCCCAACCCCAACCTTTATTCTTTGGAAATCAAACTCAAAATTAAGCTTTTTTCCGTACTTTGACCGAAGATTAGTCACGTTTCAAAACATCGGAATATAAATATTTATATAGAACTTAATGTTTTTTTTTAGTGTACAATAATATCGGCTCATTACGTCAAGTATACATATACATTTGGATCGTCGTGTTAGGGGTTGTAAAGTGCTCCGAAGTAAGTTTGAAAACTTGTTATATTTAGGTTTATATTAGGTTGTTTTTTCTTTTATGTCTTTTTTATTTTGTTATTGTATTGTGTAATCCACACCTTTTGAATGTGCAAAAATAAATATAATATTTAAAAATAATTCATCAAATACAAGAGGTTCATAATAATTGAAAAATATTTCATTCCATTAGCAACAAAATACATCATTAAATTACAATAGACTTAAAAAATAATAATCAAGTTCTAGACATTCTTCTACTTCCAGATGTGCTGCCACCACGGGAGTTTTTCCCACATGAACGCTTATCATGCCCAAATTGCTTACATATCGAGCACTTGCGAGAGTAAGTCTTTTCGCTAACATCCATTTGATTGTGATAACGGGATAGCTTGTTTTTTCCCAGTTTACGGATATGATTCTTGTTCGCAACTATAGAAAACGGCGCGGCTGGCCAATAAGCTTGATTACCAAGGGGATGGAAGTGGCCGGAATGTCCTCTAAGGTATTTTACGACCTTATATTCCTCCGCCACATAATCAGTTACATTTCTGGCCATTCTCTCAAAGCACTTGACTGCATAAGAACATGGCATGTGGTACGTTTGCCACTTACCACAAGTGCATGATTTTATACGCTCAGTAACGATATGTTTGTTTCCTCCTTTACCGTCGTAATAACCCGTTCTAACTTCATACACTCGTTCAACGACGTCATACTCGGTCATTTGGTGACCCTCTGCCTTTCTCCTATGGTGCTCCATCTTTTTGTAGGGCTTTGGCATCCATGTTCCGTCCTCGCCTAATATGGCTCTGGCCTGCCTTGTCCTATCCGCAAATCGCTCCACGACCTGCTTGAAAGTTAGTCTTACCATTGTGGTGACAAGCAGTCCTCGAGCAGATTTGAGAAGTCCATTGAAAGACTCCGAGCTGAGTATGCCCCATCTCCTTCCTCCATCAGCATAAAGCGTCCATTTTTCAACTTCTAATTTCATCAACCAAACATATGCCTCTTCATTTACTTCCCTTAGCAGCTCCATTTTCGCAGCCCATTTTCTTTGTTGATGCTGCACCGCAGCCCCCCACATCAATTTGTTTACAGTGCCATTTTCAAACTTTGTTTGCAAATTAGCCTTTAAGTGCCTTAAACAATATCGATGGTAAGCATGTCGAGGCTGACACCCTTCCAGAGTACGCATATTGTGCAATATGCCTTTATGACGATCCGATAAGACACATATGCCCTGACGATCCTTAATAACATGAGTTTTCAGATGAGTTAAGAATATCCCCCATGTCTCGTTGCTCTCGTTGGCGACAATTGCGAAAGCAAGAGAATGTTGACCCATTGGCATCCATACCTATTGCAATTAGGAGCTTAATGTCATATCAGCCACATACATGCGTCCCATTTATCGATATCACATTCCAGCAGTGAGCAAAACCATCAATACTTGGTTTGAATGCCCAAAAGACGAAGTCCAAAATTCTGCCCTCTAAAAGCCGCCACTATACAATAGTGCCAGGATTAGCATGTTGTAGAGCCGCCATATACCCCCGGCAACGCCCGAAAAGAGGATTCCCAAGTTCCAAAGATCATCTCAAAAGCACGTCTACGCCCGAGAAATCCCTTTCTCTTGCTTATGATTTTACCATATTTGGAGTGGACCATGCTAATACAAGTTTTGAGGGGCATCCTGCATAAGTTTTACAAACGACATATAGCAATGATATTTTAATTGCTATAAGATATGTAGAGCCTGTTTGGATGGGCTTAAACTAAGCAGCTTATAAGCTGGAAACAGCTTATAAGCCAAAAAAAAAAAAAATGGGGTAGGCTAACTTATTTTTTTTTTGGCTTATAAGCTGCTGCTCTAGATAAGCTAAGCCAAATGGAGCCAATTATTTTTTGGGCTTATTTTATTCACAAAATGACTTTAAGCTGGCCAGCCAAACACTCAAAAAAGCTGAAAACAGCTTATAAGCAACTTATAAGCCAATCCAAACGGGCTCATAATGTACTAGGTTAGATAAGTTACCTTGGAATTTCCTCAATGTCTTTAAGTAACACATGAGCAATCATGTTTATATCTAAATTAAAATGATCCGCTCAATTTTGTCCCATATCATAAGTGTGCTTTGGATGGAATTTTGTGATTTCCCACAAACCATCAGGCTTAACAATTCCCCGAAGCAACCACCGACAGTCTTGAGTCTTTCGCTTACAAACCAGCTTCCATACCGATTTGGTTAAGTCATCAACCTTAAACTCCCTCATATCCTTTATACAATACATTCTGACAGCCAGTTGCAATGCCTTTTTGATGTGAACATCATTCCCTTTGCAAGGACGCATTCATCAGTCATGAGACTTTTTGGTTCAATCCACTTTTTTTGGCGACTTATATCATCATCTCTTGTGAAGACAAATGCATCCTCACGACCTTGTGAACTATCAAGATATGGAATATAGTCAGAATTCCACTGCATTGGGCTGTCAGGAATTAGGTTTTCCGCCATCGGAGGTAGTATGTGGTGGTGAGTTGGTTCTGGGGACTAAAATGCGTATCTTATTCATCCCCTTCACTATCTTCATCATCAGTTACCTCTGCATTATTAGCTGGTTCATCGCCATCTGTCACGACCCAGCTAGGGGCAGCGACGGGTACCCGGGGCTAACCACCGAGCACCGCTCATCTATTACTCATTATACTCATTCCGCCTTCCTTTATCAATTTCATATCCAAATTATAAGAAAATCATCTTTCATTTGAAGACATAAATACTTTTATATACTTAAGCCCTTCAGCCATCAAAATAATATATATATATATATATATATATATATATATACATAGTAGCAACCTCGTGAGACCATACAACCCACACTGCGTATCTACGAGCCTCTACTGGAGTACTAGACGAAAGGACGGGACAGGACCCCGTCATGCCCAACATATACAAATGTACACAAAAGAATAATCAAGCACCTCCGGAACAAAGGAGTGCTATCAATCAGCTATTAGCCCCTACGAGTCTGGATCAAGCTCACCTCCCTGTCTACCTGTGGGCATGAACACAGCGTCCAAAGAAAACGGACGTCAGTACCAACATTGTACTAAGTATGTAAGATAGGAATGAAACAAACATAATAGAAGGATCATGAGCCATAAGAGAAAGATATAACCTGCATGAGTTTCATAGGCAAATACATTTCGTACATATATCATATTTTACATAATCGCGGTACATATGTCATCACATCACAATCCTTATCGTTAACCCGCGTTCGGGTAATCATCGTATGCTGCCCACTAGTGGTGATCATGCCCGGCCCTCTAGGCTCGGTGTAAACATAGAAGCCCACCTTAGCGGTGACATGCCCGACCATCTAGGCACGGCGGAATCATATGCAACCAGCATTAGCGGTGACATGCCCGGCCATTTAGGCACGGTGGAATCGTATCGTCATGTAATCAATCATAACCCATCATTAATACACATCTCGTGAACATATCATAATCTTATCATAGCTTGATATTTTCATACATAATATAGGCATATTATAAGCTAGCATTATTGATTATCTTATAGACATACCATGACTTAGCATCATTTCACATTTATCATTAAGAGCATACATTAGACTTTAAAGGCAACTATGGCTATGTCGGGGTGACGTAAGGTCGTGAACCCCCGATTATATTATGAACATTTATGAGTATCCTGCCTCACCTCGAAGGAAATAGTATATAAGGTGAGTGTTAACAATAATGACATCATTAACGTTATAGGAGGTTCATATCATGAACTTTAAAATATCTCTACTTTTACTCATCATCATCATTATCATACTCGTATGTAGTTTGGTATATTTACGGACTCATAAGCTTCATCATATAGGAGGATCATGGAAAACTTGAAGGATTCATGCCTTTGAAGGAAGGGATTAGCCTTACATACCTTTGTCGCTTAACTATTTTGTTGCTTGCTCGTTCTCCTTTAATGCACTCGTTCTACCTTCAAGAGAATTCGTATCGACATTAGCTAAACGGTTACAAGAGCGTGCTTGTTAAAGCTATAGAAAACTGGGCGGCATTTCCTTCGTTTATACAACTTTTCCCATATTCTATATCAACTCCCAAACATTTATAACAACGTTCACTATATCATAAACGACAAGCATCATTCATTCATATTATCCACATTTCACAATTTCACTTTAATTCATCCATAATCACTACCATAGTTCACTATTGTGTTCTTTCACATGTAATACTCATTCCATGTTCTACATGTCATTCATAACCTATTTACAATCTCAACATATCCATTTTCATGATTCATTCCAACCACTACTCAACAATGTCACTATTCACACTTTCATGACCCATTTCCTATATCCTTTTACAATCCAAGTGTCTCCACTTCTCCATACTTTAAATAACATGCAAATACCATAAAACTTACCTTAGATAGCGTAGGAATAAGTCTTGAGTGGTATTACTCTTCTTGCACCAAAACCCTAGTTCACTTCTCTTGGAATTTTCTTGGCTTGGATGAACTTGATGAATTTCATACACTTGATTCACTTAAATTCTTGATATTAATCTTTGATTTCCTTTGTTTTCTTGTGGATGAAGAGTGGGGAATATTCTAGAGGTTTCTAGAGAGAGGTGGTGTGGGAATGAAATGAATTAATGAACTTTGGTCTCTTATTTAAAACTTGAAATCGATCCCGACGCCATTATACGGTCCGTATAATCGACCGTAAAACTGCTCCAGTGACCACCCTTTTCTGTGTCAATTTGACGGCACATTATACGGGCCGTATAATTTTATACGGTCTGTATAATCGACCGTGAAATCAACCCTTCAACAACTTTATTCTGTGACACTTCTACGGTCCATTATACAGATCGTATAACATTATACGGTCCGCATAATCGACCCTGTAACCCATCTTTTCACTAATCTTTCTCTTGTCACTTCATTTGATCTCCAATCCATAGGGAACTTTCTTAGCACTTGTTTATCATCTCATTAACAATCTAAGGGACGTTATCACTCGTCTCCACGACGTTATTACGCCATCATTAACTCGTCGCTCATAATTCCTACCCGACACATAACATATCCTTTACTTTCTTTGCCAAACTTCTTCCTTTCAGTCAAATGTCTTTGAATCTCGATTAAGATCATCAAATGCTATTTCTTACTTATCCAAATCACCGTATACCTCGTGTTCCTCGCTAGCCTATTCACTGTACATTAACGGGAAGTTTTCCAAGGTGTAACACCATCACTCTCTGATGTATCCACATAACTTGGACAATCAGCGTCATCTAAGAAAGGTCTTCTCCTACACAATAAAAAGCATATGTTAAATTCCAAATTCAAATACAGTTGGTAACACTGGCGAGTTTTGATAATAATCAGCTGCACCAAACTGAGAATTATTATAATAATCAGCTCCACTGAACTGAGTGTTTTGATAATAATGAGCTGCTCCACTAAATTGAGATGATTTCCCAATATTACTTGTATCAGGTCTATAACCCCTACAAAGATTTAAAAATGGTTATTTAGCAATACATACAATAAACACGTGCTACTGTATAAAATAATAGTATAAGAATGCATATTTATCAAGTTTGATTAAATTGTTGGGTATGATTTTCCAGCGGCACCTGGCCACTCAAAATGTCCCTGTAAGAACTAATAGCTCCATACGTGTTAACTTGACTGGGCTGTTCTTGCGGGACCTCTCGGGGTATCTTTTCAACATACATTTCAAGAACATTAAGAGCGACTAAATGTTTTAATTCTTCTGGCGCATTCAAATAATCCCTTAAAGAATCATCATCATTGATATAATGCCTACCATAAAGCACTATACCATGGGAAACTGATTGTGGATATCTATCTGCCTGTTATAGAGATTTCATACTCATCTGGACTAACCTTCATTTTTTCATATATGTAAGTGACTATTCATAAGACATTTCAAGTGGACATGTAACATGAACGTTTGGTCTTTTATTGTAACGAACTGTACTATTGTCATCAAGGATAATATCATCTCAATGTATTGAAACCTTAACTGGTGGAATATCTTGAGCCATTTTTTTGTAGGAAGTTTGATTATTATTTTTTTGAATGAATTAAGAGAGTTTTTTTTTATTGACTTCAGAGACTTAAACTTATGAAATGGATGGATGAGTTTTTACCTCGTCCAACATTCTTCTTAAATAGATTCATATTGACCCCTATTGCGCATTGAAATGTTGCGCAATAGTCACTATTTTCGTCAAAAAATGCAGCATTGTATTGTCAAATCGTTCCTTTATGTGTCATAAAAAAGCTGAAATTGACATGCATGATGTATTGTCAAATCAAGCATGAGTGTCATAAAAAACTAAAATTGGCATGCATGATGTGTTGTCAAATCATGTTATATGGCGCATTGAAATGTTACCTAATATGAATTAAATTAAAATAAACGGTCAAAAAATGCAGCATTGTATTGTCAAATCGGTCCTTTATGTGTTATGAAAAAGCTGAAATTGACATGCATGATGTGTTGTCAAATCAAACATGGGTGTCATAAAAAAGCTGAATTGGCATGCATAATGTGTTGTCAAATCATGTTATATTGCTCATTGAAATGTTGCGTAATATGAATTAAATTCAAATAAACGGTCAAAAAATGCAGTACTATATATAACATGATTGACAAACAACTAGTATTCACTTTAAAACGAGTTATCATGACATTCTACACCCAATTTGGTAATCTTGATTCTATTACATGTCTTACCCTAGTAAACATACTTGAAACAATGGGTAGGACATAGGAACTAGATGATGATGATTTTTCATTACTAGCTGGCCAATAAGCTTCCACAAGCTTAAATTGCGAGTCCAACTTAGCGGTATCTCTAGATATACGTGAAGTCGCAGTATCTCTATCAAAAAGTGAATTTTTAAACTTCGCCGCCACCATTTTATCCACGTGAATGCTATCTTCCCACCGAAAGCGTTTGCAACCGCCCATATCCTATAAACATTACAAGAAAATCAATTTTTTAAAGTAAAATATGTGAATAACGTGAAAAAAAAAACACTAAAAAATGTAAAAACACTTACTTCGGGCACTTTACAACACCAAAAACGGCGACCCGGATTATCTTGGGTCTTTGATGTTTTTAGTTTACAGTAATAACCGCATTCACAAATATCGGGTTGTATAGCAAACTTTGAAGTTTCAAAACTTTGAGACATGTTTTTGAGAGTACAAAATTGTGTTGAAAGGGTGAAAATGGAGGAAATGGAAGAGAAGAGTATGCTGAAAATGGGAGGTTGCAGTGGGATTTTGGTAGTGGTTTCACGCACAGAATCTGTGTGTGAAGCCTACTTTGGTTCTTTTTTTAATTTGTGAGTGAATCCTACTTTGGTTCTTTTTTATTTTAACGGGTTAGTTTGGTTCCAATTTTTTTTTTTTTTTTTTTTTTTTGGGTTAGAAAAGTTCAGGACTCTGGTGAACCATTAAACAACAATAAGTCAATAATTAACGTAACTACGTACTACTACTCCTATTACTACATCTCAATCTTGAACTAGTTGTGGTTAATTATATGAATCGTCAATATCCATTCCACTCAAATAAATCACATAATATTCTAATAACCAATAATTTCTCTTTTATTACCAATCATATATAGGTTCCCTACATTTTCTACTAGCATACAAATAGAAAACTTACAACAAACAATATTACAAAGAAAAGGAGTCAATTTTTTTTTCAAAGCTATTCATTCCAATTAACATAAATTAAACCATTATTAGCACCTCCACCTAAATAAATTGTCAAAATATAAACATTCTACAATCTGATTAAAGAAAATCACAATTGGTCTACGACTAATTTCAGCATGTTTGACTAAAGTTCTCATTGACAAAAAAAAAAAAAAAAAAAAAAAAAGCCAATTTTGATAGTAGGGCCTAAAAGTTACGCTTCTTTGATGTTTTTTAATCGGGTTAAATGGTATGAGATATGGGTTGGTTAGCTAATTGGGTTTGGATTGAGTTAAATGAGATTGATGAGTTATATAAATTTATTATTAGAAAAATAGAATTTATGTGACATGACATGCTAATTAGGAGAGAAGGAGGGTCTTGTGTGTCTAATATATTTTGAGGAAAATAGTGAAAGGTGGGTGATATTCTAGTCCTAAAAGAAATAGAAGTGATATTGATAGGCAATTCTCAATACATGGGTGACCGTCTAGGGAATTTACTCCTTTTCATTTAGAGTGTAGGATGATCTTTTCTTGCTACTATCGTGAAGAATAATGCCGAATGAAATTTTTTAGTTTGTGAGTCACAACTGACACTAAATACGTGAGACTTCTTTTTATTTCACAAAAAGATTGACCCAAAATTTATGAATCCAAAAGTGTAATGAGAACAAAGCTCACATTAACACACGATAGAGTTTTTCCCAAGGGTTTCAATTTTCAACACTAGCAATAGCAAGATTCCTACATTGATTTTGTATCAAACTTAGCTGAAAAATTTACCCCTATCCAAAGGAAAGACGAGTCTGAAGTAGTAGGCTGATTTGCACAAACGTACTCTTCTAAGGTCACCATTTAGATTTTATCCCTACTTTTTAAAAGTTGTGCAAATATAGTCCTGAAACTGACAAAACATTAAATTGTTGTCTAACGTCTACAAAATTTTGAATCATGATCTAATATTTTCACATAAGATTTAAATGTTATCTAAAATATTCATAAATCACAAGAAAAACAAAAGGAGGGCTATTTACTATAGAGTTATCCGAAAAAAGGTAACCGGCGAAAATTTCTGGTTGTACAAGATTCGTGAAGAATGTTTGTTTGAGACCCGAGAAGAAAATATATGAAAAAAGCCGCTAAACTATTGTAAATAGTTTTTCAAATGTCTGGGTAAGATATCAAACTTCATTCCCTATTGAAGCACAAATACATATATATGCACATATATAAATCTGAAATTTGTTGCTAGCCCTTTCACATTTTCACAGTCTAACCACTTGAATAGGACCAGAAACAACAGCTTCCTTTGACATCCTCTTTTTTGTACATATGGTTGTCTTAGGTCAACACCTTTTGACCTCATCATAAATTTTAAATGAGCTACTAACTCGCAATCTACAATCTATGGCACCATTTTCATTTTCTTGCACACGCGTAGAGTTTACCCCACGTTGTGGGATTAACTGGGTATGTTGTTGTTGTTGCGTAGAGTTATGAATCCTATCTACTATGCAACTTGAACTCTTTGGGGATTGTTGCTCAACTAATTGAGGGGGCACCAATTCAGCATTTCCATCTTTGTAGTTCATGAAAGCTCCAAGGGCTCCAAGAAACCCCTCATGCCGCAAGAACATTGCTTTTGCCTCACCCTTCGACCTGCACGTAGTGCATTTCTGTTAACTTGAATTCAGGAGAGATTACAACCACCAGGCACCAGCACAGGTACCAAGTAACTCTACCAGACCCAAGGCTTATAATTCAAAATAAAATTTATAGGAGCTTTATTTGCTTAGGGTTGGTAACTTGGTAGTAAGGAAAATACCAATTATCTGGCAATAAGTGGAAATAGCAATTACCAGAAATCAACTGCAACGGAGATTGTGTCCATTGTATAAGCATGGTCACGGATGAAGAATCCTCCCAAAAAGATGCGCTTGAGCCCAAAACGAAGAGCATTCAGGTATGCAATCTAGAAAAGCAAAAACCATTGAAGAAAAAAGTCAGCAACAATAACAAAATGAATTATTTACAATTTTAACAACTAAATTAAAGCAACAGAATGGAAGGAGAGGCCCTCTATTCTTCCATTTCATGAGTGTTGGTTGCAAACTCATACTTCTCAACTTGTTCAGGTCTTCATGTTTTCTTATTCAGTCAAAGCATCACCTCAGAACAAGATAACTAACACACTAAATCTTGGACTGACTCGGTGCCACTTAAATGACGAATTTTCTTCTAATGAAGACCACTATAATGATATGTTTTCATGGCAGAAGAGAGCATGATAGAATTAAATTAGGAAGTATAACTTCTTGAGGAACTAAAGTAGCAGATGCATGTCTGCAACACCACCAGAGAGTTTCTAGCAAGGAAAAGAGTCAAAAGACTGAAGACAAACACAGAAGCAGTATTAGGTTTTCGTATCTTCCAATATTTAGTGCCATTTTAACAACTTTATGACATGTTACAATCAAATGTCCAAGAATATACACAGTTGCTGTCGGCGTGAAGTGAAAATGTGCCGTACTGCGTATCCAATAAGTAATGGATGGATTATCTATCTGCTCTTCTCCTGAGTTTTACTTCAATTCATTCTTTGTATCCTTATGAGAGAGGAGAATAGTGTGCAAAAGATATCTAATCGGGACAGTACAAAATCCCAGTCTGTTGATTTGAACCCATAACCTTAAGGTTGGAGGTGAACGGTGCTTACCACCAGAGCAACCCCCTCTTGTCTTGAAGGACAAAGGTGTTTCCATTTAATTGAAGAATACCAGTATCATTCTTTTCTTAATGACAGTGGTATCCGCGCTAGCTTGCGGCCTTGCACACACCTCAACTATTTCACTGGGACCGGCTACCTCCCACTAGCAAAGGTATCGGTAACTCAATGCCACGAGGATTAGGTAGATGAAAAGAAATCACCTAGTGTTCTTTTGCGTCCGCCGAATAGCAGTATTATTTAATATAGAGACAAATGAAAAATCAAAATTGTTTTGGTCTTTTCAGTCGGGAAATAAGCGCATTGTGATGTATCTACAGATACCACTGAGAGAAACTTCATTACCCACATAATTACCTGGCCAATGTTATTTGAGATCATCCTTAGGAGGGACCGGGCAATGTCTTCTGGTTTGTAGTCTTCGAGCTCTTTGTTTTCTGAGATCGCCTTACCGAAGCTAGAGGCAATGGCCGTTGATGTGAGGCCGATCTGTCATGAATAATTATATTCTTAATAACCCTTAATATGAAGCTTCTGGTATGTGCATAGAGCATTTAGAACAACTGAACATATGGGAACTAGATTTGCAAAATTCATCAACTCCTCTTATGATAGATTTCAAATACTTGACCAACATCCCAACAGCAAAAACATCGCTAAAATAAGGAACTGTTTGTGGTGGAGTTAATGAGTTCGTCTATAACAACTGACAACTGAAAAATTTGCTAATGAAAAGGGTTCTCCTATGATGGAGGATAAAATTAAGATATTTTGTATAGTAGAGGGGTATTTTAGACCCTTTTAATGGTTTTTCTCCAAATTCCCACCTTCTAAGGGGTCGGTGCATATCTCAAGCAAGAATTGTCTCGATTTGGGTCTGCCATTGGTTGAATCACTGTTCCAAAGCAAACATCATGACTGGGAAGATTTCTTTCTGGGTCCTAGTATCGACAAGGAAATTAATAAGAACACTTAGAGAATTGGAACAAAATTGTGACTCCATCCATACTTTTGAGGATGAAATGAGTATTTCCGTATACAAGAGGCTCACGTGCTTATAGAATCAGAAAGAAAATATAGGACAAAAAATGCTCTCAGGAGGATGAGATTTGTCAAGTGGAGAAAAGGTATATACAGAATGACACAAGAAGACTATGAACTTGAAAACTGTAACAGGCTAGCCTTAAAATTCTACTACATAAAGGTCTAACTTTGGCAGAGCATATATGGAGAGAAACAGAATGTAGATTGGAGGAAGCTGAACAAATAGGAGACGCGGAATCATGAGGAAAAGAGACTAAAGAGGGTGGTGGACTCGACTTATTTTTTCTTTGTTCTTCACACTTCAAGCTATGAGAAGGCACAAGCAGAGTCACTCTTACTAGTGTCATCCCCTTTTTGCGTATTATCAAAAATGAATTTACTTTCACTTATCTTGATAAGAGAGCCTTTACAGATAAAACATAGTGGATTGAGGATGTGAAGGACACAAATTGGGAGTTGGGAAAAAATTGCTCAACTTGAACTAAAATTTCGACTTTGGAGATCAATTCCTTATTCTCTTCACATAGTCCTTCCATTACTCATCTAGACTTTTCTATATCCAAGATGTAACATAAAGGACCTTTGAAAAGTTTAAACTGCAACTAATCCAAATGAAAAGAAGGAAAAGGTGTAAAAAAAGTATAAAGAAAATAAACATGGGCGAAGATAAATTACACAACAAAGCTTATACCTTTGAATAGTCCAATCCCCCATAAATATCTCCAACGAGCATGTCTACCACTCTGTTGTTTCCTTGATGGCTCAATTCCAGCAACTCATCAAAACTGTAATACAAACACATAAGAAATTCTGCAGAAAGAGAAACAAATTGACTATATTGAAAATCATTAATTATAACACAAATGAAAATAACCTTTGGCATTTAGTCAAAAGTTTTCCTAGGCCCAAGAAAGTGCCACCACCGACGCTAGTTCCACTAACTCTGTGAAATTTCTCATCTCCATCTACCTTAAAGGCATACACACAAAATATTGATATAACAAAGATGGAGTTGGCTAAGAACTGCCAAAATACACAGTGGCGTTTGCAGAATTTATTGTAAGCGGTGTCAGCACTTAAAGAAGCGAACAAATGAACAAATCAAAGACAAATTTCGACATTATTAATAAAACACAATTCAACTATATTACTACAACAGTTTTGAATGAGCTTTTAGTTCTAAAAATGTATTAATGATGACATCATTAGAAACAGAATTCCAAGGAAATCTTTTCCTCATTAAGACATGAAAGAAGAATATTTTTCATCCAAAAAGGAACTTCGGTGTAGTTGATTATTACGGCTGTGGAGTTGGGGATCCATTTATTTTCAGCATCATCTTTTTATTTTCCAGACCCCACATGGTGGGATTCTACTGGGCTTGTTGTTGTTGTATCATCTTTTTATTTTAATAGATGAGGCTAAAAATGTAAGACATACATGTCCAAGCCGAGGCTTGAAACCCTGACCTAAATTAAGCTAGTAACAACCAGTAGGACTAAGAAGTGTATTTTGTTCAGTATCGTCAAGTTATATTATGTATTGTTTTTCGTACATTTTACTTATAAGTAGTAAAAATCTATGTTGCTCGGACCCTTCACTTTTGCCGCCGTACCCGTGTCCGACACGACACGACACGGGTTTGGGTATGGAATTCGTGTCGGATCCGGTCAATAGAGATCGGATACTTTGACCGAAATTCATGACCAAATTAAAGAAAAATTTTGAGATTATGATTTCTCAAGATAACAAAAAGTAGAGATTTGAAGACATGAGATGGCATACCTTCAATATTATGTAGAAAATTTAACTAGTTTCTCGGAGCCTATGTTGCTCGGACCCTTCACTTTTGCCGCCGTACCCGTGTCCGACACGACACGACACGGGTTTGGGTACGGAATTCGTGTCGGATCCGGTCAATAGAGATCGGATACTTTGACCGAAATTCATGACCAAATTAAAGAAAAATTTTGAGATTTTGAGTTAATAGTGTATGCATCAGTGTCTCAAGATACCTTCAATATTATGTAGAAAATTTAACTAGTTTCTCGGAGCACGCAGTCTAGCCACCTAGTAGAATGGAAGATTGAATCACATGTCTGGTACAAACTACATGTAGGTGCTTCCACAAAAAGCTCTCATAATCTAGGCATATTCTTGTAGCTATATTATTAGAATTTTGAATTATTTTTGCCGAATCCCCGCACCCGTATCCGTACCCACGAATCTTAAAATTTAGATCATGCCGAGTCCGACCTCTAGATCCATACCCGTATCCGACACCCGCACCCGAGTCCGAGAAACATAGGTAAAAATTTCCGACCAAGCAGCATGCGGTGGCTCAGCCACTGAAAATACATAAAACTCATTATTAATTGCACATATCACCTTGGTCTTGATTAAATTATGATTGAATTCCTTTTCCTTTAGAATGGAAATATATACAAGCAGTTATGGCTCATAAAAGCTTATTAACTCAAGTCGCATAGTTTCCAGCAACTCAAGTCAGAAGTGTGCATTACTCCTTCAGAAAATACTATGAAGTCAAAAGGTCTTCTTACTCTGTATCTACCAATCCATCAAAGCCCACCAGCCTGAGATGACTATGTTAAACCTAAATTCTCAACACTTCTGAAATTCATTTAGTAACCCAATGCAGAGCCTAGTGAGTCTTGTCAAGCTATTGGTCAAGATCATTTACAAATGCTCATAAAAAATTGTAGTATACCAATGTTATCTTGCAGACATATGGATAATATTCCAAGGGGGATCTTCACATATGAGAAAAAGTGAGGTAAATTCCTTATTTCACAGGACCAAATTAACTAAGAAAATAATAAAGTAGTGGTTGTAGGTATTAGTTTTTAATTTATAGATTGTCTGCTACTATGCAGAAGATTAACTTCTTGTCCTGCATGGGATTCATAAGAATGCACCAACATGTTGAAAACAATGAGATGAAAACTGCATTTTGGAAAACAGAGGACCAGTATGAAGCTTATGGAATGTCATCTAAATGATGCGTGAATAGGATAAGAAGATCTTTGGTGAACAAATTAACTAAGAAAATAATAAAGTAGTGGTTGTAGGTATTAGTTTTTAATTTATAGATTGTCTGCTACTATGCAGAACATTAACTTCTTGTCCTGCATGGGATTCATAAGAATGCACCAACATGTTGAAAACAATGAGATGAAAACTGCATTTTGGAAAACAGAGGACCAGTATGAAGCTTATGGAATGTCATCTAAATGATGCGTGAATAGGATAAGAAGATCTTTGGTGAACAAATTAACTAAGAAAATAAAAAAGTAGTGGTTGTAGGTATTAGTTTTTAATTTATAGATTGTCTGCTACTATGCAGAACATTAACTTCTTGTCCTGCATGGGATTCATAAGAATGCACCAACATGTTGAAAACAATGAGATGAAAACTGCATTTTGGAAAACAGAGGACCAGTATGAAGCTTATGGAATGTCATCTAAATCATGCGTGAATAGGATAAGAAGAGCTTTGGTGAACTCCTAGCACGTCCTGACCCTTGAAGATCAGTGTGAATTAGCGTTTATATCAAATTGAAAGAACCGAGGCTGTGAAGCTTACCTTTATCATGCTAACCCCAGAGCCAATGTTGACAAGGAGGTAAGGATATAGATCATTCTGATCAATCTGCACGTACTCCTTTTGACCTCCAATATATGTATAAGCTTCATTGTTGACAGCCTACTCAGAGAAGAAGAAAGAGGAATGTGTCAAATGAGCTTGCTTTTTACATGGTGCATTAAAAATTAGAAAAGAACAGGAAATTTTATGCATTGAAAAGGATTTCTGCTGCCAATGAGGTCTTAGCCTCACTAGTTAGGACTGAATACTGGAGACCTCTTGGTCCCATGGACAAGACCTAATAAAGTAAGAGAGATTTTCTCTGTCCTTTAAAAAAGGTATTCTATTTACCTAAAATTATCGAAATGAACCATACCAAGCAAGAAAAAGGTACTCCATACGCTACTTGTACTCAATCAGCTAAATACCGGACAGAGGAGAGAAAAGAGAAACCAGTACTTTCATGCGAAATGTGCCTTTACCAATCTATTACCAGCCTTGAAGGTGCAGCGTTCCATCAAGGAAGCAGCAGAGAATCATGATAAATTAATAACGCGATACACCTAGTAAATTTGGCTAACACACACATCCATATCACCAAGCAAGGAACTAATTAGAGAAAGTACATAGTATTCCTGGGACCACAAACACCTTCCAGGTACTTATTCAGATTCGGTAGATAAACCAAGCTGAAGATTGCCGGACTAGAAAAATATAAATTATACTTAAAAAGGACTTCATGCGCCTGGATTTCAATATCTGAAGAAAAAAGTACTAACCAAATACTGTTTTGTGCTATAAAAACCCCACCTTAAGAAGAAAATTTGCTCCAGCAACAAGAGACTCCATTTCCTCTACCTTGTCCAGAGTTATGCCAAGTTTATCTCTGAATAGATCGGCAAATTTGAAAGCTCCACCACCTGTTGCCTGTTCAAGCATAAACTCATGAAAAGGTTCCATGGGTCTTTTAGCTTTAGCATTTCACCATATAAATTAATTACAAATATTTTTGATGACATGGAACCCGCAGCCGCTACCTTTCGGGTGCGCACCGGGTAAACCCAGCTCCTGTGCAATAGCTCGCAAATCACACAAGAGAGATAACCCGCACTAGGTAAGCCATGTGCGACGAGCTCAACCCAGAAGGCAAATCCCCTGCTTTCGTAAGCATGGGGTTTTGAACCTGAGACCTCCATTATGAAAGCCCCATGCTCAACCAACTGAGCCAATTGTGAGGAAAAAATTCTACTACAGCTCTTTGGTATGACCATGAGTGCTTTGACCCCAAAAAAGACATATCCAGTCATGGGCTGAGGGACATCTACAAGAGCTGATTAATGTGCTTTCAGAAAATTGTACTACATGCAAGGGTTTCTGTGCAATATTTGAACTCTATGCCTGAATTATTTTATGAATACTATGCATAGTGTATTTAGTGCATTTTGGCAATCAGACACTGATGCATACACTATTAACTCTGTACACAACTACACTCTAGTTTACTCTAACAGCACTTCTTTGAATTGTGAACAGCCCGATTAAGTTTAAACTACAGATACATTTTTATTTATTGATTTCAGGTTCTCACCACACCCCTCACATGTGACCTCTTTTTTATTTCTTTGGGTTAGTCAAGCATGTGCATTATTTTGTTTATCGGTGGTGAGACTCAAACTGAAGAACTCTACTTACTCTAAAACCATATTGATTGACGTAAACCACCTTATCTAAAAGTTTAAATTGTAAGACAGGGTACTTATTTATTTATTTGGTTATTCCTTTATTTATTCTAGATCTTCTAGTTCCTTTTCCGAACTGCTTTGAACTGTTTTCTTGAGCCGAGGGTCTATCGGAAATAGCCTCTCTACCTTCAAGGTAGGGGTAAGGTCTGCGTACACTCTGCCCTCCCCAGAGCCCACTTGGTGGGATTACACTAGGTATGTTGTTGTTTTTGTTGTTATTCCAGATCTTCTAGAAGGAGAAAAGTACACTCTCTTAATGTCCACTTTTGAAAAATTTTATTTCCAAGAAGTATTTAACTTGAAAAGTACAGTCTAACAATAGAAGACTGCAATGTGTAGCTTCCTCAGTACTTATCATTGAGTAGCTTGTCCAGCAAATCATTGTTGATTTGCTGGATTTCCGAAGCTCATTCGTCCGACAATGGACATATATTATTTCTTTCTAGTGAAGTTTTAGGATATAAAAATTCCTCCGAAATAAGGACTTTAGGGAAGCTCTCCTATAATCACCTAATTGAGCAAATAAAAAGAAGAAGAGGTGGGAAAGTATGTTGCTCGGACTCGGGTGCGGGTGTCGGATACGGGTATGGATCTAGAGGTCGGACTCGGCATGATCTAAATTTTAAGATTCGTGGATACGGATCCGGGTACGGATACGGGTGCGGGGATTCGGCAAAAATAATTCAAAATTCTAATAATATAGCTACAAGAATATGCCTAGATTATGAGAGCTTTTTGTGGAAGCACCTACATGTAGTTTGTACCAGACATGTGATTCAATCTTCCATTCTACTAGGTGCTAGACTACGTGCTCCGAGAAACTAGTTAAATTTTCTACATAATATTGAAGGTATGCCATCTCATGTCTTCAAATCTCTACTTTTTGTTATCTTGAGAAATCATTATCTCAAAATTTTTCTTTAATTTGGTCATGAATTTCGGTCAAAGTATCCGATCTCTATTGACCGGATCCGACACGAATTCCGTACCCAAACCCGTGTCGTGTCGTGTCGGACACGGGTACGGCGGCAAAAGTGAAGGGTCCGAGCAACATAGGGAAACAGATTCAACATCTATTGAAATAACTCCTTTACCTTAATCTTGATCTTGTCAACAGCATGAGAATGATGACATTGAGCACCTGTAATCATTGTAATCTATAAGATTTAGGAAAGCCATGGCATAATACAATTAAATCAAAAGAAGTATAAGAAACTGTGAGTATAAACTCTAAAGTGAACACGTTCTCTTAAAGTAGGCATATGATTCCTAAAGTGACAAAGGTACGTGAAAACTTAGCTGGAACTACTAAATCATATTTCTGTCAGCACTAAAATGTTTGTCCACTTCAAATACACTTAGCATAATGAAGAAAGTGCTATTTTGTACACTTCACTTTCAAGAATTCAAATTCTTTCTACCATCCAAAGTTTAAATATTGTAGTAATGTTTTCTGTGCCACATTAAATTAGCAATCATTTAATATTGTTACTTCCACTATCACTAATATAACATATAAGTAAAATTAATAATGTCTTAAAGCCCGTATCTAGTGTTAAAGCAACTGCTTAAGTCTAGATCCAGCTGCACCGTTTTCTGTCTCTCTTCCAATCTCCTCCAATTCCTGAATTCTATCAGTGCGTACTTACGAGGAAGAGTTTATTTGATGTTCTCTCTATTCTAGCTTCTTGACCATTGAGAGGCCAGCTGCAGTGTCATTCTCCTTCACTCTACTAAACCCGGAGAAGAGCTATGCTAGGAAAAAGAATCCCTGCCCTACCCCTCTATTTCTTCACTTTGTTAAAGATGAACAAATGGATAGGAAAAGAAACATAGAGGAGCTGACATAAGATACACAATTTAACACTCGGTGGCTAAAATTGAACACTTGTTGATCTGTATATTTGCAAATTATGAGCTGCATTACAAAATCTGGGTAAAATGCTAAATAAAAAAGGAAATGGTGACAATCAGGGTCAAGCTCAGCCACACATGTACATATTCAAATGATGCTGATAGCCCTGATTAAGTTATATTTACGTATAATCAAAGGTGAAACGATAAATTCTTCTTCATAATCAAGCCCCCTACTAGGCTACTATAATGTTTACATGCCTGCCAATTTGTAACCAGTTAAGTCACCCTAGAAAAAATAATTACTTCTTACGTGTAAGCACCACAAAGAATACCTACCACACTGTTGAAGTTTCTTGGAAGACAAAAATTTTATGCAGTCCTCAATCTTGCTAGTCTCGAACTTCACGAAATAAAGCCTGCCACTTAGAATGTGATGGTTAAGGTCTCCATTGGGAACTTCCTGTCTTTCTTTTGAGATCGCTGGTGCCTCATCATTAGTGATGCATTTACTGTTGGTTGAAAAGTATACAATCTTGATGAGGGAGCCTGCAAAAGGAGAAGGTCCTCTCATTTAGCATTTTTTCTAGCTCTATTTAAGAAAAATATCAATTTTTTATCTAGTACATATTGCAATATGTAACCCCTTGGTCTTGAAGCTAATACTATTAGAGAGAGCACACTTTTATCTACTTAATTATGTTTTAGCACTAACAATATATAGTTGAGAGTTCATCTCATTGTGAAATCAGTAATAAGAAAAAACGTTATCATGTGCCTCACACAACTGACATTAGTTATGTGAGGCTTTTTTTTTTGTCTCACAATTTAGTCGACCCATATCTTGCACTTTTGGGCCCACTAAGTTGTGAGACAAAAAGAAACCTCACACGATTAGTGTCAGTTGTGTGTGAGGCACAAAATAAAAAAATTCAGTAACAAGCAATTGAACCAGCAGCACTATACAAGCTCCATCTACTATGCCAGCTGAAATCTTGGAGAAATTTTGCTGAAGTTTCTGGATATTCAAATAAACCACCCTATATCCATCTTCTCTGTCTATGTTCAATAAAACCAAGTATCTTTTTCCATGACAGTGGTGTCTGGGTCCGCTGAGTGCACCTCGACTATTCCAACAGGTACTTGCTACCTCCCACCAGCACAAGTACCAGGTGACTCTGCCCACCAAGGCTTAGGCAGATACGAAGAAATTACTGTATTTTGTCTCTTCTGGAATCAAACCCTGCCTCAAAGGTTTGCACCCACTACATTAACTACTAGGCCACATCCTTGGGTGCCACTAAAACCAAGTAAAATGTACTCCTCCCAGTAGCACAGAGTTCAATCATGGAAAACACCATATATAATCTTTCTATTTTATCCAGTAAAACCAAGAGATATGTAATTTGCAAACTACATATTAGTTCAATTCATCCGAATGATGATAGCTATGGTTCTTATAAGGCAAGAGACTTCTGAAACTAGATAACGATTCAACTCGTCCAAAATTTGATAGTGTGCTCTTGTGAGGTCAAGAAACCACTGAAATGAGATAACAATTCAACTTATCCAAAGACTGAGCTTGTTTCTTAAGAGGTCAAGAATCCACCAAATTCTAGTACTAGCTTGGTTCAGTTTGCAATTCTAGCCTGGGGGAAATAGCAATGTCATTAAGCAGCTAACCTTAAAGATTGAAATAAGAAAAATATTTGTGTTCGATCAGGCATATAAGCACTTCCTAAAGGGTAGATTTGCAAGGGATTTCACTACTATGAAAACAGAAATGATTTGGCCGCATTTCCATGTATTCCCAAGTTATGCACTTAAAATTCAAAGTGCATGGAGAACTTCACATTCTCCTGAAAAAGGATTAATGAAGATTTTCTATCCGCTCAGAATCGTCCTTTTTAGGATCAATTTATACAATTGCTACTGTCAGTTCTGAAAAAACATTAAACCTTAAGGCTTCCTTCCTCTCGCTAAACCTCTGAAAAACAAATAAGCCCTTTCTCTTGCAAACACAAATTTACTCTTGGAAATCATACCTTCACATGACTAGTGATATTAAAAGTCCTCAGTTTGTCGCTTAAAGTGATGAAACAATGTGAAGCGAGAGGTTTCATGAGTAGAGCAATGCATTTATAGATGTGTGTGTTTCAAACAATGACGTGAAAGATGATCCGTACAAGAAGTGGTCAGTTCTTTAACTCTCAATATTGAAGAATTGGATTATCATCTGCATTGTTGTATATTGGATAGTCAAATTAGTCATTTTAAATGAAACTTGGTTATTATAGATGCCTTGTTTATATTTGCAGTCTAGCGCTAACCTCTCTCTAACTAGTGTGGTCATTACAAATGCCTTGTTTATATTTGCACCAGAGACAGTGTATCGCCATTACTCCATTAGGCTTTGGAGGTGTTAATACAACCCGCCACTATCATTCACCCTGTAAAGAAACATTTAATGGTCTTCATCTAGATCCATGCCTAAAACTCATAAGAGCAATTTTAGCATCTCTCTTTGAGACCAGGCAAAGCTACAGTGCCGTCACTAGAAAACATGAGTAGAAGAACTGCTGTCCTTCCAGGGCTTCTCCTCAGCAAGTCACCATATCTTTTAAGCAACTACATATCCAGGGTAACAAAAGATTTGGCACCCTTGTGTGTCAAACTTTACAGAGATTATAAACTTACATCATCCCACTTCCATAAACAGTATCGGCCTTTCATCTTTCACATGATTCAGATGTTCCAGAGATAGACCAGAAAGAAGCAAAAGATGCAACTGATTCCATCACAATCGTATATTCTCTATGTAAAAAACTAATAATCTTTAAATCCCTTTTATGAAAATTCTAAAGTAGAGTCATAGGAAACGACAATTGAGAACTAAAACTGAAGTTCTTTTGCAAAGAAAAACAAGATTGTTCACTATAATGTATTCCGATGTATGTAACTAAATAAACCATGTATCTAAGAATTGATAATCTTCAAAAAAGATCTTAAGTGCTAGCACAGAAGAAAGTGGTCGACTACTACAGATAACTCTCAGTTGATGATATTTCTTTGTTTCCAAAAAATATATTCTAGCTAGACTAAACCTTGAATAAGTACCAACTCCCAACAAGAGTTCTTTTTCTTTCTTTTCTGATCGGTCGATTCCAACACAACAAAAGTTATTCTAACCTAGGGAATCATTCTTCAAGAGTTATAAGCTCTGATTATTGACAATTTGAAATTAATGGTTTTATCCAGTCTCTTTTTACATCTCTCATTTCTCCAGCCACGTCTTCCTCTTATTTAAGATTAAAGAAACAGCTTCATCCCTTCGAGCTCATAGAAAATTTTTAATGCAAACTTTGCATGATACAGTGGTATATCAATACATAGGATTGAACAATCAAAATAATATGTTGGATCATCGCTTAATAAAGTAGAACTAATGGACTGCTGCGATACAGCCATATATGAAATTTTTTCCACATTTTCGTTTCTATGAATCAATTAGTCTGCCATCTAATCACTGTTAATACAGCCTTTAACAGTGATTGAAACAAGAGGTCCAGTATAAACCAACAAGCACATAACAATTCTAGAAATGTCTGAATTATCTCCCTTAATTCCCTAGTTAGCACAACAGAACTATTCGAGTAATGAGTTTCAATTTAAAAAAAAAAAATTGATCTTTACTTGTTTATTCTTTTTGTTTTTTTCTTAAACCAATAAGAAAGCAGTGCCAACATATAACTTTTCCAAGTTCCCAAACCAAAGTAAAAATCAAGATCTCATAAAATAAACCCAATTGAAAGGAAAAATCAACCCATGGATTTAGGATTTGAAACAAAAAATACCTCCAATGTCGATAGACAAATGTGAAATTGCGTCATCGGAACTTGAATCTAATTTCCCATCAATTCGCTGTCCCTCCATATCTGATTTTCTTCTTATTCTCCTTCAAATCGAACACTCAATTAAGTGTATTTTGTAACTGTCACCGATTGAATAAATACGACTCTCTTTGTCAAAAAGGGCTGCTATAATCCCACTACACTAGTCATAGAGGTTGTAACCCACCTAATCCATTCGAGAAACAAATAAAGGCGTGTAACCCACTCTTTGTGTTTCGATTTGACCAATATAATATAATTAATTAGGATAAGAATAGCATCTCAATTATGGGTGAGCAGGTATACGTACTAGGAAATAGGCGTGCTATGGTGGGTTTAAGCTAACTTTGGAAGCTAATGGTGCATTGTATTGACTAGAATCCGGAACCAAAATATGTTCGAAAAAAACTTTTTGAACCAAAATACCTCAATAAAAAAATAAATTACAAAAGTACATATAGCGCAGTATTTTACTGCACTATAACATTAACGGGGACGGATCCGTTAAGTACTATAACACAATAAAATAATGCGCTATCCAAAACTGTGAGTCACCTATAACGCATTATTTTACTACGTTATAGGAGTTTGTCTCTCTCCTATAGCGCAGTAAAATACTGCGCTATATAACTCCTCTATAACCCGATCAGGTTCCACCACTGGTCCCCTTCAATGGAAAAAAAATTCAAAACGCCATTGGAGGCGATTTGAGGTGGTCCCCACGTCTTAAAAACGTCGTTTTCTATTAAATTTCATCCGGAAAGTTTAGATTCTCGGTATATTCAAGTCAAGGAGCAAGATTCTAAGTTCGAATTTTGAGAAAAAGCGGCGTACAACTCGATTAAAATAAATCTACAAAAAATTTTCGATTAAGGTTTTCTACTATGAACTTTTGTTATTATTTTGTTATATACATTATATTGCATGCATGTTTTACATTTAATCGTCCTTAATTTCCAAAAAAAAAAAAAAACAAATTTCGTTTTTTTTTTTTTTTTGGTTTGATCGGGCTGGCTGGGCAGTGGCTTAAGCCACTGTTCCGTTTTTTTTTTTTTTTTTTTTTTTTTGGTTTAATTCATTATTTGTTAAATGTTTATGAATTGTTAATTTGTTAAATGTTTATGCATTGTTAATTTGTTAAATGTTTATGCATTGTTAATTTGTTAAATATTTATGCATTGTTAATTTGTTATATGTTTAGGAGTTGTTAATTTGGTTAATTATTTATGAATTGTTAATGAATTATTATTTTGTTAATTGAGTATTTGTTAAATATTCTTTATGAATTGAAAGAAGTTGATTGGTAATGAATTATTATATTGTTAACACTTTGTTTGGATGATTGTTATGTATTGTTTTGACATTTATCGTATTGTGTTGTATTGTATAGGGCCAAATCAGTGGTTACATAAAATAGAACCTTTCGTCGTTACATAACAATAAAATTAAAGTAGCAACCAAAGCAAACATTTTATTTAAACTAACAACATAATATAATACAATAGGTAACAACCATCCAAACAAGTTGTAAACGATTATGAAATGTTAATCTATACAATTTTAAAAGCGTGAATATATATGTTAAATAAAAAAAATTATCTTAAAAATGTAAAATTTATAGGAAAATATGTGGTCGACGAATATACTCTCTTAGTTTAGTTTTATTGTAGTTGTGTTGGCTATTTGGTCAACTAAAAATGTATCACATATTCAAAATAGAGTTCCAAACAAATATTACTGTTAAATTTCGATTAGTTAATATAATTTATCTTTCATTTCAAGAATAATGACTAATTTAGTTTGTACAGATCGGACTCTTTCATGGATCTAAATGTTCCCCCTGGGCCCAATGATCACCCGGGGCCCGTTGATAGATCAGTATTGTCTTTGCAAGACAATCATAGGTCAGAGTTATTATGGGTCGGTACTATAGGGATATCTACTAGGCTCTGTCCCCGTAGGCTGCAGAGAGCGTGGGCTCTTTTACGCGAGCACCCCCCACACCCTCGTGTGTTGGAGATATTGTTTCGGGGCGGCATCTACCGTTGCGTGTCCGTTGGTCAGGTACAGCATGATTGGGCGCTCATCACGGCCATGATTGAGCGGTGGAGGCCAGAGACACATACCTTCCATCTTCGCACTGGTGAGGCCACGATTACACTTCAGGATGTCGAGGTCCTCTTTGGATTGCGGGTTGATGGAGAGCCACTGTACACTCGGTACGAGCCTCCTCCTGGTCAGAGTTGACTAGGCTCACCCACTTCGTGCTTGATGCCGCGGCCCAGATATCGGGACAGAGTCGGGTTCAGCTTAGTGCACTCTGCACTTATTTGGAGGGTCTGGATCCGGTTGACGACAGCACCCGGCAGGACGATGTTGATCGTCATGCCCGTTTGTACCTGCTTATTATATTCGGGGGCATCTTGTTCCCGAATTCATCAGGTGTCTTTGTCAGTTTACGTTACTTGGTTTTCTTGGAGCATCTGGACCGCTTGGGAGACTACAGCTGGGGCGGTGCTGTTTTGGCGTATCTTTACAGATGCCTGTGCCGAGCGTCTATTGGTGCTGTCAGAGATGTGCGTGGATTTTTTGCTTTTCTCCAGGTAATATTTAAGTGTGCGTTCCTTTAATGTCAACAAACCTCTTGAAAGGACGACTAAAAAATCGTAATTTCTAATATCGCTTACAATTATGGGCGTGGGAGAGGATGCTGCCTTTTCCGCCCGTACCTAGGCATCACCTCGAGATTGACATGCCTTATGCGAGGAGGTGGACAGCGGGTTTTGACCGGGATGTCGATACGCACCATAGTATTCTTCCATTCCGGGACCAGCTTGATCACATGACGGACGATGCGGTAAAACTATATAAATTTACATTAATAATTTAATTAAACGTCTTTTCTACTTGGTGATCACTGATTTGTATTTATATGTTATGCAGTTATTTATATGGACGTCGTATGCTGCTATATTAGATGGTTTGCCCCCCTTCTGTAGGGCGGGTCAGGGGGTTTGGAGGTCGCGGTGTTCACTGATACACCTGGACATCGTAGAGGATCACATGCCCGAGCGTGTCTTACGACAGTTTGGGCATACACAGAGTATATCCCCTGATGTCCGTCATGAGCTCCGGCACTACCAGCTGGACGATCGGGCTGCCGTTGATGATGATTTTCTGGCTTTCATGGCTGTCCAGCTCCACCGTTGGGAGAACAGGTTGGGCACTTTAGCGGTGGTCGGCCATTTGACTCCCATTGAACATTACATGCGCTGGTATCATCAGATCACACGCCGATTGATCGGCAACCCAGCTTTGCGTCCCCCTATGGATGTAGGATATTCAGCACTCGCGGGGCAGTACGAGGCATTGGTAAGTTTATCGTGTTTAGATTTATCTAATTTAATTAATTGTTATGTTTTAAAAATAAACTTTTTTTGTTTATGTTAAACACAAATACAGCTGGTGGTCGTACAACGTTTACGCATCTTGGGGTTAGAGCATATGCCTTACACTGGGCTTGCGGGGCTTGCCGCGGAGATGGTTAGGATTTCCGAGGATGGTATCCGCCAGGCAGGCGAGATTAGGCGCATGGCGGAGTGATAACGTCCAAATCCACCCTATTAATTAGAATGGGCACAGTCGTATGCAAATATAATTTACCCAACTATGAGTCGGGGTCGAATCCCACAGAGAACAATATATAGGCGATTAGGAAAAGTAGGAATTATCACCAATAATAGCTATGCCAAACAATAGATAATATTTTGGTTTTTGGAGAAAATTATAACTAATGCAAAAATGTAAATTAACCTAGAAAGCAAGTAAAATGATCAATAGTCACAAGCATGGATACAAGGGAAACTACGCTCAAGTAACGATCCAATGTACTTCATGATTTACAAATAATGGTGAGTTTATATTACTTAGCCTCGGATAATGACTCTAAATTAGCTTCTTCCGAAGACTAACTAGACTACCTAATTGAATATCCCTAAAGCAATTAGGAGCATTAAGAACACCCGAATATGGCTACAAGTGGTGTCGCCTATCCCTAGGTCGATTTCCATTAGATGAGGGTTAACGCCCCAAATTCTTGTTAATTAATCTTTCTCAATCCCGAGTTTGCCTCTTCCAAGTTTAAATCGAAATAAATGGACAAGTCTTAGGGTTAGCTACTCCCTTAAGAATCATTCAAAATGAGATTAATTAAAGAAACAATAACCCACTTCATTAGGAATAAAATCATTCAACACATAAGCAAAACAAGAGATTCAATTCAAACTTAAACAATGTATACTTCCATAAACAAGGTTCAAGTATTGAAATGAAATACTACACACATAAATATTCAATACAAAATAAGGAATTGAAGAAAGGATTAAGAAATATCTCATTAAAGTGCTTCCAATCTTCTCCTCCAATGGTGTTGGTGATGAAACCCTAGCCTCCAAGTTTATGTGTTATGCCAAAGCTCAAAATGTTTTGCCCCAAGCCTCTCTTTTGTAGCTCCTCAATTTTTCCAAGTCCAAAAAATGACAAAATATGCCCCAGATTTTCGTTTTTGCAGTTCTGCCCGTTTTTTGTAAATCTGTCCCGTTTTTGCAAAACTGTACAGTTTTTGTCCAATTTGGCCTCTTTTTGACTTTATTTTCACTTGGTTTCTTCCGATCACTTCTAAATCACATAAACCTATAAAATGGAAGTAAACGACATTAAATGCACTATTTTCTCAATCAAAACATAGCAAAAATCTAAGATTAAAGAAGAAATAAGTTGGTAAAATACCAACTTATCAAACCCCCAAACTTAAACTATTGCTTGTCCTCAAGCAAATCAAATTATAATTTCCTTCAAAGGACTCCATTCAAAAGTGCACCAACATCATACCAAGTAAAAATTGATCCACTTTAAGCACACACACATGACTTTGATTGGTACCAACAATTAATCCAAAACATATGAATCACCAACTTCTCAAAAACTTCATTTTCATTTCAAGTGCTCAAACACCAAGTTAATCAAAGTAGCAATCAAGTCATGACACTAAAGCTTCAAAATTTGCCTCCTTATCACAAAACAACTTTCTTTTGTTCATTCCTCTCAACTAGAAAATGGAACAAATTCACAACTTAAATTCTCATGTGCCCTCACACTCAAGAGAGAATCCCACACTTAGAAAATGTAATTCAAATCACAAGTGGGATATCAAATAGAAAGAATTAACTCTCTCTATCTCTCACAAAGATGTTCAAATGCACACAAGTAATACCATAAGCTTGCTCTTCATGTATTTCTCCACTTATGTAGACACACTTGGTTCAAAATCAATTAGGACTTAAAGGGTTGTAATGTAGGCTTTTGGTTAAGGTAGGGCACAATTTGGGTAAAAGTGACTCAAAACCTCCCTAAGCACTACAATTTTCAACATTCAAAGCACACTTCCTTTGAAACTTTTCCTCCCCTTTCTTCATTTTTCATTTCGCCACTTAGTCTTCCCATTATTCACAACTCTTTATTCTTCCTTCATTTTTTTTCACCTTTTCACCTTTAAAGTAACTCTCACATAACAACTTTTCCAACCATCACCCCCAAACTTAGGCTTTTAGCCTATGTTTTCACTTTCAACGCACTTAAGGAGGTAGAGTACCAAAAGATGGATCAATGAAGAACAGGGTAAAACTTGTACATGGTTGTCAAAGAAAAGGTTAAAGGCTCAAAAGGGGTTAACTAGGGAAAACATGCAAGGGTAGGATATTTAAGGCACAAAAACGGTGCAAGGAAGGCCTAACATCAATTTTCAAATCAAGTGTAGCCTTGAAACACATTCCGAGCAAGTTCTAGACCACAAGTAATGCAAAAGAACTCACCAAAACCTCACCACACATGGCACATGCAAACTCAAGTGAAATACGTATCCAAAAACCAATTGAACAAAATGAACTCAAAAAGTCACTCATAGCCTAAAGAGACTAATTAGTGAAAGTAAGAGCCAAAAATTGAGTCTAAAAGTCACAACAAGAATCCTTACTTAAATTGTTTTTTTTTCTTTTTCAAAAATCAAGAATTCATACGCCAAGGTTTAAATAAGTTGGTACCAAGCAAGCCAAAAGTTAGCCAAGGGGCAAAAAATCACATCCTAACACCATTTTTACTCCTAAACTACCTAACTAAGAACGAAAATAAAATAATAAAAGTGACTAATCCACAACATGTCAAAAGAACAAAATTTTAAAAATTTGAGCAAGTTCCATTTGTAACAACGTCTATCCACAGCCACACCAACAGTCACAAAACAAGCCCGACAAGGGCACAAATAAAGCCCGACAAGGGCACAAATAAAGCATAGCCAAAATATAATGTGCTAGCACATGTTACCCCCAACTACAAACATTGCAGTGTCCTCACTGCACATAATCAAAACAAAACATAAAAATAGTTTTTTTTTTACTTACTGTCACGACCTGCAACTCGCAGGCATGACTTGCGATTCGCAAGTGATGTCACCTGATTTTTTTTTTGTCTCTGTCACCACTTGCGACCTGACCTGCGACTCGCAGGTCATACCTGCGACTCGCAGGTCATACCTGCGACTCGCAGGTCATACCTGCGATTCGCAGGTTATGACAGCTGAAAAATAAAATCAGCAGCTTTTACTGGTTTGGGGGCTGTCCGGAAATCCGACATGCTCAAAACAACTCCAAAAATTCTGAAACTTTGCAGATTAGTCAAAAACCATAAACTAAACTATTCTAAAAAATAAAATTTCAAAAACGATTTAAAATTTTTAAAATGATGGGTTGCCTCCCACCAAGCGCTCGATTTAACGTCGCGACACGACGGTTACCTTTACCACTTTTCTTTCCATTTGGAAGATATGAATTTGCGCCCCAACTTTGAATCAAGATTATGATGACCCTCGTGAGGCGGTGGTAGAAAAGTAAAGAGGTCAACTCTCTGGTGTCGCATTTTGCACTTCTTGGCCCTTAAGTGAGGCATGTCATTTTGTCTTCTTGGCATAGCAAACTTCAAAATGAAAACGCTTTCTTCTTCATCTCCAAAATTCTCCATTGGCTTGATTGGTTCAACTTTTATATCATCAAGCAAGCACAATGTTGAAAAATGGTTAGAATGTGGTCCAATGCGCTTCAATTTCAAATTCACTTCATTTTTGACATCCTCACCCAAAATTGAACTAGAGTCTTCAAAAACCATTTCATGAACTTTTTTATGCAACTCTAGTATCATTTCTTCAATCTTGGCATCTTGCATTATTTTTGGATTGGTCGGTTGGCAATTCATCATTAGCTCTTGAAAATCAATGTTGACCACTTTTTCATTGGAAACTAACTTAAAACTACTATCCATGACTATTTGATGTTGAGTATTGCATACCTCAACTTTTGCATTCAATTCGGCTTTCAAGTCACGGATAGCAATTTCAAGTTCCTTCAACTCTTGACTTTGCTCCACATGGATTTTTAAAAATTCTTCCATCATCCTTGAAATGCCTTCACGATGATCTCCATAGGCTCCAAGTTGTTGAGCTTGAGTCATAAGCCAATCTTGGCTCACAATTTCCACTTTGTCAAGGCTTTCTTCAAGTTGAGGGTCATTCAAAGCTTGTAAAAATCCACCCTTGGAGACATTCATGTTTTGGCCACTTTCTTGCCTACTTTCAACACCCTCAAGTTGTTGAGCATTATGAGTATGAACCAATGATTTCATTTGATCCTCCAAGGTGTGAATAGCTTTATCATTGCAATTAATTGCTTGCCTCAAGTCATCAAGTGGTTGCCTCAAGTCCTTAACCGCTAAGTCTTGTTTTTCCACTTTTTCAAGAATGGTCTCCAACATGAGCATTATCCTCTCATTTTGAGCATTTGAGGCTTCTTCTACTTCCATATCCCTACTATCATCAAAATCAAAACTAGAATAGTCATAGTGGGGGTTCGGGGAAGGGAAGGACAAATAAGCACAATTATCCCAATGATCATTTTGACCACCACACCTATCACAAATACTCCACTCATAGGTTTGGGATTGTGCGCACAATCCGCCCCCGGGAGAATTCAAACATTTTTGCCATGAGTGTGGTCCTCCACAGTAAAGACAAGGGTCATCAAAGTATGAACAACTACCATCCGACCAATTTTCATTATATGATGCCATTTTTTATTTTTTATTTTTTATTTTTTTTAGCAAAAAGCAAAAACTAGACAGTTTTGCAGAAACTGGACAGTTTTGCAGAAACAAAAACTGGACAGTTTTGCAGAAACTGTGCAATTTTGCAAAAATTGGTCAGTTTTTTTTTTTCTTTAAAGATAAAATAAAGCAAAGAAAGTTTGGACCAAAGCAAGTTAGCTTAAATCCCAAACTAACCCAAATACGCCAAATTGTTCCCCGGCAGCGGCGCCATTTTTGATAACGTTCAAATCCACCCTATTAATTAGAATGGGCACGGTTGTATGCAAATATAATTTACCCAACTATGAGTCGGGGTCGAATCCCATAGAGAACAATATATAGGCGATTAGGAAAAGTAGGAATTATCACCAATAATAGTTATGCCAAACAATAGATAATATTTTGGTTTTTGGAGAAAATTATAACTAATGCAAAAATGTAAATTAACTTAGAAAGCAAGTAAAATGATCAATGGCCACAAGCATGGATACAAGGGAAACTACGCTCAAGTAACGATCCAATGTACTTCATGATTTACAAATAATGGTGAGTTTATATTACTTAGCCTCGGATAATGACTCTAAATTAGCTTCTTCCGAAGACTAACTAGACTACCTAATTGAATATCCCTAAAACAATTAGGAACATTAAGAACACCCGAATATGGCTACAAGTGGTGTCGCCTATCCCTAGGTCGATTTCCATTAGATGAGGGTTAACGCCCCAAATTCTTGTTAATTAATCTTTCTCAATCCCGAGTTTGCCTCTTCCAAGTTTAAATCGAAATAAATGGACAAGTCTTAGGGTTAGCTACTGTCACGACCCAACCCCGTAGGCCGTGACTTGTGCCCGAATTGGACACTCATATTTATCTGTTAACTCTAATAATTTATAATTAGCATGTCATGATCTCATTTGTATGTAAGAAGATAGTGAGTTATTTAGATTTGTCAAGTTCTGTATGCCTTAGTCATCCATCTCCCAAGGAGTTGCACTTATCAAACAACAACATTTATATATATTCCTAAGCAAGCCGACAAGGCTGCCACGATATACAAAATACCAAACATACACACATATGCGAGCCGACAAGGCTGCCATTACGACTGGGTACGCCCCAAACTTAAGTCAAAACATAAAACGCATCAACAACTGTAAACAGACCCACACCGATGTCCACAGACTTCTAAGAGTAACGACCGTATTATGTGGCGGGACAGGGCCCCGCCGTACCCAAATAAACACATACGGACACAACATAAGGAGGTTATACCACAAGCTAGCTCCGGAACAAAGGAGCAGTCCAAAATAGCTGAAAGATGATCTAAGCTGGCGGATCTCCAAAGCGAGCGTCTGTACCTGCGGGCATGAACGCAGCCCCCCGAAGGAAGGGGGTCAGTACGGAATATGTACTGAATATGTAAAGCTTGAAACATAGTATAGACTTATATTGAGACACGGTACATAGGATGCATTGCAACAACAGAATTTCATAAAACTTGCCTTTGAACATATTTCATCTGTATCATTCTCATATCATTGCTATTATAGAGTTTTGTAGTCAAAGCTGCATAATCATTCTGTATAAAACATACATGACGTGTCCCGGCCCTTTTTATGAGGGACTCGGTAATTTAAAATCATAGCATCATAACATAAACATAGACGTGTCCCGGCCCTTTCCTGAGGGACTCGGTAATAAGGAATATGCCCTCCTGGCCACCATCATCTCCATATCATCATATCATCATATCATCACATCATCATATCATCATCATATATATATACATAACGTGTCTCGGCCCTCTAGTGAGGGGCTCGGTGATTAATATAATAAATGTGTGCACGAAAACGTACCCTGGCCCGGGACTCAGTGAAGGATATAGCGGTAAGCACGAGCAGAATAATAAGCAACCACATATATGCAAATCATCTTTTTAGACTCAAGGGATAAGAAACTAACCCGCTCTAAGTGTCAAAATAATGTTCACCTTCAGTTCATTTCAAGTCTCATAACAAACTATTACAAGAAACGTTTTAGACTTCATGTACATATGTCACTTTAATATGGTATAGCTTTTGGAAGTCAAGTATGTCTTTAGTTGTGCAATTCTTTAAGTATAGGAACTTTCATGCATCGTTCATTAGTCACTCATACTGTAGGTACATGACAATAACATTAGTGAAATATAGATTCATAAGCCATACATGAAACTAGAGAATAGAATTTACCCCAAAATTCATATCGTTTCATTCTTACGTCTAGGACATGCCAAAAGAAAGAAGGAATAGGCTTTACATACCTTTTGCGTTTAGTTGTATTCTAACTTGTACTTGCTGCCCAACAATACTTATCCTATATCAAGATGTGAAGAACTACAATTAGTCTACAAGGGCATTCAACACGTATTGTGACATTCACAACTCCTTTCTAACAATTAAACGACGTTTCGTTCGCATTTAACCCAACTAGCGTTACAAGCTAACATGGCTAGTCGTTCTTTCATATATTGATCAAAATTTGTTTAAGCATGACTTAGGGAACTTGGGCAGTCCATACACCATCAAAAATAGTCTCATACACACGGCAAACCAACACACACATCATTTCCATTCTTACTTAGCAAATTTCCAGTTTTAACTTGCAATAACACAACACTTTTAATGACTTTACTTTCATGAATCTTGGAACTGTTTTAGCATCATTTTCACTCTTACAACAGCCCACAATGATTTCAGTTTTAACTTGAATCATGACATTTTACATTCACTAAACGTTTGCAACAAGAATCAACATTCAACACACACAAATTCACTTCTAACCTTAAAACTGTCCACGGTTTTGGACTGCCTCTACACCTCAACATAATTCATTTCTTTAACACCTCAATTCACATATTCAACATGCATACAATACACCACAATGTCCATAACATCAACAATCAAAATGTGCCCCAAAACAGTCCCTAATTCTCCCTAAAACAGTCCCTACTACACGGCTACAACACCCTTCCACCATTTCATGATTTTCATCCGTTTATCCAACTACAATGCATTCAATCCATTTCCAATACAAGTTCAACAAGATTAAGCATGACTTCATTATAGTCTTCAACACATGATTCATTTAAAATTCGAGCAAAAACAGTCCAATATCCAACATGCAACATCACAACCAAACTCCTACAATCTTTGTTCATTTACATATGTTGATACATATTCAATTCACCAACAATACATGCACAATGAAATCAGTCATGAACTCACCTCACACACGGCTCACTCCCTACTTCAACTACAACCATAATCCAACAACAACATGCATGAACTATACATTCAAATCATCATGCAACACAAGAACAACAAACATTCTTACCTTTCAATCTTGACACTTCAATCGGCTAGCCTTCACTTTCACTACTTGAATTTTAACACTTGTTCTTGCTATATCAATGGATGCTACATGTTAACACACCTTCCATGGAGTTGGATTGCTTAGGAAAAACTGATTTTTTTTGGAGAAGTTGGCACCTTCACTCTCGGCTAGCTCTAGCCGAGAGACTCTCTCTCTCTCTATCACTATATTTCTTGACTTGTTGATGTTGGAATGAGTTTGTTAGTGCTATGGAATCAGATTTTTGTTTTGTCTATGTTCCCTCCATGACTTGGCCATGTGCCTTACATTATTTTGGGTCAATAACCATTGACTATTCCACTCAAGCTACACGACTAGCTTTGTCCATTTAATGGACTGATTTTTGGTCTTTCCAATCCCACTTATTAATCCAATTATGGTTAGTTTAATACCAATTTTCCATTACTAGTTTAATGCCACACGAGAATTGTGAATAAATTGTGACTCGACGCGAAACCGGAAGTTAAAATCTCTACTTCATATCTTAAGATAGTCTTGCCTTTAACTTGTCGCGCTTATTTTAAAACGTCCCGACGTATGAAAATACGGGACATAACATCCTCCCCCCCTTTAGAACATTCGTCCTCGAATGTCGCTTTTATCCCGTTAGGTTCTATAAGGGTTTTGGGAAGGGTTTTCCTTATTGCTAACATATAAATTGAGCAGATAATTTAACACAATCAAGTGAAGGAGTTTAATTTACCTGTAGATGTGGAAAACAAGTGAGGATATTTCTTTTTCATCTCCTCTTCAGCCTCCCAAGTCATCTCCTCCCTATTATTGTTCTGCCACAACACTTTAACCGACGCCACATCTTTTGTTCGTAACCTCCTGATTTGTCGATCAAGTATGGCAATAGGTTGCTCTTCATATGATAGCTCCTCTGTTACCTGAATATCGTCTGTAGGGAACACCCTGGAAGGATCGCCTATATACTTCCGAAGCATGGACACATGGAAGACCGGATGTACTGCTGCCAAATCCGCTGGCAGGTCTAACTCGTAAGCAACTTGGCCTACCTTACGAATGACCTGATAAGGTCCAATGTACCTTGGGCTCAACTTCCCTTTCTTGCCGAACCTCATAACACCCTTCATGGGTGACACTTTCAAGAACACCCAATCGCCAACCTGAAATTCCAAGAGTCGACGTTGATTATCCGCATACGCCTTCTGCCGACTCTGAGCTGCCAGTAATCTTTCCTGAATAAGTTTCACCTTATCGACAGCCTGCTGAACCATATCTGGGCCTATCAGCTTAGCCTCGCCAACATCAAACCAACCTATAGGGGATCTGCATTTCCTGCCATACAGGGCTTCGTACGGCGCCATCTGAATGCTAGAGTGGTAACTGTTATTGTAAGCAAACTCGATAAGCGGCAAGTGATCCTCCCAGCTGCCTTTGAAATCAATAACACAAGCTCTCAACATATCTTGTAGCGTCTGGATGGTACGCTCAGCCTGCCCGTCAGTCTGAGGATGAAATGCGGTGCTGAGACTCACCTGTGTCCCCAATCCCTCCTGGAAGGATCTCCAGAAGTTAGCTGTAAACTGGGCCCCTCTATCTGAGATAATAGCTGTGGGAACTCCATGAAGTCTCACTATCTCCTTAAGATACAATCGGGCATAATCCTCAGCAGAGTACGTAGTCCTGACTGGAAGAAAGTGGGCTGATTTTGTCAGTCTATCAACAATAACCCAGACAGAGTCATTCTTCCGTGGAGTGCGAGGGAAACTTGTGACGAAGTCCATATTAATTACTTCCCATTTCCAGGTTGGAATTTCCATCTCCTGCAATAGCCCTCCGGGCTTCTGGTGCTCTATCTTGACCTGCTGACAATTTGGACACTGGGCCACAAATTCTGCTATGTCCTTTTTCATGCCGATCCACCAGTACAAACACCTAAGATCATGATATATTTTTGTCGATCCCGGGTGAATAGAATAACGAGCATAGTGTGCTTCCCCCATTACCTGCTGCCGCAACCCTGAAACCTCAGGTACACATAATCTGTCTCTGTATCGTAGTACTCCATCGGCTGACATCTTAAATGGGGTCTCATCCTTCTGAAGTGCTGTATCTCTATAATGTACCAGAACAGGATCCTCATATTGCCGTCTCTTTACCTCTTCTACAATAGAGGACTCAGCAACACCTCGTACAATAATGTTACCATTATCAGCATCAGCCAAACGAACTCCAAGACTAGCTAGCTGATGGATCTCACGAACTATCTCCTTCTTTTCTGGTTGTACGCCGGCCAAACAAGCCATAGATTTACGGCTGAGTGCATTTGCTACCACATTAGCCTTTCCTGGGTGATATAGAATATCAACATCATAATCCTTCAGCAACTCTAACCATCTCCTCTGTCGCAAATTCAGTTCCTTCTGCTTAAAAATATACTGGAGACTCTTATGATCTGTATAAATATCAACATGCACGCCATACAGATAATGTCTCCATATCTTCAAAGCATGTATCACTGCTGCCAACTCCAGGTCATGTGTAGGATAATTTCTCTCATGTTTCTTGAGTTGTCGGGAGGCATAGGCTATAACTCTGCCGTGCTGCATCAACACGCAACCCAACCCAACACCGGAAGCATCACAATAAACAACATAGCCATCTGGCCCCTCAGGAAGAGTTAGAACAGGAGCTGTAGTCAACTTATCTTTCAATAATTGAAAACTCCGTTCACAAGCATCGGTCCACTGGAATTTGGCTGCCTTCTGTGTTAGCCTTGTTAAAGGCGCTGAAATAGAGGCAAACTTTTCTACAAATCTCCTGTAATACCCTGCCAGCCCCAGAAAACTACGTACCTCAGTAGGCGTCGTAGGTCTAGGCCAAGTTTTGACGGCCTCAATTTTCTGCGAATCTACCCGAATACCATCTGTTCCAACAATATGCCCCAGAAATGCTACAGAAGTCAACCAGAATTCACATTTAGAGAACTTAGCATATAACTTCTGGAGCTGGAGTACCCTGAGTACTGTCCTCAAATACTCTGCATGCTCTTCTTCCGATCGTGAATAGATCAGAATATCATCAATGAATACAATCACGAACAAGTCAAGGAATGGCTTAAACACCCTGTTCATCAAGTCCATGAACACTGCTGGAGCATTGGTCAGCCCAAAAGACATCACTCTAAACTCGTAATGTCCATATCGAGTCCTGAATGCAGTCTTCGGAATATCTGTCTCCCTTACCCGCACCTGGTGATAACCTGACCGCAAGTCTATCTTTGAGAAGCATTTAGCACCCTGCAACTGATCAAATAAATCATCAATCCTGGGGAGGGGATATCTGTTCTTTATCGTGATTTTGTTCAGCTGCCTATAATCAATGCACATTCGCAGCGACCCATCTTTCTTCCGTACAAATAATACTGGTGCTCCCCAAGGTGATGTACTGGGCCTGATGAAACCCTTTTCCAGCAAATCTCTCAGTTGCTCCTTCAATTCTTTCAACTCTGCAGGTGCCATTCTGTAAGGAGGAATAGATATAGGTTGAGTGTCTGGCAATACATCTATAGTGAACTCTATCTCACGTTCAGGAGGAAGGCCTGGAAGTTCATCTGGAAATACACCTGGAAATTCATTAACCACCGGGACAGATTGTAGAGTCGGTGATTCGGCTTTCAAGTCATGCACACGAACCAGGTGATAAATATAGCATTTTCTAACCATCTTCCTTGCCTTGAGGTATGAAATAAACTTACCCCTCGGCGATGCTGTGTTCCCCCTCCACTCTATAATTGGTTCCCCTGGAAACTGAAACCGAACTAATTTGCCTCGGCAATCAACGTTAGCATAGCAGGAAGCTAACCAATCCATCCCCATAATAACATCGAACTCAGTCATAGCTAACTCTATCAAATCTGCCCTGGTACAGCGATTACATATGACTACCAAACAATCTTTATATACTAGCTCTGCCAAGACAAAATCCCCTACTGGTGTAGCTACCTCAAATGGTTCTATAGGTTCAGATTTTATCCCAATTTTACTAGCAACAAAAGGGGAAATATATGATAATGTGGAACCGGGGTCTATCAATGTGTATACATCTCGGGAGAAAATCGATAATGTACCTGTGACCACATTTGGCGACGCTTCCTGATCCTGTCTGCTGGCTAAAGCATATAAGCGGTTGGAAGACCGCCAGAACTAGAAGCCCCTCCACGGCCTCTGCCACGGCCTGCTGGTGTCGGAATACCTTGCCCCATAGGGCGCATAGCAACTGAAGAAGAAGAAGAACCCGCAACTGATCCCGTAGGCTGAGCTGGCCCACCTGCCCCACCCCCAAATCGACATTCCCTCATAGTATGGCCCTGACGGCCGCAAGAAAAGCAAGCACCAGTAATAAGACGGCATTCCCCTGGATGGCGTCTGCCACATCGAGGACATGGGGGTACAGGTGGTCTCATCTGGCCCGAATTCCCGTGCGTCTGGAACCCTGAAGTCATGGAGCTTTGACCAGCTCCCGAATACCCCGTGCTATCAAACCTTCTACTAGTAAATTGTGAAGGTGCACTCCGTGCCGGCTGGGAAGGATATCGACTATACTGCTGTTGGGGCTGCCCGCCCCGAAAGTCACCAGAATGATACCCAGCTGATCTAGCTCTCTTATGTTGACCCCTGTCCTGCTCCCTATCAAATCGACGCCCTCTCTGTCGACCCTCAACTCCCTGGGCATATGCCTGCACTCGAGCGATATTTATACCGGGCTGAGATGCCATTGCCATGCAGCTATCAATCAAATAATTATCCAAGCCCATTACATAACGATGCACCCTATCTGCCATGTCAGCTACCATAGCGGGCGCGTACCTAGCCAGCGAATCAAACTCGATGCTATAGTCCCGAACACTTCTACCATTCTGTCTCAGGTGTATAAATCTGTCAACTCTGGCTCGCCTCATCTCTGGAGGCAGAAAATGACCCAGAAAAGCCTCTACGAACTCGTCCCATACTGCTGGTGGAGCATCCTCACCCCTGGACAACTCCCAGGACTCATACCAATTAACTGCCACATCCCGCAACTGATAGGAAGCCAATTCGACCGACTCAGTCTCGGAAGATTTAGTCACCCGCAACGTACGCAGCATCTGTCGAATAAACTCCTGTGGATCCTCTGCGGGCTTTGACCCATAGAACTCTGGGGGTTTACAAGTCAGAAAATCGCGAACCCTCAAACTGTCGCGTCTATCCGCATCATCACCTCCTAACCCACGTCTGCGAGCCTGTCCCGATACCAACCTAGTCAATAACTGTACTGCTTCACGCATAGCCCTATCCTCTGCCCCTGGCTGGGGAGCTGGAGGCTCGGTTGCTGGAGCCGCAGGAGCTGGTGGTAAGTCTGTCTCCTGACCTGCAGCTGCTGCTGCCCTAGGCTCCTCTGATAGTGATGGTGTAGCGGAGCTCGCTGACTGAATTCTAATCCCAGGCACATATTGGGAATAAGCTCTAGTGACTCTCCGGGTCCCACTGGTCTCCCCAACTACCGCTTTGCCCTTCTGGGCGGCTGTCGCCTTCTTTGGAGGCATCGCTGAAAACATAGCAATCTGTTAGGGAAAAATTTATCCTGATAATACAGCTCTATCGCACGATCTAGAATGAGAAGAAAAGATGACATCCTAAATGTCCTGTAGCTTCCTGTTTATAAACGTGGTGCACAACACATCGATAAACAAGACTCTACTAGACACAGTCTGTGGACACTCCGAGGATTTAACCGCTCTGATACCACTTTTGTCACGACCCAACCCCGTAGGCCGTGACTTGTGCCCGAATTGGACACTCATATTTATCTGTTAACTCTAATAATTTATAATTAGCATGTCATGATCTCATTTGTATGTAAGAAGATAGTGAGTTATTTAGATTTGTCAAGTTCTGTATGCCTTAGTCATCCATCTCCCAAGGAGTTGCACTTATCAAACAACAACATTTATATATATTCCTAAGCAAGCCGACAAGGCTGCCACGATATACAAAATACCAAACATACACACATATGCGAGCCGACAAGGCTGCCATTACGACTGGGTACGCCCCAAACTTAAGTCAAAACATAAAACGCATCAACAACTGTAAACAGACCCACACCGATGTCCACAGACTTCTAAGAGTAACGACCGTATTATGTGGCGGGACAGGGCCCCGCCGTACCCAAATAAACACATACGGACACAACATAAGGAGGTTATACCACAAGCTAGCTCCGGAACAAAGGAGCAGTCCAAAATAGCTGAAAGATGATCTAAGCTGGCGGATCTCCAAAGCGAGCGTCTGTACCTGCGGGCATGAACGCAGCCCCCCGAAGGAAGGGGGTCAGTACGGAATATGTACTGAATATGTAAAGCTTGAAACATAGTATAGACTTATATTGAGACACGGTACATAGGATGCATTGCAACAACAGAATTTCATAAAACTTGCCTTTGAACATATTTCATCTGTATCATTCTCATATCATTGCTATTATAGAGTTTTGTAGTCAAAGCTGCATAATCATTCTGTATAAAACATACATGACGTGTCCCGGCCCTTTTTATGAGGGACTCGGTAATTTAAAATCATAGCATCATAACATAAACATAGACGTGTCCCGGCCCTTTCCTGAGGGACTCGGTAATAAGGAATATGCCCTCCTGGCCACCATCATCTCCATATCATCATATCATCATATCATCACATCATCATATCATCATCATATATATATACATAACGTGTCTCGGCCCTCTAGTGAGGGGCTCGGTGATTAATATAATAAATGTGTGCACGAAAACGTACCCTGGCCCGGGACTCAGTGAAGGATATAGCGGTAAGCACGAGCAGAATAATAAGCAACCACATATATGCAAATCATCTTTTTAGACTCAAGGGATAAGCAACTAACCCGCTCTAAGTGTCAAAATAATGTTCACCTTCAGTTCATTTCAAGTCTCATAACAAACTATTACAAGAAACGTTTTAGACTTCATGTACATATGTCACTTTAATATGGTATAGCTTTTGGAAGTCAAGTATGTCTTTAGTTGTGCAATTCTTTAAGTATAGGAACTTTCATGCATCGTTCATTAGTCACTCATACTGTAGGTACATGACAATAACATTAGTGAAATATAGATTCATAAGCCATACATGAAACTAGAGAATAGAATTTACCCCAAAATTCATATCGTTTCATTCTTACGTCTAGGACATGCCAAAAGAAAGAAGGAATAGGCTTTACATACCTTTTGCGTTTAGTTGTATTCTAACTTGTACTTGCTGCCCAACAATACTTATCCTATATCAAGATGTGAAGAACTACAATTAGTCTACAAGGGCATTCAACACGTATTGTGACATTCACAACTCCTTTCTAACAATTAAACGACGCTTCGTTCGCATTTAACCCAACTAGCGTTACAAGCTAACATGGCTAGTCGTTCTTTCATATATTGATCAAAATTTGTTTAAGCATACACCATCAAAAATAGTCTCATACACACGGCAAACCAACACACACATCATTTCCATTCTTACTTAGCAAATTTCCAGTTTTAACTTGCAATAACACAACACTTTTAATGACTTTACTTTCATGAATCTTGGAACTGTTTTAGCATCATTTTCACTCTTACAACAGCCCACAATGATTTCAGTTTTAACTTGAATCATGACATTTTACATTCACTAAACGTTTGCAACAAGAATCAACATTCAACACACACAAATTCACTTCTAACCTTAAAACTGTCCACGGTTTTGGACTGCCTCTACACCTCAACATAATTCATTTCTTTAACACCTCAATTCACATATTCAACATGCATACAATACACCACAATGTCCATAACATCAACAATCAAAATGTGCCCCAAAACAGTCCCTAATTCTCCCTAAAACAGTCCCTACTACACGGCTACAACACCCTTCCACCATTTCATGATTTTCATCCGTTTATCCAACTACAATGCATTCAATCCATTTCCAATACAAGTTCAACAAGATTAAGCATGACTTCATTATAGTCTTCAACACATGATTCATTTAAAATTCGAGCAAAAACAGTCCAATATCCAACATGCAACATCACAACCAAACTCCTACAATCTTTGTTCATTTACATATGTTGATACATATTCAATTCACCAACAATACATGCACAATGAAATCAGTCATGAACTCACCTCACACACGGCTCACTCCCTACTTCAACTACAACCATAATCCAACAACAACATGCATGAACTATACATTCAAATCATCATGCAACACAAGAACAACAAACATTCTTACCTTTCAATCTTGACACTTCAATCGGCTAGCCTTCACTTTCACTACTTGAATTTTAACACTTGTTCTTGCTATATCAATGGATGCTACATGTTAACACACCTTCCATGGAGTTGGATTGCTTAGGAAAAACTGATTTTTTTTGGAGAAGTTGGCACCTTCACTCTCGGCTAGCTCTAGCCGAGAGACTCTCTCTCTCTCTATCACTATATTTCTTGACTTGTTGATGTTGGAATGAGTTTGTTAGTGCTATGGAATCAGATTTTTGTTTTGTCTATGTTCCCTCCATGACTTGGCCATGTGCCTTACATTATTTTGGGTCAATAACCATTGACTATTCCACTCAAGCTACACGGCTAGCTTTGTCCATTTAATGGACTGATTTTTGGTCTTTCCAATCCCACTTATTAATCCAATTATGGTTAGTTTAATACCAATTTTCCATTACTAGTTTAATGACACACGAGAATTGTGAATAAATTGTGACTCGACGCGAAACCGGAAGTTAAAATCTCTACTTCATATCTTAAGATAGTCTTGCCTTTAACTTGTCGCGCTTATTTTAAAACGTCCCGACGTATGAAAATACGGGACATAACATCCTCCCCCCCTTTAGAACATTCGTCCTCGAATGTCGCTTTTATCCCGTTAGGTTCTATAAGGGTTTTGGGAAGGGTTTTCCTTATTGCTAACATATAAATTGAGCAGATAATTTAACACAATCAAGTGAAGGAGTTTAATTTACCTGTAGATGTGGAAAACAAGTGAGGATATTTCTTTTTCATCTCCTCTTCAGCCTCCCAAGTCATCTCCTCCCTATTATTGTTCTGCCACAACACTTTAACCGACGCCACATCTTTTGTTCGTAACCTCCTGATTTGTCGATCAAGTATGGCAATAGGTTGCTCTTCATATGATAGCTCCTCTGTTACCTGAATATCGTCTGTAGGGAACACCCTGGAAGGATCGCCTATATACTTCCGAAGCATGGACACATGGAAGACCGGATGTACTGCTGCCAAATCCGCTGGCAGGTCTAACTCGTAAGCAACTTGGCCTACCTTACGAATGACCTGATAAGGTCCAATGTACCTTGGGCTCAACTTCCCTTTCTTGCCGAACCTCATAACACCCTTCATGGGTGACACTTTCAAGAACACCCAATCGCCAACCTGAAATTCCAAGTGTCGACGTTGATTATCCGCATACGCCTTCTGCCGACTCTGAGCTGCCAGTAATCTTTCCTGAATAAGTTTCACCTTATCGACAGCCTGCTGAACCATATCTGGGCCTATCAGCTTAGCCTCGCCAACATCAAACCAGCCTATAGGGGATCTGCATTTCCTGCCATACAGGGCTTCGTACGGCGCCATCTGAATGCTAGAGTGGTAACTGTTATTGTAAGCAAACTCGATAAGCGGCAAGTGATCCTCCCAGCTGCCTTTGAAATCAATAACACAAGCTCTCAACATATCTTGTAGCGTCTGGATGGTACGCTCAGCCTGCCCGTCAGTCTGAGGATGAAATGCGGTGCTGAGACTCACCTGTGTCCCCAATCCCTCCTGGAAGGATCTCCAGAAGTTAGCTGTAAACTGGGCCCCTCTATCTGAGATAATAGCTGTGGGAACTCCATGAAGTCTCACTATCTCCTTAAGATACAATCGGGCATAATCCTCAGCTGAGTACGTAGTCCTGACTGGAAGAAAGTGGGCTGATTTTGTCAGTCTATCAACAATAACCCAGACAGAGTCATTCTTCCGTGGAGTGCGAGGGAAACCTGTGACGAAGTCCATATTAATTACTTCCCATTTCCAGGTTGGAATTTCCATCTCCTGCAATAGCCCTCCGGGCTTCTGGTGCTCTATCTTGACCTGCTGACAATTTGGACACTGGGCCACAAATTCTGCTATGTCCTTTTTCATGCCGATCCACCAGTACAAACACCTAAGATCATGATATATTTTTGTCGATCCCGGGTGAATAGAATAACGAGCATAGTGTGCTTCCCCCATTACCTGCTGCCGTAACCCTGAAACCTCAGGTACACATAATCTGTCTCTGTATCGTAGTACTCCATCGGCTGACATCTTAAATGGGGTCTCATCCTTCTGAAGTGCTGTATCTTTATAATGTACCAGAACAGGATCCTCATATTGCCGTCTCTTTACCTCTTCTACAATAGAGGACTCAGCAACACCTCGTACAATAATGCTACCATTATCAGCATCAGCCAAACGAACTCCAAGACTAGCTAGCTGATGGATCTCACGAACTATCGCCTTCTTTTCTGGTTGTACGCCGGCCAAACAAGCCATAGATTTACGGCTGAGTGCATTTGCTACCACATTAGCCTTTCCTGGGTGATATAGAATATCAACATCATAATCCTTCAGCAACTCTAACCATCTCCTCTGTCGCAAATTCAGTTCCTTCTGCTTAAAAATATACTGGAGACTCTTATGATCTGTATAAATATCAACATGCACGCCATACAGATAATGTCTCCATATCTTCAAAGCATGTATCACTGCTGCCAACTCCAGGTCATGTGTAGGATAATTTCTCTCATGTTTCTTGAGTTGTCGGGAGGCATAGGCTATAACTCTGCCGTGCTGCATCAACACGCAACCCAACCCAACACCGGAAGCATCACAATAAACAACATAGCCATCTGGCCCCTCAGGAAGAGTTAGAACAGGAGCTGTAGTCAACTTATCTTTCAATAATTGAAAACTCCGTTCACAAGCATCGGTCCACTGGAATTTGGCTGCCTTCTGTGTTAGCCTTGTTAAAGGCGCTGAAATAGAGGCAAACTTTTCTACAAATCTCCTGTAATACCCTGCCAGCCCCAGAAAACTACGTACCTCAGTAGGCGTCGTAGGTCTAGGCCAAGTTTTGACGGCCTCAATTTTCTGCGAATCTACCCGAATACCATCTGTTCCAACAATATGCCCCAGAAATGCTACAGAAGTCAACCAGAATTCACATTTAGAGAACTTAGCATATAACTTCTGGAGCTGGAGTACCCTGAGTACTGTCCTCAAATACTCTGCATGCTCTTCTTCCGATCGTGAATAGATCAGAATATCATCAATGAATACAATCACGAACAAGTCAAGGAATGGCTTAAACACCCTGTTCATCAAGTCCATGAACACTGCTGGAGCATTGGTCAGCCCAAAAGACATCACTCTAAACTCGTAATGTCCATATCGAGTCCTGAATGCAGTCTTCGGAATATCTGTCTCCCTTACCCGCACCTGGTGATAACCTGACCGCAAGTCTATCTTTGAGAAGCATTTATCACCCTGCAACTGATCAAATAAATCATCAATCCTGGGGAGGGGATATCTGTTCTTTATCGTGATTTTGTTCAGCTGCCTATAATCAATGCACATTCGCAGCGACCCATCTTTCTTCCGTACAAATAATACTGGTGCTCCCCAAGGTGATGTACTGGGCCTGATGAAACCCTTTTCCAGCAAATCTCTCAGTTGCTCCTTCAATTCTTTCAACTCTGCAGGTGCCATTATGTAAGGAGGAATAGATATAGGTTGAGTGTTTGGCAATACATCTATAGTGAACTCTATCTCACGTTCAGGAGGAAGGCCTGGAAGTTCATCTGGAAATACACCTGGAAATTCATTAACCACCGGGACAGATTGTAGAGTCGGTGATTCTGCTTTCAAGTCATGCACACGAACCAGGTGATAAATATAGCCTTTTCTAACCATCTTCCTTGCCTTGAGGTATGAAATAAACTTACCCCTCGGCGATGCTGTGTTCCCCCTCCACTCTATAATTGGTTCCCCTGGAAACTGAAACCGAACTAATTTGCCTCGGCAATCAACGTTAGCATAGCAGGAAGCTAACCAATCCATCCCCATAATAACATCGAACTCAGTCATAGCTAACTCTATCAAATCTGCCCTGGTACAGCGATTACATATGACTACCAAACAATCTTTATATACTAGCTCTGCCAAGACAAAATCCCCTACTGGTGTAGCTACCTCAAATGGTTCTATAGGTTCAGATTTTATCCCAATTTTACTAGCAACAAAAGGGGAAATATATGATAATGTGGAACCGGGGTCTATCAATGTGTATACATCTCGGGAGAAAATCGATAATGTACCTGTGACCACATTTGGCGACGCTTCCTGATCCTGTCTGCTGGCTAAAGCATATAAGCGGTTGGAAGACCGCCAGAACTAGAAGCCCCTCCACGGCCTCTGCCACGGCCTGCTGGTGTCGGAATACCTTGCCCCATAGGGCGCATAGCAACTGAAGAAGAAGAAGAACCCGCAACTGATCCCGTAGGCTGAGCTGGCCCACCTGCCCCACCCCCAAATCGACATTCCCTCATAGTATGGCCCTGACGGCCGCAAGAAAAGCAAGCACCAGTAATAAGACGGCATTCCCCTGGATGGCGTCTGCCACATCGAGGACATGGGGGTACAGGTGGTCTCATCTGGCCCGAATTCCCGTGCGTCTGGAACCCTGAAGTCATGGAGCTTTGACCAGCTCCCGAATACCCCGTGCTATCAAACCTTCTACTAGTAAATCGTGAAGGTGCACTCCGTGCCGGCTGGGAAGGATATCGACTATACTGCTGTTGGGGCTGCCCGCCCCGAAAGTCACCAGAATGATACCCAGCTGATCTAGCTCTCTTATGTTGACCCCTGTCCTGCTCCCTATCAAATCGACGCCCTCTCTGTCGACCCTCAACTCCCTGGGCATATGCCTGCACTCGAGCGATATTTATACCGGGCTGAGATGCCATTGCCATGCAGCTATCAATCAAATAATTATCCAAGCCCATTACATAACGATGCACCCTATCTGCCATGTCAGCTACCATAGCGGGCGCGTACCTAGCCAGCGAATCAAACTCGATGCTATAGTCCCGAACACTTCTACCATTCTGTCTCAGGTGTATAAATCTGTCAACTCTGGCTCGCCTCATCTCTGGAGGCAGAAAATGACCCAGAAAAGCCTCTACGAACTCGTCCCATACTGCTGGTGGAGCATCCTCACCCCTGGACAACTCCCAGGACTCATACCAATTAACTGCCACATCCCGCAACTGATAGGAAGCCAATTCGACCGACTCAGTCTCGGAAGATTTAGTCACCCGCAACGTACGCAGCATCTGTCGAATAAACTCCTGTGGATCCTCTGCGGGCTTTGACCCATAGAACTCTGGGGGTTTACAAGTCAGAAAATCGCGAACCCTCAAACTGTCGCGTCTACCCGCATCATCACCTCCTAACCCACGTCTGCGAGCCTGTCCCGATACCAACCTAGTCAATAACTGTACTGCTTCACGCATAGCCCTATCCTCTGCCCCTGGCTGGGGAGCTGGAGGCTCGGTTGCTGGAGCCGCAGGAGCTGGTGGTAAGTCTGTCTCCTGACCTGCAGCTGCTGCTGCCCTAGGCTCCTCTGATAGTGATGGTGTAGCGGAGCTCGCTGACTGAATTCTAATCCCAGGCACATATTGGGAATAAGCTCTAGTGACTCTCCGGGTCCCACTGGTCTCCCCAACTACCGCTTTGCCCTTCTGGGCGGCTGTCGCCTTCTTTGGAGGCATCGCTGAAAACATAGCAATCTGTTAGGGAAAAATTTATCCTGATAATACAGCTCTATCGCACGATCTAGAATGAGAAGAAAAGATGACATCCTAAATGTCCTGTAGCTTCCTGTTTATAAACGTGGTGCACAACACATCGATAAACAAGACTCTACTAGACACAGTCTGTGGACACTCCGAGGATTTAACCGCTCTGATACCACTTTTGTCACGACCCAACCCCGTAGGCCGTGACTTGTGCCCGAATTGGACACTCATATTTATCTGTTAACTCTAATAATTTATAATTAGCATGTCATGATCTCATTTGTATGTAAGAAGATAGTGAGTTATTTAGATTTGTCAAGTTCTGTATGCCTTAGTCATCCATCTCCCAAGGAGTTGCACTTATCAAACAACAACATTTATATATATTCCTAAGCAAGCCGACAAGGCTGCCACGATATACAAAATACCAAACATACACACATATGCGAGCCGACAAGGCTGCCATTACGACTGGGTACGCCCCAAACTTAAGTCAAAACATAAAACGCATCAACAACTGTAAACAGACCCACACCGATGTCCACAGACTTCTAAGAGTAACGACCGTATTATGTGGCGGGACAGGGCCCCGCCGTACCCAAATAAACACATACGGACACAACATAAGGAGGTTATACCACAAGCTAGCTCCGGAACAAAGGAGCAGTCCAAAATAGCTGAAAGATGATCTAAGCTGGCGGATCTCCAAAGCGAGCGTCTGTACCTGCGGGCATGAACGCAGCCCCCCGAAGGAAGGGGGTCAGTACGGAATATGTACTGAATATGTAAAGCTTGAAACATAGTATAGACTTATATTGAGACACGGTACATAGGATGCATTGCAACAACAGAATTTCATAAAACTTGCCTTTGAACATATTTCATCTGTATCATTCTCATATCATTGCTATTATAGAGTTTTGTAGTCAAAGCTGCATAATCATTCTGTATAAAACATACATGACGTGTCCCGACCCTTTTTATGAGGGACTCGGTAATTTAAAATCATAGCATCATAACATAAACATAGACGTGTCCCGGCCCTTTCCTGAGGGACTCGGTAATAAGGAATATGCCCTCCTGGCCACCATCATCTCCATATCATCATATCATCATATCATCACATCATCATATCATCATCACATATATATACATAACGTGTCCCGGCCCTCTAGTGAGGGGCTCGGTGATTAATATAATAAATGTGCGCACGAAAACGTACCCTGGCCCGGGACTCAGTGAAGGATATAGCGGTAAGCACGAGCAGAATAATAAGCAACCACATATATGCAAATCATCTTTTTAGACTCAAGGGATAAGAAACTAACCCGCTCTAAGTGTCAAAATAATGTTCACCTTCAGTTCATTTCAAGTCTCATAACAAACTATTACAAGAAACGTTTTAGACTTCATGTACATATGTCACTTTAATATGGTATAGCTTTTGGAAGTCAAGTATGTCTTTAGTTGTGCAATTCTTTAAGTATAGGAACTTTCATGCATCGTTCATTAGTCACTCATACTGTAGGTACATGACAATAACATTAGTGAAATATAGATTCATAAGCCATACATGAAACTAGAGAATAGAATTTACCCCAAAATTCATATCGTTTCATTCTTACGTCTAGGACATGCCAAAAGAAAGAAGGAATAGGCTTTACATACCTTTTGCGTTTAGTTGTATTCTAACTTGTACTTGCTGCCCAACAATACTTATCCTATATCAAGATGTGAAGAACTACAATTAGTCTACAAGGGCATTCAACACGTATTGTGACATTCACAACTCCTTTCTAACAATTAAACGACGTTTCGTTCGCATTTAACCCAACTAGCGTTACAAGCTAACATGGCTAGTCGTTCTTTCATATATTGATCAAAACTTGTTTAAGCATGACTTAGGGAACTTGGGCAGTCCATACACCATCAAACATAGTCTCATACACACGGCAAACCAACACACACATCATTTCCATTCTTACTTAGCAAATTTCCAGTTTTAACTTGCAATAACACAACACTTTTAATGACTTTACTTTCATGAATCTTGGAACTGTTTTAGCATCATTTTCACTCTTACAACAGCCCACAATGATTTCAGTTTTAACTTGAATCATGACATTTTACATTCACTAAACGTTTGCAACAAGAATCAACATTCAACACACACAAATTCACTTCTAACCTTAAAACTGTCCACGGTTTTGGACTGCCTCTACACCTCAACATAATTCATTTCTTTAACACCTCAATTCACATATTCAACATGCATACAATACACCACAATGTACATAACATCAACAATCAAAATGTGCCCCAAAACAGTCCCTAATTCTCCCTAAAACAGTCCCTACTACACGGCTACAACACCCTTCCACCATTTCATGATTTTCATCCGTTTATCCAACTACAATGCATTCAATCCATTTCCAATACAAGTTCAACAAGATTAAGCATGACTTCATTATAGTCTTCAACACATGATTCATTTAAAATTCGAGCAAAAACAGTCCAATATCCAATATGCAACATCACAACCAAACTCCTACAATCTTTGTTCATTTACATATGTTGATACATATTCAATTCACCAACAATACATGCACAATGAAATCAGTCATGAACTCACCTCACACACGGCTCACTCCCTACTTCAACTACAACCATAATCCAACAACAACATGCATGAACTATACATTCAAATCATCATGCAACACAAGAACAACAAACATTCTTACCTTTCAATCTTGACACTTCAATCGGCTAGCCTTCACTTTCACTACTTGAATTTTAACACTTGTTCTTGCTATATCAATGGATGCTACATGTTAACACACCTTCCATGGAGTTGGATTGCTTAGGAAAAACTGATTTTTTTTGGAGAAGTTGGCACCTTCACTCTCGGCTAGCTCTAGCCGAGAGACTCTCTCTCTCTCTATCACTATATTTCTTGACTTGTTGATGTTGGAATGAGTTTGTTAGTGCTATGGAATCAGATTTTTGTTTTGTCTATGTTCCCTCCATGACTTGGCCATGTGCCTTACATTATTTTGGGTCAATAACCATTGACTATTCCACTCAAGCTACACGGCTAGCTTTGTCCATTTAATGGACTGATTTTTGGTCTTTCCAATCCCACTTATTAATCCAATTATGGTTAGTTTAATACCAATTTTCCATTACTAGTTTAATGCCACACGAGAATTGTGAATAAATTGTGACTCGACGCGAAACCGAAAGTTAAAATCTCTACTTCATATCTTAAGATAGTCTTGCCTTTAACTTGTCGCGCTTATTTTAAAACGTCCCGACGTATGAAAATACGGGACATAACATCTACTCCCTTAAGAATCATTCAAAATGAGATTAATTAAAGAAACAATAACCCACTTCATTAGGAATAAAATCATTCAACACATAAGAAAAACAAGAGATTCAATCCAAACTTAAACAATGTATACTTCCATAAACAAGGTTCAAGTATTGAAATGAAATACTACACACATAAATATTCAATACAAAATAAGGAATTGAAGAAAGGATTAAGAAATATCTCATTAAAGTGCTTCCAATCTTCTCCTCCAATGGTGTTGGTGATGAAACCCTAGCCTCCAAGTTTATGTGTTATGCCAAAGATCAAAATGTTTTTCCCCAAGCCTCTCTTTTGTAGCTCCTCAATTTTTCCAAGTCCAAAAAATGACAAAATATGCCCCAGATTTTCGTTTTTGCAGTTCTGCCCATTTTTTGCAAATCCGTCCCGTTTTTGCAAAACTGTCCACTTTTGACAGTTTTGCAAAACTGTACAGTTTTTGTCCAATTTGGCCTCTTTTTGACTTTATTTTCACTTGGTTTCTTCTGATCACTTTTAAATCACATAAACCTATAAAATGGAAGTGAACGACATTAAATGCACTATTTTCTCAATCAAAACATAGCAAAAATCTAAGATTAAAGAAGAAATATGTTGGTAAAATACCAACTTATCACGGAGCCTGTTCCGGAGGCTGAGTATCAGGAAGCACCGGGTGCTCCCAGAGGAGGAGGCCGTGCTGGCAGAGGACGCCGTGCTGCCGGAGGACGCCGTGCGCGTAGAGGACGCGGCGCTGCTGCTAGAGGACCTGGTGGTGGAGGACTAGTAGATGAGGCGGATGAGGCCGATCCCATTCCAGAGGGCGTTCACAGTCTAGTCCATCCGCAGCCCTTCCAGGCCGATGGCAGCTCACTTGGGGACTCACTTACGTTTACGCCAGCGCTCTTACTTGCTGAGATACCCGGGTCTTCATCACAGCCGAGCCAAAATGCATACATGGAGGAGCGTGATAACGTTGATTGGGTGGCGTTACGCGCTTCATTAGCTGATGAGCGGCCTGTGAGGAATTTAGAGGGAGCCCGAATTCTTGACTTCGATGAGTTTTTGATCCCGGTTAGTATTTAAAATACTTATTTGTTCATTTAAATTATTTATTTTAAATACATATATGTTACTCATTATGTAGTACTATTTTATATTTTAGGATTCAGCGTCAGTGGGTCCACCAGAGACACCCACTCAGGCATTTTCTCATGGGCCTGCCGAGCCAGCGATGTCTTCCCATGTGACTGTCGATCCACATGTTAGCTTTTAATTAAAATTAGTTTTATTCAATATAAGGTCAATATTTAATATACATATTTGATCATTTAAAGTACTTATTATTTCATTTTTTTTTCATATTTTAGGATTCGGCGTCAGTGGGTCCACAGGAGCTGCCCATTCCGGAGCATTCTCATCAGCCTGCCGAGGCAGAGGTGTCTTCTCATGAGACTACCGAGGCGCATGTAAGTTTTTTACTTAAAACTAATTTTATTCAATATAAGGTAAATATTTATTTAATTTTTATAACCTTTACTTGGACTTCGAACATCTCGTCCAGGAGACTACCTCATATTCACTATCACACCCATTTCAGGAGCCTACAGACCCATTTCAGGAGCCTTCTCAGGCGCCCATTGACACACAGGTTTGATTAAATAAATAACGTTAATGTATTCAATATAAATAAGAAATGGTACTAATATTTATATACTTTTCAGGTTCATCCTTCGGCGCCTGCGGTGGCGACTCCCGACGAGGAAGAGGTCGAGTTTCCAGACCCAGCTCAGCCTGAGGTTCTGAGCGTGCCAGCGGGACAAGATCCTAAGAAGAAGTACGTTCTAGTTAAGGGCGCAAGGGCTAGGGGAAAAGGAGATGATCATGACTTGGAGCGCCCGGTTATTAAGAGGAAAAAGGGCGACGGAGACGATGGCGAGGGCGGTGGGGATGGTATGAGCCTTAGGCCTAGGGATAGTCTCCGGCATACTACATGTGGGACCCATCCTCGATAGTGTATATACATTAGTGTTGTACAATTTATCGTAAATATTATACATTTTTTGCATATTTATAAATATTATCATTAGTCTTTATTATTGTTTATAGTTTCACATCCTAAATTGATAATTAAAAAAACGTGACACGTTCGAAATAAAGTTAAGCATTAATTTAAAAATAAGACGAAACCCTAAAAGATAAATAACTTAAAGCTAATGACTACAAGTCTTCAAACAAAAAAGGACTTCGAGCACTTTTCAACTACTAAAACGACAATCCAAAGTATCATGTATTCTTGATGTGTTGAGCCTATTTTATTAATTGTACAAATATAACTAGAGTTCTATATAAAATATTGAAGTTTCGGAGTCTCAAAGCATGATTAATATACGGCTAAACTACGTAAAAAAGATAAATTACGTAAAGAGGAGTGAAGGTGGTGGCAATGGGAAGCTCCTATAACGCGGTAAAATAATGCGTTATAGGTGACTCACAGTTTTGGATAGCGCATTATTTTACTGCGTTATAGCAGTTAACGGCTCCGTCTCCGTTAGTGCTATAGCGCAGTAAAATACTGCGCTATGGGTACTTTTGTAACTTATTTTTTTGTTGGGGTATTTTGGTTCAAAAAGTTTTTTTCGGGGGCATTTTGGTTCCAGACTCTATTGACTATAACGCCCGCCCACAACGGTCAGACAAGGCGGCGAATATGCTATCGTACCCAACCGTTATTGACAGTTTAATTGCGGTCATTTCTGCCCTGCCCTTCTAATTTTTATATCCTTTGTACTCATTTATTCTGAGAATATTTGATTTGGCGCCACGTACAGGAATGAATGAAAGATTTTTTAACTTTGTGGTCCAAAATAAGTATAATTATGGCTAGAAAGCATTAAATTGGAAAGCTTAAAGTTAGTAAATTGTTATTCCCTCTATCCCTATTTATGTAGCACATTTTTCTTTTTATTATGTCTCAAACGAATAACACATTTCTATATTTAGAAACAATTTAACTTTATGAGATGATTTACTGCCACACAAATATTTAAATTTGTTTTGGATCACAAATTTCAAGGATTTTCTTTCCTTAAATTTCGTGCCATTTTAAATGGTGTCACATAAATTGGGACGGAAAGAGTACTAAATATAAAAAGGTGATCTTCTTACTGACCAAAAGAAAAAACTGTCACATAAATTGAGACAGGGTGTAATTGAATGGTCTCGATTAATCCAAATTTAATTTTATAAAATTAAATTTACTAGAATATTTTAGCTCTCCAATTTTACTTTCAAGTAGATTAATTCAGATTCACTAGTTGGTCCCACGGAAATGGAGATCTTTTCCACTAAATCAACTTGGGTTGTTCACTTCTAAAATTGTTTTTCTTACATTCCACAACTTTATTTGTGCGAATTTGTTAACATTTCGGTCCTAACTAAGAAATGTAAGTCGATGACCAACTTAACATAATCAAATTATAATAAGTTTTTGCAGTATTAACAGATGCAACAAATACGGAATGAGTATAATTAAAGAATTAGTATATAATTAGCTTCAACTAGTTATGTTCTATATATCTCATACATATTATTTTGTTTTCACAAATTTGAGTTTGGGCTTTTTCAAGATTATCTCGAACCAAAACTTTTCAGAATAAAAACTGGATGTGTGACGAATGATCAAATCGGAAAGGTTTTAAGTTTCTATTCAATCGTTTTACTGATGTTTTATGAAGCCACGAAACAAAATGCATTATAGAATATAAATACTGTCTCATGTTTGTGTTTGATATCGTTAGTTTTGCTTTGACGTTAAAAACACGGCATTGTCCGATCCAAAAGCAGTCCCGCTAATCTGATTGAACTTTGGACTTCAATTTTTTCGAAAGAACTCAAACCCAACTATAACCTAATTCATAAATTGAAAAAAAAGAAATTGTAGAGACAAATTTAAAAGAAAAATAATTTTTGACTCAGTTTGAAGTGTACACTGTTGGCCAAATATGTAACATGGACGAAAGGTGAAGAGTGTTGAGCCTGAAAAACACATTTCCAGGTTAGGTATAAATAATAGTTCATTTCCTTTTTCTATTTTTTCATGAGAAAACTTCCTTTTTAAGAGAATTAATGGATAACTAATTTGTGTTAAACTGTGTTAAAAGGTGAGGGCGCTGCTTAATTAGCGCCAAGATGTGGAGAGGATTTGAGGATTTTAGTAATCTAATTGGTTAACTAGTTGAACTTTTATGTTGTTGGTGTCTTGGGAAATTTTGGCATCAATGGTCCTCGTAACATTTCAATTTTTTTAAATAAGTGTTCTCGATTAAGGCATGATAAAACAAATATCTACAACTATACTAATACGCGTAGTACTGAATATGTTAAAACATTTAAAAGGGGGAGACGTAATGCCTTGCCTTTTCATTTTACGTAAATGGTGTTATAAATACTCTGTATTATGGATGTCCATTTAAATACACGATTTTCTAGATAAGCTTGCATTGGATAAACTTGCAATCAAGCAGGTGGCTTGCAAGTAGCTCATGCAGGCAGGTTGCAAGCAGCTTCCTGAAAAACCTTGCAGTAGCTTCCTCAGGCTTGCAATCAAGCAGACAACTTGCGAGTAACACAAGCAGGTAGCTTGCAAGTAGCTCAAACACGCAGCTTGTCAGCAGCTTCTGAAAAGCCTCACATCAGCTTTCTAAAAAGTCTCGCAACTGCTTCTTTTCTTCTATAAATAGGAAGTCAATTCAGTTAATTTGTAATCAATTGAAAGAGCAATAGGATCTCTCTAACCCTCTCAGCTTCTTTGACTAAATCTTATTATCGTGTACTTTTAATATTATTTCATAACACGTTATTAGCACAAGATTCTAACTAGCTGAGCTTATTTTTTATAGTATTCATCTACGAATTAAGGGATTCTTCGTGATGCCAACAGGTTGAACGTCCCAAAGAAAAGCAAAGATTTTACATCTTTGGAGAAATAAGAGGCTTAGCATATGTCAATTCTAAGTACTAATGATTACTTAGTGGACAAACAGTAAGTCGGAGGTATCAGGTAAGCACTATTATTGATTAATAATAGAAGACAAAGGTTGTGCCTTGAAGAGCAATACGTACCAAGCCATCTAAAATATGGTTGATGCAATTTTGATTACTGTCTTATGAATTTGATATATCATGATGCTTCATACTCGCTCCTAAAACATCAATTGCTATGAAATCGGGGTTACTCTGAAAGATATGTTAGAGAAAAATTCTCTATATTATATGTATGAGGTTAATTTTCTCATGAAGTAGTAAATGTGAATTTGTTCCTTGGATATATATCGGGCAAAATTTCGTCCTGAGGGCTTGATGCTGAAATTTATCTTGATGTAATGGGCCTGGCAAACACCACCAAAGATAAAAATCAGGCATCAAATCAAGATCGTGCTAAACCAATGATATTTCTCCGCCCCTTAATGAGGGCTTGAAATTGAAATATTTCACTATTAAAGATCCTCTTATGTTGTGGAATAACTTGAAAAATAGGTATGATCACTTGAAGATGGCCATCCTTCCACAAGCACGTTTTCATTGGATTTGAGAGAACCTAATTGGTTCCGGATCATTTATGCCTCAAATTTGTTCCTGAAGAACAATAATGTTAAGAGGGATTATAATGTTAATTTCATATCCCTTAATGGCTAAATGAAAATTTGCAAGAAATATATGATCATTAAAAGTGACAATATTTCCTCTGCATTGTCGTGGCTACAATTGAAGATTTGTTAGAGAAAAATTCTGTACATCATATGTATGCCTTGATTTGCTCCTGAAGTAGCAATATCTTAAAAGAGGTTCTAAGCTATCACGATTTGATATGCTTAAGGCACGTTTAAATGATTGTGCTCTATTCCTGAAGAATGAGAACTTTTTGATAAAAACTATAAATATGGATCCATTCCCTGAAGTGAATGTGATAATAATAAAGCTTATCAATATAGACGTGCAATTGGTTGTGAAGATATCACGACTCACCTCCAGGAGAGGTTTTTGAGAAGAAATATTCTGAATATTTTATGCTTTACTCCTGAAGTAGTAAGGCTTTGAGATTTACTCTTGAAGTAGTAAATACTCTGCAGTTTACTCCCGAAGTAGTAAAACTATGCAACTTACTCCCAAAGTAGTAAGACTCTGAATTCTACTCCTGAAGTATTAGAAATCTCGAAATCTACTCCTGGAGTAGTAGATGTCTGAAATTGAAGTCTCTCGAAGAGGTTATATATGATAGCACCATTTATCTCATTGTTACGATCGGAAAACAAATTGTAGTAAACTTGAAGTTTACTAGCGAGAAAAATGGTTATCATATTGAGACTATAAATGATTAGAAGATTGAATATCTCTAAGTTACCGGGTAAGAAATACGTATGTGAAACGTTACCCGAGCATGATGGGATCACATGCCACAACAAATAAGAAATTTATTGACATAAAATCCCATGCTATAGTAAATCTGAAGATTTGAAATAGCACACGTCATAGTAAACTTGAAGTTTACTAGTATAGATAATTTTATCAGTTGACATGACCGTTTTGGTTGTCCTGATTTAAATCTGATGTGCTAATTGAGTATTTGAAACATATTGAAGAACTAGAAGATTCTTCAAGAATTTGTTTGTGTTGCTTGTTCTCATGATAAATTGATTGTACCAGCTAATGTTGGGATTGAATTCCTAAGTACTGAAAAATATAAAAGGTAAATGTGAGCCCCTTCACCTGCTATGTGATGTCTTAAATAGATGCATCTATGAGACAGTAACATGTATGTTTATTGTTAATTGACAGTTTGATATTTACGAAGTTGCTTGCTCATAATAATTGAGTTGGAAGCACAATTTTCAGAATACGTAATCAAGAGAAATCATCTTGATAATGCTGGTTTATATCTGAGCTGATTTGGCATTGGATGCCTCCATAATATAGCTAAATCATTGCTTAAGAGAACAGAGCTTCATGTGTTGGTCTGAGATATGATATATCGCATACAACGACACTTGTATGCTTCAGACCAATGAATTATGATAAATTCTCCCCTCATAATTGATTCAGGGTCAGGAACTAGATATTTACATCTTATAGCTTTTGATGTGCGGTATATGATTAATAGATATACCACGATGCACACAGATGGATTTTCCAAAGAAAATGGAGATATATGTTAGTTTTTCTAACATAAGGGCAGAGAATAAGCAACTAAGAAATATGTTGTGAATTATCATCAGTATGATCCTCAGATAATTCAAGTCAAATGCTGGAAACATTTGTTGACCCAACTATTTCATTTCATCTGCAAAATGCTCATAATGTCCTTGAAGGATAGAGTCTACATCATGCATGGAGCATGGTAGATCAATAGGTTCCAAATGTAATAATCCTTGAAAAAGGGGAGGAGCAAATGATCAAAATGATCGTACTAAGGAGGTAATTTTCTCTTGAAGAGCCTACGACATAACACTTTATGAAACCTTATGGGAGGTTCAGGTACCTGAAAATAATGAAGTGATGAGATCTCAATAAGTTATGTCGAATCGGGTACCGATACAAAATGATATCTCATCGACGATCTCTTTGATACAATACGGCACGCAATATTGTATACGATTGTGAGGATATGAGTTCTACGTCTCTTTAAGCATGTTGACGTAGAAATAATTACCAAGTGATATGATGCATCTTGGAAAGAGTAAAGCTTATTGGACCTGCAGTAGACATCAGAAGATGTCACACTATTTAACTACTAAATGGATGTTGTCACAGTTTATATGTCTTACTTGATAAAATTCAAAAATTTCTGAATGATTCGAAATGCCTAAAGCATATACAAGTTCTTGGGGAACTTGTTCATAATCCTTATATGGATTAAATCATCTAAGGTGAATGTGATTTGATCACCTTAGTGAATATTCATTGACGAAGGGTACAAAGGTGACCCTTCGTCACCTTTTTCTCTTTATGATTTGACCCTGTTTACCGTTGTCTCTTTATGATAATCAGAATCTTTCATATTGTTGTGCAAGTTGATTACTTGAATATTATTGGAGCTCTTGAAGAGTTTCCAAAAGCAGTAAATTATCTGCTAAAAGAAGTTGAAATGAGAAAATTATATTGGTCCTGTAGTTCCATATATTTATGCAATTGATGTATTTAAATATCTTACTATAACTATGGACATGATATAGTTTCACTCCTACGTGGAGATATTGAAGTAAGATCAATTGCATATTGCAGATAAAAAGCCTTGACATGAATGTGTTTATCCTAACAAATATTGTCAAGTGTTTTTGATATGCAGGGGATTCATTTGATCGACATAAGAGTTCGATCCAGATATGTTATCTATTTCCATGAAGGATTACTGTCATACCATACTGTTTTACATGACAATCAAATTATAGAAAGGTAACAACAGTTTATAAAGCAAGTCAAGAATGTACTTCGCGTGATTCCAACAATATTATATAGTGACTAGTTCCTATGAACGTGCATTTCACGTTAATAACACCACGTAATGGTTCAGTCAATTATTAATATGAAGGCACATTATGTTTAATTTATTAAAAACTACATATAAACAGTAAAAAAATGCAAAATCATCTAAAGTGCATGAAATCAAATTTATTACTTTAGCATAATATTTGTATTCAAAATGATTGAACATCATTTGAACTTGTAAAAAAGATCAATTTAGTTAAGGTAGATAATATTGTTATGAGCTTATAGTTTTGTAATATGCAATGTGACCAATGACCATACAGTATCTAAGACAGTGCGGGATAGGCTAATCACCAAACTGCTCTACTTCTCTATAAACAATGTTTTTTTTTTCCGTGTATATTCCTGTTTGGACACTTTGGTTGCTCCGTGATGACCATAACTATTGACACTAATATTCCTCTTGAAGCTGTCTGTGTACGAAAACTTGTTATGGAAAATATAGTCCAACATTTGGGGTTGTTTGGCCTCGTGGTTTAGTCATTGTCATTGCAAAGCACAGGCGTGCTATAAATAAATGGAAACGTTTAAAAAGATATTCTTCATTTTCTGGAGGTGAAAGTTGAATTTTAGGGATAAACAGATGCTTGGAAATGCATTAATCCGTCATGATTTTTCATGTATAATGTTATTACCAAAATGTCTATATACCTTTCTTGCACCATTGCAGAAGCCAGTTGACGGATCTAAATATCTTAGTAGCATGATGAACACATTTCTTCCAAAACCAACATGTATGCAAGGGAAGATCAATTCTAACTTTGTCTATTATATATAGAGATGTCTCTTAACATACATACGAAACAACAAACTTGACAATGGACTTTTGAGGTGGAAGGTCACTTGGCGTTAAAGTATTTAAATATTCTTCCTGATAGTAATTGTTGATATCATCTTCTGCTGAGTCGCAACTGAGAAATGTTTTGATTTTCACCGAGGATCTTGCCAATCGACATCTCATTTAGTCTATCTACGTATTCATTTTTGATAGCTAAGATAGCTTTTTATGTCATGTACTTAGCGCAACTTTCATTTTCATTTAATGATGAAAATATTTCCTTATTAAGTGATTTCACCCCTACCATCACTATTGGACTTCACACCCAATTGGTACGGAAGAAGGATCAAATCCTCTTTTGTTGCATGATTTTTTCCATTTTTGTCATGAAGTAAGAAATCCCTGAAAGCTAGGTCTGTTCGTGCTCTCATATTTCTTGTTAGCTGAATCTTTTTTATTTGAGGCCATAAGTATGAATTTACCAAGCTAGTGTATGAATTTACCAAGCTAGTGTTATAGTCTCCACTCTCGTAAATTTTGGAACTATTGGTGGTATTTGATGGTAATCATCTCCAGAAGTTACTACTTTTCCACCAAATGGTTATCTCTAAAATGCATGTCAACTATTTCGATTGTCTGTCACTTTGCCATAGGCGCTTCATCTCATATAATATCAAATTTGCATTTCTTATCAATTTTGCACCCACCACTCTACTTTGACATATCTGTGATTGTTGTTTCTATTGTTTGAAGAGTTATGTTAAATCTAGAGTGAGTCGTACGATCTTTTGGTAAAATTGTTTTCGCTACACCACTTGTTGATATTGCTATATCACTTTTTGATGTTGCTAACACTATCATGCCTTTTGATATGTGATTAGCAAGTAATGCAAGATATATATAGATATTTTTCGAGCTCCTCCAGGGCTATCTACAAAGAACGATCCGCTCTACCAGAGTCATTTCTTCGCAATATAGTCTTGAAAGCTTACTCTTATTTAGGAGCTTTGATTGTGCATTAAAGACTTCCTGAGGTACTTGTGATGGCCTTTTCTTCAATAATTTCCCTATTATGATATAACATGACTATCTCTATAACTGATCAAGTTTAGGCAAATCGGATTTTTCAGCACTTCTACTAATGCTCTCTAGGAAATGATTAATGCTCTTTAGCGTGTATTGCAGTTGGGTATCTGGTGAACTACCATGTATCCTTCTAAAGTCATCTGACATATTGTAGTATGTATCTCATAATTTTCTATCGTCCATTGGATTACAATGAACCAATTATTTGCAAATAAATTTCGGAGCGCTAATGACAGTTGAAAAAGAACTGTCTATCATTAGCATTCAGATATACTATTATCTGATTCTTATAATCCCATTTATTTTGCAGCTTTCTTGAATGTGTCACATGTTCTTCCATTAACAGTGAGTAAGTCTTCAGATGAAAATGGTTCCGAGATGATACAACAATAATCTTAAATAATATCTTTCAGCTTTTCTAGGATTTGCTGCATTATTCAAGAAAAGAGGATAAATAGAAGAAATTATCAAAATATATTAAAGAAAAGAAGCTTTGAGAGTGAAAATTAAATTCCTTAGTGGTAACAATTTGACCAATTACAGATCTTTTTTGTTTCTTTTTGTCCATGTCCAGACATAATCCTCTAGGAATTCTTCACCATTTGTTGAGCATGTGATGAAATACTGAGTGAGCATGGTATTGTTTACATTGTTCGATGCGATAAGATTTTGCTAATTTTTCCTTTTTCAATAGTACACTACAGAAAGATTTTTCGTCAAAATTTGTATATTGTATATATACGTATTGCTAATGTTATAAAACCAACTAATTTAATTTTTTCAAAATTCAGATGACCGGTTTAGATAGAGGAATAACATGAGCAAAGCGTTGGTAACATTATATTTCCTTTATCCCGATTTATGTGACACTTTTTGCTTTTCGAGATTCAAACTTTGAAACCTTTGACCAACGTTTTAAAATGTGTTTTCTTATCATATTGGCATGAGAAGAAATGCAACTTATAGTACTTTTCATATAGTTTTTAAATATCTAAATTTTAATATTAAAATATTGAGTTGATCTAGTCCAATTTAGTTACAAAGATTAAACAAATTGACTGTAGGAAAATGAAAAATGGCACGTAAATTGAAATAGAGGAAGTAACATTTTTGTTTTCATATCTTAATAAGAGTTAGATTTCAATCTTGAATTTGAAGACAAAAGTTCATGGCACATGCTTCTAAGTTCTAACTGAACATTTTATAATCAAAGGAATATGTGTTAACGTTAATTTTGGTTTTTGGGTTTAAGTATGTAAAAGGACAAATAGGATTAGAGCTAGCTTATTGCCGTGATTCATTTTTTTATAGAATTATCGTAAGTTTTTCTTGTCTACTACAATTTTTAATCCTTTTGTCTACCGTGAGTTAAGTTCCTAATAATAATAGGATACAATTTTCAACTTAATGTGTATTATTCCAGTTATGACCTTTTCTTCTATATTGTTGTTCAAATTAATTAAATAGTAAGGGCATAAGAGTCGTTTAATATTTAAAGGATATTTTGGTCAACCAACATTTATATTCATGCTTTTATAATAATATAGATGATGCAACTCTATCTAGGGAATGAAGATGTAAATGATCAACCAGTTCGTTAAAGGATCATTTGATAGATTTGATCGCAAAGGCTCTGCCAACCTCAAGATATGATAAGTTGGTATACAAGATCGGAGTGTATCGTCTTCAAGAGCTATGTGATGCTTTAATCAGGGGGAGTAAAATACGCGATGTACTCTTTTTCCCTTAGCCAAGGTTTTGTCTCATTTGGGTTTTTCTGATAAGGTTTTTAATAAGGCAGCTAGTAAATCGTACTACCAGATATGTGTGTTGACACCTAATTTTTGACCTCACATAATTTATTTTAAGTACTCGGAGTCCTTGGACAATAAATAAAATAAGTTGTGCACCCTAAAGGGTCTAAATAATTTTTATGAAAATTATTTGAGATAATATTTCACCCCTTTAAATTGATAAAGAGATTTTCAGGATATTTTGAATTGTGTGAAATTAATTGGGGTTTTATGACATTTAGGGGATATTTTATTGGAATTAATCAAAGGCAAAACAATTTTGAATAATTATTTACCTAATTGATTAAATCAAGGAAAGTCAGATTAATGAGTAATTTATTCTATGTATTGTCCAAGGTAATTTGAGTAATTAAAAGAATTGACCATTTTACCCCTCAAACTCCGATTCTGTGTGTTTGTGTAGTTGTTTAATTAATAAATTATCTTGATAATTAATTTGATAAATTATTGGGGCCATGTCTGCAACATGATTTTTAACAAGCCGTGTTTTAAAAGTAATTAAGTCCTAATAGGCTAATAATTGGTTTTTATTTTTATTTTTGGACATTTATCCTCGACCCTCCATACATATATATACACACCATGTATATATAATTATACATTGTATATGTATATATGCCAGGCCGATTTTTTTTTTTTTAAAAAAGACCAGGCCTAGTCCATAATGGACGTGACCAGACCCGGTCCATTAAACATTTTAAGAGGGGGGGGGGGGGGTGTCACGACCCAACCGGAGGGCCGAGACGGGTACTCGAAACTATCCCACCGAGCACCTCTCATCGTACCTTCACAATCATATCTAGGTGAGCCACATGGCTAACTCGCAATTCCTATGCATCAATAAGACAAATACCAACTAACTAAGACACTTTTATATCAACATCATCAACTACGCATGTACATATACACAAGCCGACAAGGCCATCAAAATAATATACAAAATATAAGCCAACAAGGCTGAGAGATATCTAGCTATACACAACTGTCTACGAGCCTCTACAAAGAGTATGTAACATCATAAAGACGGGATAGGGCCCCGCCATGCCCATGTATGTACACAAAAGAATAATACCAACGGCTGCAGCTCCGAATCAACAACTCCGAATCAAATGGAGCTTCGCTAGGCAATCTCTGATGAAGCAGCCCAAGGGTCGAGTCTGTCTCCCTGCCCACCTGCGGGCATAAACGCAGAAGCGTCCATAAACAAAAAGGACGTCAGTACGAACAATGTACTGAGGATGTAAGGCATAAGTAGTAACATGATAAGATGATAAAAAGATAACATAAGATAGAAGAGCCATTTATACCTCTTAAGATGTTCATCATACTTACTCACCCTTTTTCTAAAGAAGACCTTCCATACATACACATATACATATAGTAGTACCATACCCAACCGTGTAGGTTCGGTGTCATCCGTACACGGCCTTAATAAGGCTTGGTGTTATCCGTACCCAACTGATCAATGCTGTGCCCGCAATAGATATCGTACCCGGCCATATAGGCTCGGTGTCACAGTGTAGCTTCATCTATGTATATATGATTACACAAGTAAAAGCAACATCATCATCCTCATCACTATCCAACTATCGTAGGACGAGACCAAAGGTATCATAAGAGCATCAAGAACTACGAGCTTTAGCACTTCTAGGAATGGAGTCATCATGGAAGACATTATGAATTTCATGTATAGGTGCACAACAATGGAATCATGCCTTAAGAATTAAGGGTTAGCCTTACATAGCTTTATGTCTTCTTAACTACTTAACGTTCTCCTCCAAAGCCCGAAGGATCTACATTCAATAGGGTTCATGCCAAGGTTAGGCCTCAAGGACACTCTTAAGTTCAAACTAGTATAATTTGTGAGCTAGCGAAAATTGAGCAGCATTTCCCCTATTTCATCTACTTCTACCAAATTCCAAAACAACCCCCAATCAACAACGACATTATCAACAATACCACAATTACGAGACTTCATTCAAGTTAGGCTCCATTTAATCCCCAAAACTCCCTTTCATAATCACTCATAACAATAGTTTCAACACAACCCCATATACACTTATATACAACACTTCCTCAACATCATTATTACCACCCACAACAAGATTATACTAATAACGTGCCAAGAATTATAATTCAAGTTAATTTTATAGCTCATAATATCCTCAAATTCATACTTGAACTCTCTTTTCATTTTTCTTCCTTCAACCAAATGGTACAACAGTCAGACAACCTTAACTATCTGCAAGAAATGTAAAAACTTACCTTAATCACACAAGAACAAGCCTTGGATCAACTTACTCCACTAAAGTGAAGTCTCCAACATCAATACCAAAGGAAAGTTTGAGCTTCACAAACCCTAGTAAGCTTCCTAGCCCTTGAATCTCTTGATCCTCTTAGATTTAGTATGGATTAGTGTATAAACTTGGGGAGAGGGTTTTGGAGATCTCTAGGGTCTGAAATAGGGAAATAATGAACCCAAATAAGGTAAAATGAAATATATAAAGCGTAACTTAAAATCCCGTCGGAAAATTTGACGGCCACTTTGACGGACCGTCAAACGTCTTGTGGTCTGTAAAATGGACCGTCAAATAGCCCAACAAATCAGGCCTCTCTGTGACTATTTCATGGTGATGGCTGCACCATTTGACGGGCCGTCAAACACCCTAAGGTTCGTCAAATGGACCATCAAACTGCCCTTTTCCGATAAGTTGCTCCCTTTGATTAGTTTGACTTCCAATCCTTATGGAGCCTTCTTGGAACTTATGCTCCGTTAACCATTTAAGGGGACCTATAGCTCCCCCCCTTAAGACATTACTAACAAGGTATAACTCAATCAATGCGGAATCTTCCCAAAACGTGACTCAAATTCCACTTTCTTCGACGAACTTAATTCCAACAATTCATATGACTCCAAAACCTTAAGGTACGCGCTTAAAGTTATCAAACACCCTCCTTAACCTTATAAGGACTTCATGTCCACTTTAGGCTTGCGTTAGTCTACTCATAATTCAAACGACTCGAAATTTCCAGTAACAGGGGGAGTGCGTATATCCCTTCCCCATTTTATTTCAGACCCTTGGAGGGTCTTATGTGCAAAGAGGAAAAGGGGGAGGCGGCTAGGGGCAAAACCCTAGCGCCGCCTCCACTTCCATACTCCACCGCCCACCTGTTTTCGTCATGTCCCATCGCATTTTGAACGTATAACGTGGGAGAGGACGAAGCATTGGCTTCGTCCGTCTCTCCACGAAATCCGGCCAAACGATCTCTTAAGGTACAACTTACTTTTTTTTATGATTTCAGTCGATTACAGTGGTATAGAAGTGAATTGAATCATTGAGTTTGTTTTTGCTTTTAATCTGGGCAGTGTATTGATGTTTTCAAGTGAAGACTTGTGGAAATCCACAAGTTCTACATCGGTATTTTGAGCAATGAGATGGGTTCTGGGGTTCTATCAATAGAACCCCATTTTCACTGAAAAAAGGGAGAGGTTGGAACACTTTTAAAAGCTTGAACTTCGATTTTTGTTCAAGATTTAAGTTCTATCAGTTGTGTTTAAGCTCTGACTGGAAAGTTTAAAGTTTCATTAGTTCTAAATTTTTGTTTTTTTTCTTATTTGTCACTTGGTTGGTGGCTGAGTTTGGTATTGGAAGCAAGAAGGCATCCAAGTCCATTTCTTGCCCCCGGTTGCAATTAAAAAAGGTAATTACTTATTAGTTTATTGCTTTCATTTAAATTCCTGTACATATTAGTGATAGTTTGATGTGATAAAGCGTCTTATGTGTGGTTTAGAATGTAGTTCAGTACTAATATGCTCATTTGATGTGTGAATAATGAGTTATGTATTTTGAATCATGATTAAGGATCTATTTTGCATCATGCTTGGCTTAAGTCTGTATGTTCCATTTAATAGTACTTGGTTTAGAGGCTGGCCTAAGGTTACAGGGTCATTAAGTAATGTATTTGGCTAAGATTCTTGTCTGTTCTATTTAGAAGTATGATTGGCTTAAAAGTTAATTCAAGAGCTAAAGGTCTGTTAAGTGAGGTGTTTGGTTTGGTCTTGAGTATTCTATTGTTTATTTTGGTCCTGAGTATTCTATTTGGTAATATACTTGGCTTAGGGATTGGTTTGAAGTTTGAAGATTGGTTAAGTGTTGTATTCATGCTAGTTTTGCTTGTTCTAATGGGTAAGGTGCTTGGTTTAAATGATGCTTAAAGGCTACAGATTTGCTAAGTAAGATGTTTAGTCTAATTCTATTCATTCCATTTAGTAGCATACTTGGTTGAAAGGTTGGTTTGAAGGGTCAAAACTTGGTATTTTACTCCCCACTAGTAATTTGCTGAGTTGAATGCTTTAAACAATGGTTCTGGGGGGAGGGGCCTGAACTTGATCAAGATGTTCATTAATCCTGTGCTTGTATTATTGCCTTTAATTGTAACAATTATGAGGATTTGTTTGTACTGATCTCTAAGTGGAATTTGTGAAATAAGAATGTGTCTGGGATGGTTTGAAGGGTCTTTTGATACAGTTAAATAAAGTGGACTTAAGATAGTCTTAAGGTGGTCTTCACTTTTCCTAAAATGGTCAACCAACTTGTAAAATAAGTCTGTCAAGAGGGATAATTGTTGTACTTATTTTAACCTAGTAATGAGATGCATTTATCCTGAAAAATGGCATTAAGAAAGAACTTTAAGGATTGGTAGCTTGGCTGGGAAACCACTGTGTGTGTAAGTCTGTTTTGTTTCACCATGTGTGGAAATGCCTATGTATGTGCTATGTGTAGAACAATCTTTTCTCTTAAGACTGATCACATAACCTCTGACAATTATAAAGATGGGAGAAAAAGGGGACAATGGGAAACTTTGACACACGTCTGTCTAGTTTGTCTTTGTGAAGATGTTTTTTGGGATTTTGTTCTTTTTTGATGTTGTGGATTGAGGTTTCTTTAAAGGAATAAGTAACTAGGGTTGAGAAAAGGGTTAAGGATAATGTTTAGGACTTGGTAAGGCTAGAGTAATTAGGATTTGAGTCTATTTTGCTTCTTCATGTGTGAATTGGTCCTAATAGAAGAATATATACGCTTTTAAGATGTAGTGTAGCATTAAAGGGCAAGAAATCATTTCATAATTAGAACCTTGGTTTGAAATTGCCTTTGAGCATTAATCTGAGTTTTTTTTGCTTTAAATACTTATGTTGGGGTCTGCCTTAATGCTCATGCTTGAAACTTGGCAACAAAAAATCTTTAAAAGTTTGGACAGAGTCTCATGAGTCAACTGTGGAAGCTTTTGTGATAGGGTTAGGTTGTTCCAAGCCTTTCTATGGTCCATAGTGTTGTCACTGGAATATGAGGATGAGGCCATGGGATGGGGGAAAAGTCTTGGGAGAGTAAAAGGTGAGCCTGGGCATGAACTGGAGGTAGTAACCAGTGGAACCTAGGATCCCTTTTTACTAAAAGGAGACTCAGGAAAAGGAGATGGGGAGGTGATGAACCCATCTATCCTTTTCCCTTTCAGGAGCCTGAGACTGTTTTCTCATCCCTTTTGACCTTTTCCCCATGGTCCTGGGACACACAAGGGTCTCAGGTGGGTTAAGAGGACTTAACTATATCTAAAGGAGGGAAAGGGGGGTACACCTAGAGTTAAATGAACTACTGTTAGTATTTGTAAAGTCTAAGTTTTGTTTGTTTGTTTTTTTTCCCACCATGTCTCCAGAAAGGTTGTTTTTATCTGGGGAACTTGTCTGTCTGAGTTTTATTGTTTGAACTAGTTGTTTGTAAGAAGGAGGGACTGCTAAGTGTATTGGTAGTGCTCTGAGCCCCTGTCATAGGAAACTAGATACCACCCTTGTTGCTTGTCATTTGCTCCCATGTGTGATCATTCTCTTTCTAATCTTCCTCAACTTGTTCATCCATGACTTGCACCTGGGAATTTGTTCCCCTCTGTTTGCTGTTTGCTGTTATAACCTGTCTCCTTTGTGGTAATGATTGGATCCTTTGTTGCTTACCAGAACCTCATCATGCTATAGACCCACTCTTCTTCTTGCTTCCTGTAGAAAGGTTCTAATTGGACTAAGTAGTTGAAGGGCCATTATTAAGGACTAAGATTGTTTTAGGACTGTTTTGATTAATTGCTCACATAACATGCTTCCTAAAATCCCTTTCCTTTATTAAAGATTTTAAGTGTGCATTCAGGTGTGGATTACACTAATCCTAATTAGCTAACATATTTGCTATGTCCTGGGGCTTGTAAGAATGGATGTATGTTTTAAAAAACAATATCAGGTTTAAATGTGTGCTCTAAGTCACAGGCTCTGCCAAGGTTTTTTTTTTTTTTTTATCTAAAATAAGTAAATACACTGTCTAAGGTCTTAATTGCTTCCTGTGTCTTCCCTAGGATCTTTTGTACCTCTGATCTGGGGTCCTGGTGACCTGCTTATATGGTTAGTGTCATTTCTTGCTTGTCTTGGGCATCAGGCCTCTGTGAGAATGCTTTGCCTACTTGCTGAACTGTCCTTTATTTGCTAATCTGGTTGTATGTATCCTTGGGGTTGGTGTGAATGAGGCTTATGGCATAGTCTGACCTGTAAAGAGTATAAACCCACCTAGGGTAAGGCTGGGAAGCCAATGGAAGCTGAATAGCTTGAAGTGTTTGAACCTAATCCATGCTGTGACTTGAATTAGTTTAGTTACCGTTGAGGATTTTATGAAATAGTCCTGATCCTAGTACAAATGGACCGGTCTGCTTAGTTGAACATGTGCACTTGGAACCCTTTTAGATTGAATTCTAGGCTAAACAACTGTATAGATGCAAACCTCTATGTGATCATAAAGGAGGCTAGAAATGAACCAAGGCCATATGACCTTAGAAAATCCTCTTAAAGGGGCCTTGGAGAAATGTGAAAAGGAAGGCCAGGCCCAGCATGGCTTATAACAGTTTCCTTCAAATAAGAGGTCCCATGGCAGTTCTGTGGTTTGTGGGGTTGGGTGCTCATTGCCAAGAACTTTGGAACCACATGGATTCTGTTCCTAGGCCTAGTGAGAGCCCCCAAGTTGGAGTTAGGTGTCCTGGCAAGATTGATTGTGACTTTGACCAAATGAAGAATAATTAAGCATCTGTGTTCAAGTTAGAAACAAAGTGGAAGGGTAGACAGAAATGTAAAACTGGATTGCTCATTTTCCTTGACCTGGTCTTGTTTACTTGTTCCTAAGAGTGCATTAGCTGCCTCTAGTTGACTCTAGGTTTGGTATATAAAACTCAGACATAGGAGGATCTCAATCTTGCCCCCCTTTCCTGCCATGTCCACATCCCTTGATTGGTTATGTATGCTTTCCCACTGGCAAGATGTAAAATGCTCTGGTTCATTTCATGATGGCATGTCCTAGTGCTGATCTGCCTCCCTTGTATGTCACAGCTTGTGTGTCTTTTTCCATGGTTGTGTGTCTTTGATTTATTATCCTTGCTCATCCCATATTTGTATACTGCAATCCATGCCATCTCTCCATGATCATGCTTCTTTACTCCTTGTCCCATCTATGGTCCACTGGTAGGCTACAGTTGTGTTTATCCTCCATGACTATATGTCTTATTCTTTGCTTTTTTGGTTCCTTGTCCTATCTATGTTGCATTGGTAAACTACAGTTGTGTTATCCCCATGATTGTGGGTTTTGGTTTTTGCCTCCTTGATTCATTTCAGTCTGCTTTGGGCCTCTTCCATAAGTGTGGGTTTGGCCATATTTTTGCTACTACAAGTCTATGAATTTATTTGCTCTGGTTCTTGCATTGTATTATGTTGTGAACTTGGACAGATGTGGTATTTTATCTTGGAATCTACTTATGTTTTTGTGGCTAAATTGGTGTGGGACAAGGTAATTTGATATAGGGTCTAGTCTTAGCCTTCCCCAGTGACCAGCTATGCCTGGGGTTCGTGAAACCCCTTAGAACTTGGGCGGTATCGGGAATACGGGGGCGACGACTCTCCCTTCCTCTTTGTTACCAAAGACCTGCCAATAGGCCTTGTGGTATGCATGTATAAGCATTTGGCATAGCTGCCTTACTTCATTAACTTGTAGAATCTGTTAATACATATGTACATACTTGATATATATTATCTTCTGCTTTCTTCTTGGAATTATAATCGTGATAAGTTCATAAAATTATAAACTAACCAGTTCCCCATTTTCTTTTCTCCCTCACTATATGACCACTCGGGTCGGGTCATCCTGCCTATTGGCCTCAAGCCCAATAAGGAAAATTCTTTCCTCGAAGATATTGAGTCCGCGAAGATGAATTAAATAGCTTGGGGCGAAGAAGCCCCAGCCATGGGTGAAAATTGTCACGACCCGACCAGGGCCGCGACGAGTACCCGGGGCTAACCACCGAGCACCCCTCATTCCACTACCTATTACTCTCGTCTAATGCCTTTATCAATATCATACTCAACTTACAAGAAAATCATCTTTCCTTCGAAAATATAATTACTTTAATGCACAAGCCCTTTTTGGTCACACACACACACACACACACACACACACACACACACACACACACACACACACACACATATATATATATATATATATATATATATATATATATATATATATATATATATATATATATATATATACATAGTAGCAGCCTCGTGAGACCATAACACCCCCACTACGTATCTACGAGCCTCTACTAGAGAACTAGACATATGGACGGGACAGGACCCCGTCGTGCCCAAAACATTCATGTACAAAAAGGAAGACCATAAGCACCTCCGGAACAATGGAGTGCTCTCAACAGCTGACAGCTCCTACGAATCTGGGGCAAGATCGCCTCCCTGTCTACCTGTGGGCATGAAAACAACTTCCAAAGAAAAGGACGTCAGTACGAAAATTGTACTGAGTATGAGAGGCATAAGCAATAATATCACATTAATGAAATAAAGGGAACATCAATGAGGAGCATATGTATCTGACTGTCACATAGAAAAGAAGTGATGCATGCTGACTTACTCATAATTATCATCATATCGTAAATGCATAAAAATATTTAAGCTGCCCGTCCATATTGGATCGGTGTGATAATCAGTAGCATTAGCCTGCGTCCAGGATTCCCGCGTCCGGGGTACCATCTCATGCCGCCCACTAGTGGTGTCTGCCTATGCCATTTGGCCATGGTGTATAGTATAGCTGCCCGCCTTAGCGGTGATTGCCCGACCAATTAGGCGCGGTGTTATGTCATCATCATCATACATGCTCATCATAGTATGCTTATCATAATATGCTTATCATAGTACATTCATAATACTCAAGAACAACTACACTATATCGGGGTGACGTAAGGTCGTGATCCCCCGATTCCATTATGGGCGCTCCTTAACATCCTGCCTCACCTTGAAGGGAGGAGTTTATGAGGTGAGTGTAAGCAATAATGACATCATTTTATGAACATTTAGAACTCCTGTACTCTAACTCATTACCTTGTGTAGAAAATTAGGGCTATTAGCTTGTATCTTTTCGGGACTTAAGAGATTCATGGAGAAGAAAGAAAGTTACGTTATAGGATTCATGCCATAGAAGGAAAGGACTATCGTCACATACCTTTGTCGTTTAACTATCTTATCGCTTGATTGTCCTCCTTCGATGCTCGTATTTCAACCTTCGAAAGGAATCGCATTAACATTAGTTACTCGGCTATAAGAACATTTCACTATTTCTAGGGAAAATTGGGCAGCACTTCCTTTGTTTATACTACTTTTCCCACATTCTATATCAACTCTCAAAGTTAATAACAACATCCACAATATAGCAACAACAATAATCATTTCTCTACATTTACCGAAATTCACCATTTCTCTTAACTTTCTCCACAATTATGATTATAACCCGTTATCTCGTTTTCTCATATATAATACCTATTTCATGGTCTAAATGTCACTTATAACATTTTCACAATCACAACATACCAACATTCATAATTCACTCCAATTACTATTCATACATTCATGACCCAATTGTTATGTTTTTCCACAATTCAAGTGTTTCAACTTTCAACCACTCAAACCATATAAAAAGGGTCATAAAACTTACCTAATGATGGATGAACAACTTTTGAGGGGAATTCCTCCTCTTGCACCAAAACCCTAACTCACTCTTCTTGGGCTTCCTTGGCTTAGATGAACTTTTAATGGGTTTCACAAACTTGATTTCATGTATTTGGTGTAGTTGACCATGGATTCCCTTTGATTTCTTGTGGAAGAATGGTGGAGAAGGTTCTAGAGAGTCCTTAGAGAGAAGAGAGTGGAAGATGAAATGAAATGAAAATGGAGGAGGGTCTTATATTAATTCATGAAATCAGTCCCATTCGTGATGTACGGTACGATCGACGGAGCGTCGATTGGATCGACGGGACGTCGATCTGACCGTCGATATTATCAAATTTCTAGTGAACAATCTGTCATTTCTCCTCATTCGACGGTGAGAAGGACAGTCTGTCGAACTGAACGACGGATCGTCGACCTGTTCGTCGAGTGGTCTTCGTTCTAGCTCAGTTTTACGGCGCCATCGACGGGGCGACGACCTGTTCGATGGCACAAAGGATGACCGTCGAACCCCCTTTTTTGCAGGGCTGCGGTGAAGTTTCATTTAACGGGCTTTTCTCCCTTGACTTTAACTTCTCTGAAAATTTACATTGGGTTTCTTAAGTATCCCTTCTTAATTGTAGGGAAATCATGTTTGCCTTAACTTTTGTTTGTCCCTTCATCGTTTAGCAACCTAAAGTTCCGGGGTGTAACATTCTTCCCCAGTTTTGGAACATTCGTCCTCGAATGTTAAGTACTCGGGAATTCTGCAAAAATTTCGCCAGAGTTTCCCCTGTAATATGGCGCTACCATCCTGTCACAACAACCCATAATAATTTGCCTCACAGGGCCACAACACAATAAAACTCTAAGAAAGACTTACGAAAGCTGCCAAGGAAAATATGGGACATAATTCTTGAGTAATGACGGAAATAGGGATGTTCAGATACTATAATTATTACACTTCATTTACTGCATACGTACCTTATACTGCCGGCGCTTCATCTCGGGCCTCTCTTGGGGTTTGGAATAAGTGTGGATACCTGGAATTCATTTTCTCTTCTGCCTCCCAAGTCATCTCTTCTTGATTGTTATTCCGCCATAGCACCTTAACTGAAGCCACTTCTTTATTTTGAAGTCTTCGTACTTGCCTATCTAAGATGGCAATGGGTGCTTCTTCATATGCCAACTTTTCGGTCACCTGAATATCGTCTATTGGAATAATTCTTTTAGGATCTCCAATGCACTTGCGGAGCATTGAGACATAAAAAACCGGGTGAACTGATTCAAGCTCTGAAGGCAATTCCAATTCATAGGCTACTTGGCCGACCTTACTAATAATTTTGTAAGGCCCGATGTATCGAGGACTTAGCTTCCCTTTCTTGACAAATCTCATCACCCCTTTCATTGGCGATACTTTCAAAACTACCCAATCATTAACTTGAAATTCCAAGTCTCGTCGGCGATTGTCCGCATAAGACTTTTGGCGACTTTGGGCTGTTAACAATCGATCTCGGATCACCTTGACTTTCTCTACTGCTTGTTGAATCAATTCGGGGCCTATTAATTGTACCTCTCCTATTTCAAACCACCCAGTTGGGGACCTACACTTTCTCCCGTATAAGCTTCATACGGGGCCATTTGGATACTCGAATGGTAGCTATTATTATAAGCGAACTCAATAAGGGGTAGATGATCATCCCAACTACCACCGAAATCCAACACACACGCCCGGAGCATGTCTTCCAAGGTCTGAATAGTACGTTCAGCTTGCCCATCAGTCTGCGGATGGAATGTTGTGTTAAGCTTCACCTGGGTACCTAGGCCTTCTTGAAAGGATTTCCAGAACTTGGCTGTAAACTGCGCCCCTCTATCAGTAATAATGGATAATGGAACACCATGAAGTCACACAATTTCTTTGAGATATAACCTCGCATAACCTTCGGCTGGGTATGTTGACTGGGAGAAAGTGGGATGCCTTTGTTAATCTATCCAAAATCACCCATATAGAGTCATATTTGCCTCGGGAACGGGGCAATCCCACAATGAAATCCATATTGATGATTTCCCACTTCCAAGTAGGGATTTTCATTGCTTGCAATAGCCCTCCTGGCTTCTGGTGTTCGCTCTTTACTTGTTGGCAATTTGGACAATGGGCTACGAACTCCGCTATGTCTCTTTTCATGCCATCCCACCAATATATCAATTTGAGGTCGTGATACATCTTTGTTGCGCCTGGGTGAATAGAATACCGAGAATAATGGGCTTCTTCCAGAATTCGTCGGCGCAATCCTACAGCATTCGGAACATAAAGCCTGTCATGGTATCTAAGAGTATCATACATCGATGTTTTAAATGGAGATCTCTCATTTTCATGAAATGCGTCTCTGTAGTGGCTCAACCGCGGGTCTTCATACTGACGCTCTTTCACTTCCATGATCAGAGACGAAATCGCAGAATCATTAATGCTAATCCCTGCACTACCTGCATCAATTACCCGCACTCTGAGATTATCTAGCTGATAACGCTCATGAACTATCTCTTTCTTTTCCGAAGAAACTTCACATAAACTACCCATGGATCGGCGGCTAAGCGTATCGGCCACCACATTTGCTTTTCCGGGGTGGTATAAAATATTCACATCATAATCTTTCAGCAATTCTAACCACCGCCTCTGTCGCAAGTACAACTCCTTCTGTTTGAAAGTGTATTGGAGACTTTTGTGGTCTGTATAGATATCAACATGCACACCATATAAATAATGCCTCCATATCTTCAACGCATGAATAACTGTAGCCAATTCAAGGTCATGAGTTGGATAGTTCTGTTCATGCTTTCGCAGCTGTCTTGAGGCATAAGCAATAACTCTGCCGTGCTGCATTAACACACATCCTAACCCAACACCTGAAGCATCGCAGCATACTACATAACCATCGGACCCTTCTGGAAGCGTTAAGACTGGGGCTGAGGTTAATCTGTCCTTCAACGTTTGAAAACTGCGTTCACAAGAATCATTCCATTGGAATTTAGCTGACTTCTGGGTTAGCTTCGTCAATGGGGCTGAGATAGAAGAGAAGCCCTCCACGAACCTTCTATAATAACCTGCCAATCCCAGAAAACTACGAACTTCGGTAGGCGTCGTAGGCCTCGGCCAATTCTTTACCGCCTCAATTTTCTGAGTATCAACTCGAATACCATCATCTGAAATGACATGGCCCAGAAATGTTACGGAATTTGGCCAAAACTCACACTTTGAAAATTTTGCATATAGCTCTCGGCTCGAAGAATTCGAAGTACGATACGCAAATGATCGGCATGTTCTGATTCTGTGCGCGAATACACCAAAATATCATCAATGAATACTATCACAAATAAGTCCAAGAGTGGCTTGAACACGTTATTCATTAAATTCATAAACACGGCCGGAGCATTAGTCAACCCAAACGACATCACCCGAAACTCATAATGGCCATATCTCGTTCTGAAGGCTGTCTTAGGAATATATTCTTGTCTAACCCTCACTTGATGGCAACCTGACCTCAAGTCTATTTTAGAAAACCACTTGGCACCCTGCAACTAATCAAATAAATCGTCAATTCTCGGGAGAGGATATTTGTTCTTTATTGTCACCTTGTTCAACTGCCTATAATCGATGCACAATAGTAGGGAACCGTCTTTCTTTCTCACAAACAGGACTGGCGCTCCCCACGGCGATGAACTGGGTCTGATAAACCCCTTTTCGAGCAAATCTTTTAATTGCGCCTTTAGCTCTTTCAATTCTGTCGGAGCCATGCGATAAGGAGGAATAGAAATAGGCTTGGTGTCCGGCAACACATCAATGGCGAAGTCAATTTCTCTTTTTTGGAGGAAGGCCTGGAAGTTCATCTGGAAATACATCCGGGAATTCATTTACTACCGGAATAGATTGGAAAGTTGGCAGCTTAGCTTCAGTGTCCTGAACTTGGACTAGATGATAAATGTATCCTTTTGCTATCATCTTTCTGGCCTTGAGATAGGAAATAAACCTACCTCTCGGAGATGCTGTATTACCCTTCCATTCCAGCACGGGTTCTCCCGGGAATTAGAACCGAACTACTTTCGTTCGACAATCAACATTAGCGTAGCATGAGGCCAACCAGTCCATACCCATGATCACACCGAATTCTAACATTTCAAGCTCAACCAAATCAGCTTTAGTTTGGCGATCACACATCATTATCACACAATTTCTATACAGTTGTCTAGCTATCACGGGATCACCAACCGGAGTAGATACCTCGAAAGGTTTGATTGGCTCAGGTTTCACCCCAATGCGACCAGCAACATACGGGGTAATATAGGAAAAAGTGGAGCCCGGATCTATCAAGGCATATACATCATAGGAAAATATGCATAGTGTACCTGTAACCACATCGGGGGAGGACTCAAGATCCTGTCGTCCGGCTAAAGCATATATACGGGGCTGAGTGGCACCTGAAGTAGATGCTGCCCCTCTGTCTCTGCCTCAGACTGCTGACATCTGAGGAGTCTGCCCTACCGGGTGCACTGTGGAAGAACCAGCTGCAGAACCTGTGGGCTGAACCCCAACTCTGCCACTCGCCGATGGGCAATCTCTCATCATGTACCCCACCTGACCACAAGTATAACAAGCATCCGAACCTTGGCGACATTGTCCGGAATGTAGTCTACCGCATTGGCTGCATCGTGGTACTGAGGGTCTCCTCTGACTATAATCTTCCCTGAACTGAGAATCTGAGGCCCTCGAACTCTGACCTTGTCCTGAACGAAAGGAGCGATCAAACCTCCTACCCGTAAACCGAGGAGGTGCGCTAGTCACCGACTGGCCTGACTGTCTAGAAGAGGTCTGCATTGGTCCCCCTCTATAATCACGGACTGCCCCCATAGACTTAGCCCTCTTGCTCTGTCGCCTGTCAATATCACGATCGCTTCTTTGTGGTTGTTGTCGCCCCTCTAAATTCTGGGCATGGGCATGTATCTGAGAAATATCCATCCCCTCTTGTAGCGAAGCTGTCAAGCAATATTTGAATATATGGGGCCCTAAGCCACTCACGAATCTATGCACCTGATCTCCCATGTCGGCCACCATAGCCGGTGCATATCTAGCCAGGGAATTAAATTGCAGGCTATACTCCCGGGAACTCATATTCCCTTGCTTCAAATTTAGAAATCTGTCTGCTCTAGCTCGGCGGACCTCGGGTGGCAAATAATGGTGGATGAAGGCATCGACGAATTCTTGCCAAACCGGAGGAGGTACATTCTCCCCTCTTGACAATACCAGTTGTTATACCATAAGACTGCCACATCCCGGAGCCTATAAGATGCCAACTCCACGGTCTCAGTCTCAGAGGCATGAATAATCTTTAGGGTCCTCAACATCTCATCAATATAGCCCTGCGGGTCTTTCTCCGGCTTCGACCCGAAGAACTCTGGAGGATTTAAAGTCATAAAGTCATGGGCTCTAGTACTGGCGGATCGATCACTTGGGCTCGCATTTTTCCGCTGTGCCTGAGCGGCAACCAACTGCGTCAGTAGATGTATGGCCTCGGTCATTTGCTGATCCCGAAGCAACTTGAGGAGGGATTGGAGCTGGAGCTCCCCTTTGCTCTTCCACATTAGGCGGGGTGGAGGAAGCATTAGGTAAGGCCTCATTATATGATTCACCCCCTTCAATATCCATTGGCGGCTCTCTTACTACTCGCCTGTTCGTCGTAGTCTTGCCCTTCTGGGCGGCTGTAGCTTTTCCTTTTGGCAGCATTTTGAAATCACAACACACTATTAGGGAGGGAAAAATCTTATACACGGCTCTATCGCACGATCTCATAAGAAGAAAGACAGTAATTTTTCCTAGATGCCCTGTAGCCTCTTGTTTATTAGCGTGGCGCGCAACACACCATAAACAAGACTCTAATAGACACGGCTCGTAGACACTTCCTGGGACTGAACTGCTCTGCTATCACTTTTGTCACGACCCGACCAGGGCCGCGACGTGTACCCGGGGCTAACCACCGAGCACCCCTCATTCCACTACCTATTACTCTCGTCTAATTCCTTTATCAATAACATACTCAACTTACAAGAAAATCATCTTTCCTTCGAAAATATAATTACTTTAATGCACAAGCCCTTTTTGGTCATTGAACTAAAATACACACACACACATATATATATATATATACATAGTAGCAGCCTCGTGAGACCATAACACCCCCACTACGTATCTACGAGCCTCTACTAGAGAACTAGACATATGGACGGGACAGGACCCCGTCGTGCCCAAAACATACATGTACAAAAAGGAAGAGCATAAGCACCTCCGGAACAATGGAGTGCTCTCAATAGCTGACAGCTCCTACGAATCTGGGGCAAGATCGCCTCCCTATCTACCTGTGGGCATGAACACAGCGTCCAAAGAAAAGGACGTCAGTACGAACATTGTACTGAGTATGAGAGGCATAAGCAATAATATCACATCAATGAAATAAAGGGAACATCAATGAGGAGCATCTGTATCTGACTGTCACATAGAAAATAAGTGATGCATGCTGACTTACTCATAATTATCATCGTATCGTAAATGCATAAAAATATGTAAGCTGCCCGTCCATATTGGATCGGTGTGATAATCAGTAGCATTAGCCTGCGTCCAGGCTTCCCGTTTCCGGGGTACCATCTCATGCCGCCCACTAGTGGTGTCTGCCTATGCCATTTGGCCATGGTGTATAGTATAGCTGCCCGCCTTAGCGGTGATTGCCCGGCCAATTAGGCGCGGTGTTATGTCATCATCATCATACATGCTCATCATAGTATGCTTATCATAGTACATTCATAATACTCAAGAACAACTACACTATATCGGGGTGACGTAAGGTCGTGATCCCCCGATTCCATTATGGGCACTCCTTAACATCCTGCCTCACCTTGAAGGGAGGAGTTTATGAGGTGAGTGTAAGCAATAATGACATCATTTTATGAACATTTAGAACTCCTGTACTCTAACTCATTACCTTGTGTATCAAATTAGGGCTATCAGCTTGTATCTTTTCGGGACTTAAGAGATTCATGGAGAAGAAAGAAAGTTACGTTATAGGATTCATGCCATAGAAGGAAAGGACTATCGTCACATACCTTTGTCGTTTAACTATCTTATCGCTTGATTGTCCTCCTTCGATGCTCGTATTTCAACCTTCGAAAGGAATCGCATTAACATTAGTTACTCGGCTATAAGAACATTTCACTATTTCTAGGGAAAATTGGGCAGCACTTCCTTTGTTTATACTACTTTTCCCACATTCTATATCAACTCTCAAAGTTAATAACAACATCCACAATATAGCAACAACAATCATCATTTCTCTACATTTTCCGAAATTCACCATTTCTCTTAAATTTCTCCACAATTATGATTATAACTTGTTATCGCGTTTTCTCATATATAATACCTATTTCATGGTCTAAATGTCACTTATAACATTTTCACAATCACAGCATACCAACATTCATAATTCACTCCAATTACTATTCACACATTCATGACCCAATTGTTATGTTTTTCCACAATTCAAGTGTTTCAAATTTCAACCACTCAAACCATATAAAAAGGGTCATAAAACTTACCTAATGATGGATGAACAGCTTTTGAGGGGAATTCCTCCTCTTGCACCAAAACCCTAACTCACTCTTCTTGGGCTTCCTTGGCTTAGATGAACTTTTAATGGGTTTCACAAACTTGATTTCATGTATTCGGTGTAGTTGACCATGGATTCCCTTTGATTTCTTGTGGAAGAATGGTGGAGAAGGTTCTAGAGAGTCCTTAGAGAGAAGAGAATGGAAGATGAAATGAAATGAAAATGGAGGAGGGTCTTATATTAATTTATGAAATCAGTCCCGTCCGTGATGTATGGTACGATCGACAGAGTGTCGATTGGATCGACGGGACGTCGATCTGACCGTCGATATCGTCAAATTTCCAGTGAACAATCTGTCATTTCTCCTCATTTGACGGTGAGAAGGATGGTCCGTCGAACTGATCGACGGATTGTCGACCTGTTCGTCGAGTGGTCTTCGTTCCAGCTCAGTTTTACAGCGCTATTGACGGGGCGTCGACCTGTTCGACGGCACAAAGGACGACCGTCGAACCCCCCTTTTTGCAGGGCTGCGGTGAAGTTTCATTTAACGAGCTTTTCTCCCTTGCCTTTAACTTCTCTGAAAATTTACGTTGGGTTTCTTAAGTATCCCTTCTTACTTGTAGGGACATCATGTTTGCCTTAAATTTCGTTAGTCCCTTCATCGTTTAGCAACCCAAAGTTCCAGGGTGTAACAAAAATTGCCGGCTAGGGGCTTTGTACGCCCCTAGTCTTTACATTTCCTTTATTTTGCTTTCTTGTCTTTCTTCTATTTTTGAGCTTTTATGTATTTGTAAACTTGTAAAAACTCATGTCATAGTGGAATCCTTATCGTGGGAACTAGTAGTCTTAGGACAACGATACTTATGCCATTTAGATTGGCTCTAAGATCCCAAAACCATTTCTTTCAAAAACCCAAATTTAGCGTAAAGATTTTGATAACTTAAAAAGAGGATTAGTTAAACTATTTGACACGGTTCTAAATTTAAAAACAAGAATGAAAAGAGTATTTAAAAAGCAATAAATATTGAAATGTGTTAAGAAAAACGGGCTGGTTTTCACAAGCTGAAGCATGTTTTAGTAAAAAACAAACCAAGTTTTTGTTTTCAAACTAAGACCAAAAAATAAATGTTTTTGATCAAACTAAGTGACAAAATTTGGTATGTATTGGGGCCAAAATGTTACACCTCGGAAATTTCCAATCTCGTACAGTGAATAGACTAACGAAGAATACGAGTATATGATGTTTTAATAAGAAGGGAACGACGTTTGACGACCCTAAGAAAGATTTCAAAGGCAATGGGAATAAGAGATAGGTTATGCTCCACAATGACTAATTGTAGGTTCTGAAGACGTGAAAGTTGCATATTTGCACTTCGGCCCAATCGATCGTAAAATGAAAGACGGACCGTAAATTAGTTTACGGTCCTTAAACTGCCATATCTTATGTCAACATTCCAAAACTTCAACTTTCTGCCAAAGACTTGAATGGTTAAAGACGACTTGAAATACGGACCGTAAACTGAAATACGGCCCGTAAACTGAGTCGTAAACCACCATGTCCTCAGCCTGACTTTCTGGTTCTGTTATGCTTAAATACGCCCACAGAATACGGGCCGTAAACCGAAATACGGACCGTAAACTGGGTTTACGACCACTGTGCACTTCAACTACTATTCACTTCGGATCAGATTTTAAGTCATTAAAAAGGAGACCCAAGCTCATTAATTCATTTCATTTCCACGTTACTTCTCTCTATAAACCTCTAGAATATTCTTCACTCTCCATCTACAAGAAAACAAAGGAAATCAAAGATCAATATCAAGAATCCAAGTGAATCAAGTGGATGAAACTCATCAAAGTTCATCCAAGTTAAGAAATTTCAAGAGAAGCAAACTAGGGTTTTGGTGCAAGAAGAGTAATACCACTCAAGGCTTGTTCCTACAATATCTAAGCTAAGTTCTATGACATTTACATGTTATTTAGAATATGGGAAGAGTTGCATAAACGAAAGGAAATGTTTTCCAATTTTCTTTAGTGTTAGTAAGCTGTTTTTATAATCGCTAGCTAATGTCGATACAAATTCTCTTGAAGGTAGAACGTACGCACTAAAGGAGAACAAGCAAGCGATAGATTAGTAAACGACAAAGGTATTTGAGGCTAGTCCTTTCTTTCTAATGACATGAATCCTATATCATGACTTTCTTTCCTCTTCATGAGTTCCTATATTTCGGAAAGTTAAAAGCCTATGTCTATGAGTAATTATGAAAGATAAGAGATATATTACGAGTCCTATAGTGATGATGATAAGTTAAAGTATAGAGAATTAAAAATGAATGATGTTAGTTATTGCTTACACTCACCTTATATGCTAATTCCTTCAAGGTGAGACAGAATGTCAATGATTGCTCCATAATGAAATCGGGGGATCACGACCTTACGTCACCCCGATAAAGTATAGTTGTTCTTGAGCCTTATGCAGGTACTTTGGTAAGTATATTATGATGAGCATATCATGATGAGCATATTATGATGAGCATGTCATGATGAGCATATTATGATGATATATACCGCGCCTATATGACCGGGCAGTCACCGCTAAGGCGGGCAGCGTATACACCATGGCCAGATGGCATGGGCAGACACCACTAGTGGGCGGCATGAGGTGATACCCCGGACGCGGGAGGCCTAGATGCAGGCTAATGTTATGATTATCGCACCGATCCGATATGGACGGGCAGCTTATACAGTATCACACTGTACCTTTATGGACGGGCAGTTTATATTTATACATTATGCATATATGATATGATGGTGAGTATGAGTAAGACAGTATGACTTATTTCCTTTATACTTGACAGTCAGACACAAATGTTCCATATTGATATCTCCTTTATATCATTGACTTATTTCGTTGTTCATGCCTCTCATACTCAGTACAATATTCGTACTGACGTCCGTTTTCTTTGGACGCTGTGTTCATGCCCACAGGTAGACAGGGAGTTGATCCTGATCCAGACTCATAGGAGCTAGCGGCTGATTTGAGAGCACTCCATTGTCCGGAGGTGCTTATGATCATTCTTTTGTGTACATGTATATTTTGGGCATGACGGGGTCTTGTCCCGTCCGTATGTTTAGCACTCCAGTAGAGGCTTGTAGATACGTAGTGTGAGTTAGATAGTCTCACGAGATTGCTGCTATGTGTATATATATATATATATATATATATATTATTTTGATGGCCGAGAGGCATATGTATATGAAAGTATTTATGTTTTCGAATGGAAGATGATTTTCTCATGATTTGATTATGAAATTGATAAAAGAGCATTAAATGAGTAAGGTTAGAAGAAGAACTAGCGGTGCTCGGTGGTGAGCTCCGGGTACCCATCGCGGCCCCTAGCTGGGTCGTGACAAAAGTGGTATCAGACCGGTTCAGTTCAGGAAGTGTCTACGAGCCGTGTCTAGTAGAGTCTTGTTTATGGTGTGTATCGCGCGGCATCAATAAACAAGAGGCTACAGGGCATTTAGGGAAAATGACCATCTTTATTCTTATGATATCGTGCAATAGAGCCATATATATGATTTTATCCTCCCTAATAGTGTGTTGTGATTCCAGAAATGCCGCCAAAGGGAAAAGCTACAGCCGCCCAGAAGGGCAAGACTACAACAAAGAGGCGGGTAGAAAAAGAGCCTCCGATGAATGTAGAAGAGGGAGAGTCACATAATGAGGCCCCATCTAGTACTTCCTCCACCCCGCCTAATGTAGAAGAACAAGGAGGAGCTTCAGCTCCAATTCCTCCACCGGCTGCTTCGGGTCAACAAATGACCGAAGCTATTCAGCTATTGACACAATTGGTTGCCGCACAGGCACAACGGCGAAATGTGAGTTCGAGTGATCGGGCAGCAAGTACCAGAGCCCGTGATTTTATGAGTCTAAATCCTCCGGAATTTTTCGGGTCAAAACCGGACAAAGACCCGCAAGGTTTTATTGATGAAATGTTGAGGACATTGAGGATTGTCCATGCCTCCGAAACTGAATCTGTGGAGTTGGCATCTTATAGACTCCGGGATGTGGCAGTCTTATGGTATAATAACTGGGTATTATCGAGAGGAGAAAATGCGCCTCCTCCGGTTTGGCAAGAATTTGTAGATGCTTTCATTCGTCATTACTTGCCACCCGAGGTCCGCCGAGCTAGAGCGGATATATTCCTAAATTTGAGGCAAGGAAACATGAGTGCCCGGGAATATAGTCTCCAATTAATTCATTGGCTAGGTATGCCCCGACTGGTGGCCGACATGGGAGACCGGGTACATAGATTCGTGAGTGGCTTAGGGCCACATTTATTCAAAGATTGCTTGACAGCTTCGCTACAAGATGGGATGGATATTTCCCGGATACAGGCTCATGCTCAGAATTTAGAGGGGCGACAACAACTACAAATGAGTGATCGCGACATTGATAGGAGGCAAAGCAAGAGGGCCAGATATATGGGAGCAGACAGTGATTATAGAGAGGGATAAAGGCAGACATATTCTAGGCACTCAGGCCAGTCGGTGATGAGTGCACCCCTTCGATTTGCAGGTAGGAGATTTGATCGCTCCTTCCATTCGGGACAGGGCCAGAGTTCGAGGGCCTCAGATTCGCAGTTCAGGGAAGATTATAGTCAGAGGAGACCCCCAGTACCGCGATGGAGCCAGTGCGGTAGATTACATTCCGGACAGTGTCGCCAGGGTTCGGATGCTTGTTATACTTGTGGCCAAGTTGGGCACCTGATGAGAGATTGCCCGTCGATAAGTGGTAGAGTTGGTATTCAGCCTACAGGTTCAGCAACTGGTTCTTCCTCAGTGCGCCCGGTAGGGCAGACTCCCCACATGACAGCAGGCCGAGGTAGAGGCAGAGGGGCAGTATCTACTTCAGGTGCCACTCAGCCCCGTGTATATGCTTTAGCCGGACGGCAGGTTCTTGAGTCCTCCCCGGGTGTGGTTACAGGTACATTGTCTATATTTTACCGTGATGTGTATGCATTGATAGATTCGAGTTCTACATTCTCTTATATTACTCCATATGTTGCTGGTTGTATTGGGGTGAAACCTGAGCCAATCAAACCTTTTGAGGTGTCTACTCCGGTTGGTCATCCCGTGATAGCTAGACAAATGTATAAAAATTGTGTAATTGTGATATGTGATCGCCAGACAAAAGCTGACCTAATTGAGTTGGAAATGATAGATTTCGATGTAATTATGGGTATGGATTGGTTGGCCTCATTCTATGCTAATGTTGATTGCCAAACGAAGGTAGTTCGATTCTAATTTTCGGGAGAGCCCGTGCTTGAATGGAAGGGTAATGCAGCATCTCTGAAAGGCAGGCTTATTTCCTACCTTAAGGCAAGAAAATGGTAGCAAAAGGCTATATTTATCATCTAGTTCGAGTACATGACACCGAGGCACAGTCGCCAGCTTTCCAATCCGTTCCGGTAGTGAATGAATTTCCGATTGTATTTCCAGACGAACTTCCAGGTCTTCCTCCAGAAAGAGAGATTGACTTCGCCATTGATGTGTTGCCAGACACCAAGCCTATTTCTATTCCTCTGTATCGAATGGCTCCGGCAGAATTGAAAGAGCTAAAAGCACAGTTGAAAGATTTTCTTGAAAAGGGGTTTATTAGACCCAGGTTAGCACCGTGGGGAGCACCAGTCTTGTTCGTGAGAAAGAAAGACGGATCCCTATGAATGTGCATCGATTATAGGCAGTTGAACAAAGTGACAATAAAGAACAAATATCATCTCCCAAGGATTGATGATTTATTCGATCAATTACAGAGTGCCAAGTGGTTTTCCAAAATAGACTTGAGGTCGGGCTATCATCAAGTGAGGGTTAGAGAAGAAGATATTCCCAAAACAGCATTCAGAACGAGATATGGCCACTATGAGTTCCGAGTAATGTCGTTTGGGCTGACCAATGCTCCGACCGCGTCTATGAATTTGATGAATAATGTGTTCAGGCCACTCTTGGACTTATTTGTGATAGTATTCATTGATGATATTCTGGTGTACTCTCGCACAGAATCGGAACATGCAGATCATTTGCGAATTGTTCTTGGCTAAATTCTGTAACATTTCTGGGTCATGTTATTTCGGATGATGGCATTCGAGTCGACACTCAGAAAATTGAAGCTGTAAAGACCTGGCCAAGGCCTACGACGCCTACGAAAGTTCGTAGTTTTCTGGTATTGGCAGGTTATTATAGAAGATTCGTAGAGGGATTCTCATCTATTTCAGCCCCATTGACGAAGCTAACCCAGAAGTCGGCCAAATTTCTATGGAATGATGCTTGTGAACACAGCTTCCAAGAGTTGAAGGACAGATTAACCTCAGCTCCGGTTTTAACACTTCCAGAAGGGACAGATGGCTACGTCGTGTATTGTGATGTTTCTGGTGTTGGGTTAGGATGCGTATTAATGCAGCACGGTAGAGTTATTGCATATACTTCGAGGCAGCTGCGGAAACATGAAAAGAACTATCCTACTCATGATCTTGAATTAGCTGCGGTTATTCATGCATTGAAAATGTGGAGACATTATTTGTATGGTGTGCATGTTGACATCTATACCGATCATAAAAGCCTCCAGTACATTTTTTGTCACACCCTAATTTCCCTAGGGTATGATGGGCACCCGACCCTTACTTAGGGCCGAGCGAACCCTCAGACCCTTAGTGCACACATAATCTTTTTGGATTTTTAAATCAAGTAAAGATGAAATACATAGCAAAGCTTTCAGAAATATTCTTTCTCGTTGTTCTCAAATCAAACAGAATCTGTTATCATATAGATTTTATCACATAACACAGAATGACACATCGGCTGACAGAGCCGCTTACAACACTGACATTCCATACCCACGACTCTGTCTGCAAAGTCTCTAACATCAATCCAGAAATCAGAACATACATATACTCTGACTCGGCAACACTCCAGAAGCAAATGGAGCCCGCCAATCCTGCTGAAACATCTTCTGACGAATCTTCTACTCATCTGTATGTACCTGCGTGGCATGAAACGCAGCCCCCGAAGAAAGGGGGTCAGTACGGAAAATGTACTGAGCATGTAAGGCAGAGATCACAGAAAAGGGGCAGAACTGACAGTAAGAATACAGAAACATGTACAATGTCCAGAATATCAAAACTCTTGCCTTTAAAACATAAATCATGCATATCGTTATCACATACCATACCCGGCCCGTTATGGGACTCGGTGGATAAAATCATGTCATCATACTTTCATATCATTATGCATGCATATACGTATACATATATATATATATATATATATATATATATATATATATATATATATATATATATATATATATATATATATCGTACCTGGCCCTATAGTGAGGGACTCGGTGAATGAAGTCATACCGTACCCGGCCCATTAAGGGACTCGGTAGATAGAATCATGCACGTGCACATCATATATCATACACATACCGTACCCGACCCTCTAGTGAGGGACTCGGTGAATCAAATCATCATATGCCCTCGTGGCCGCCATAACACATCATCATCATCATCATATCATCATATCATCATATACATATACCGTACCCGGCCCATTAAGGGACTCGGTGAACAATGCAGAGGAGTGCGCACGATAACATACCCGGCCCGGGACTCGGTGAATAGACATATTGAGCTTGCACGAACAGAGTAGTGAGAAACCATATGCACACAAATCAAGACTCGATACGTAAGTACATAGACTGACACTTGAGGTTCGTAAACACGTTTCGAGTCAATCGGAGTTCGTATGAAAAAGTTATGGACGTTTTAGTACAGAACCTTTTTTCAAACGTTTCAGAAGCCATTTTTGGAAAAGCAAAGCAACAATCATGTTAAGTACCTTTCGAATATCATTATGGATCAAATCAATATGCCGACATCATATATCATATATACATATAACAGATTCATGCATGCATACTCATAGAACATCAAACAGTGTATTGCTGCGGAACGTGCAGCCCGATCCATACAATATATTGCTGCGGAACGTGCAGCCCGATCCATAATTATATTATATTACTGCCGAGGAACGTTCGGCCTGATCCAAGACTGTATGCAAAAGTTAGAAACATTAATACTTACAGAACCATTTTAAGGACATGAACTCTTATACCTGGCTCGTTATCCAATCAGGCCATAACCTCAACCATACTAAGTATGCTCATATCAATAGGCAAATAAGAATCGTAGACACGTTCGGAAGAATATCCAATAGAACTTTGGAAACCATGGATACGTATCAAAGCCATATGAAACAGCTTATGGAAATCAAGAACGTTAGCCATCCTAGTGGCTCTAAGAATAGGAATCTCTTTGAAATCATACATATACATCATATACTCATTTCATATGGATCATGCCAAAAGAAAGAAAGGGTAAGCCTTACATACCTGTGCCACGCCTTATTAGCTACGCTTATTTGTCCCAAACTTGCTTGTCTACATTCAAGAAGATTTTACATAATCATTAGACTCATCGACATATACTTGCCTTAGTATTCCAAATGAGTTCACTTATATTCTACCGAAATTTCGGCAGCATTTCCCCTGTAAACACATCATCCCCGAGAATCTAACTCGGCCAATTTATCAACAACAAACCCGAGAGTGAAACTCGACCAAATTATCAATAGCAATACCAACAATCATATCTTCCAACTTCAACAATTATTTCAAAATACGTTCTAACATTAACAATTCTTTCTACACAATTCGACGGCATTCCATTTTTACTCAATTCAATCACATGAAATCAAGCCAACGTCAATGCTTACACATTCAAATACTTGCCCAAGACCTTACAAACACAATTCAAGAATACTTCAAACAAGTCATACAATATTCAAAACAATCTAGCCAATATCCTATTTCACCCGAAACCTTCCAAAAGCAACAAGAACCATAACAACACACTTCCTTCTTTCAAATTCAATTACAACAACCCAACTTACAATCTTCCAAACACATGTCTCATTTCCAATATTCATGAATTATATTTACAACATACACATTAGCAACTCTATTCTTATAATTATAAGGAACCATACTAATGTCACATTAACTTCTTCCATAATCCACAAACGATTACAACTTCATTTTCAACCATTAAATCCTCATTTTACATCATAGAATCCACAACACAACAACAATCAAATTACTAAATAAAATCAATTCATTTGTTCTACACAATACAACTACATTCGGCCACAACATCAACCCACACGGCTACAACATAGCATCCACACTTTCATGAATTTCATCCATTTCGTCACTCTACAACACATACAAACCACCCACAACATATAAAAGAAGATGAAACCTTACCTTTTTCACTTAGTTCTTCAACTTGGCTAGAATTATGCCTTGCAAGAATGAATGGTTTTATTGCTCCAACAACCACTCCATGTTAATTAGGGCCTTCAACTTGCTTGGAACACTCGGAGAAAACAAATTTTCTTGATGAATTTCCATGGCACTAAATTTTCTTGCCATGGCCGAACCTAGCTCCTCTTCTTTCTTTTTCTTTCTTTTTCTCTAAGCTTCTTGAATCTTCCCAAATGTTGAAGATGAATAAGATGATATACTTATCATCTTTTGGGCCATTTATTTTAAACTTCCATATGGGCCAAGGCCCACTATAACTTGGACGACCACATGGCCATTTTATTTCAAGCCTATCTCTTTTTTTTTTTTTTGTAATTCATGAAAAATTATTTTCCTAATTCCAAATTTTCCCTCAGCCTTCCTCATTATTTCCATGAGCCATCTTGTGAATTTTCCTTTTTACCCTTAGCCTTTCTCAATATTTCCATACCAATAGTATTCATAAATAATATTCACAAACAACTTGCACACTAAAATAGTTTTGGAAAATGGTCTTGCCTTCAACGTACCACGACTACCTCGAAATATCCGAACGTACAAAGTACGGGCTATAACAATTTCAAACAGAAGGAGTTAAATCTGCAACAAAGGCGGTGGTTAGAATTGTTGAAAGATTATGATGTGAATATTTTATACCACCCCGGAAAAGCGAATTTAGTAGCCGATGCGCTTAGCCGCCGATCAATGGGCAGTTTATGCGAAGTCCCTCCGGAAAAGAAAGAGATAGTTCATGAGCTCCATCAACTAGCTAATCTTGGAGTACGTGTAATTGATTCTAGTAATGCAGGGATTAGTATTAATGATCCCACAGTCTCATCCTTGAACATGGAAGTGAAAGAGCACCAGTATGAGGACCCTAAACTGTGCCATTACAGAGACATATCTCATGGAAAAGAGAAGTCTCCATTTGAAGTTTCTATGGATGGAATTCTTAGATACCGAGGCAGGTTATGTGTGCCGAGAGTGGCAGAATTGCACCGACGAATTCTAGAAAAAACACATTGTTCTCGGTATTCTATTCACCCAGGTGCAACCAAGATGTATCATGACCTTAAACAAATATATTGGTGGGACAGCATAAATAGAGATATAGTAGAATTTGTAGCCCAATGTCCAAATTGCCAACAAGTAAAGATTGAACATAAAAAACCAGGAGGCTTATTGCAAGCAATGGAAATCCCTACTTGGAAATGGGAAGTGATCAACATGGATTTTATTGTGGGGTTACCTCGTTCCCGTGGAAAATATGATTCTATATGGGTGATCGTGGATAGATTGACGAAAGCAGCCCATTTTCTTCCAGTTAGAACCACGTACTCAGCAGAAGATTATGCGAGGTTGTACCTCAAAGAAATTGTGCGACTCCATGGTATTCCATTATCTATTATTACAGATAGAGGAGCATAGTTTACAGCCAAGTTCTGGAAGTCCTTCCAAGAAGGTCTAGGCACTCAAGTGAAGCTTAGCACGGCATTTCATCCGCAGACCGATGGACAAGCCGAACGTACTATTCAGACCTTGGAAGATATGCTACGAGCATGTGTGCTGGATTTCGGTGGTAGTTGGGACGATCATTTGCCGCTAATCGAATTCGCATACAACAATAACTATCATTCCAGTATCCAGATGGCTCCGTACGAAGCATTATATGGAAGGAAGTGTAGATCCCCGATTGGATGGTTCGAAACAGGAGAAGTACAGTTGATAGGCCCTGAATTGATTCAGCAAGCGGTATAAAAAGTCAAGGTGATCCGAGACCGATTGTTGACAACCCAAAGTCGCCAAAGGTCTTATGCGGACAATCTCCGACGAGACTTGGAATTTCAGGTTAATGATTGGGTATTTTTTAAAGTGTCGCCAATGAAAGGGGTGATGAGATTTGGCAAGAAAGGGAAGTTAAGTCCTAGATACATTGGACCCTATAAAATTATCCGCAAGGTGGGTCATGTAGCCTATGAATTGGACTTGCCTTCGGAGCTTGAATCAGCCCATCCAGTCTTCCATGTTTTGATGCTTCGCAAGTGTGTTGGAGATCCCACAAAGATTGTCCCGATAGATGATGTGCAAGTTACAGAAAAGCTAACCTATGAAGAAGTGCCTATTGCTATTCTAGACAAGCAAGTGCGACGACTTCGAAATAAGGAAGTAGCCTCAGTCAAGGTCTTATGGCGAAATAACAACCGGGAAGAAATGACTTGGGAGGCGGAAGAGAAAATAAAATCCACGTACCCGCATTTTTTTCAAACCCCAAGAGAGATTCAAGATGAAACGCCAATGATATAAGGTATATATGCTTACTTTTCATGTTTTTGGTCGTGTGTGGTCATAGATATGTTGATATTGTGATGTGGCCCTGTGAGGCAATGATATTATAGGTTTTTGTGACAAGATGGTAATGCCATATTACCGGGGAAACTCTGACGAAATTTTTCTAGAATCCCCGATGACTTAACATTCGAGGACGAATGTTCCAAAAGGGGGGAAGGATATTACACCTCGGAAATTTCCAATCTCGTACAGTGAATAGACTAACGAAGAATACGAGTATACGATGTTTTAATAAGAATGGAACGACGTTTGACGACCCTAAGCAAGATTTCAAAGGCAATGGGAATAAGAGATAGGTTATGCTCCACAATGACTAATTGTAGGTTCTGAAGACGTGAAAGTTGCAGATTTACACTTCGGCCCAGTCGATCGTAAAATGAAATACGGACCGTAAAGTAGTTTACGGGCCGTAAACTGCCATGTCGTATTTCAACATTCCAAAACTTCAACTTTTTGCCAAAGACTTGAATGGTTAAAGACGACTTGAAATACGGACCGTAAACTGAAATACGACCCGTAAACTGAGTCATAAACCACCATGTCCTCAGCCTGACTTTCTGGTTCTGTTATGCTTAAATATGCCCATAGAATACGGGCCGTAAACCGAAATACGGACCGTAAACTGGGTTTACAACCACTGTGCACTTCAACTACTGTTCATTTCTGATCAGATTTTAAGTCATTAAAAAGGAGACCCAAGCTCATTAATTCATTTCATTTCCATGTTACTTCTCTCTATAAACCTCTAGAATATTCTCCACTCTTCATCTACAAGAAAACAAAGGAAATCAAAGATCAATATCAAGAATCCAAGTGCATCAAGTGTATGAAACTCATCAAAGTTCATCCAAGTTAAGAAAGTTCAAGAGAAGAAAACTAGGGTTTTGGTGCAAGAAGAGTAATACCACTCAAGGCTTGTTCCTAGAACATCTAAGGTAAGTTCTATGGCATTTACATGTTATTTAGAATATGGGAAGAGTTGCATAAACGAAAGGAAATGTTGTCCAATTTTCTCTAGCGTTAGTAAGATGTTTTTATAATTGCTAGCTAATGTCGATACAAATTCTCTTGAAGGTAGAACGTACGCACTAAAGGAGAACAAGCAAGCGATAGATTAGTAAACGACAAAGGTATGAGAGGCTAGTCCTTTCTTTCTAATGACATGAATCCTATAGCATGACTTTCTTTCCTCTTCATGAGTTCCTATATTTCGGAAAGTTAAAAGTCTATGTCTATGAGTAATTATGAAAGATAAGAGATATATTACGAGTCCTAAGTGATGATGATAGTAAAGCAATAAGGAAACATGAGGGAAAGAGATAACCTGTATATTAAACTGCCTCTTAAGGCGAATACCACGCATGCTTAGCCTTTTAAGAAAACATTTTTCATACATACATAACATAATATCATCACTAGCTCGCGTCCGGGCCTCCCGCGTCCAGGGTAATCATCTCACGCCGCCCACTAGTGGTGACTACCCGGCCAACTAGGCACGGTGTAACTATCATCATCCATAAGCCGCCTACCGAAGTAGTGTCTGCCCGACCAAGTAGGCACGGTGTAATCATACATAAAAATAAGCATGCATGAGAGTTCAATTAAAAGCTACCACTCTATCAGAGTGACGTAAGGTCGGTAACCTCCGATTATGTTATGGAATAATCATGATCGCCATGTCTCACCTTTAAGGAACTATCATTTTATAAGATTTAGAATCTCGATGAATAAAATCATCATAATCATCGTCATTATCATAGAACATATCTTATCCCTTCCTCATAGGAAGCTCTTAGAAATCTTTAGCCTTCAACCTTGGGATAGAGGAAGTCATGGAAATATAAAAGAAGATAAGTTAAAGTATAGAGAATTAAAAATGAATGATGTTAGTTATTGCTTACACTCACCTTATATGCTAATTCCTTCAAGGTGAGACAGAATGTCAATGATTGCTCTATAATGAAATCGGGGGATCACGACCTTACGTCACCCCGATAAAGTATAGTTGTTCTTGAGCCTTATGCAGGTACTTTGGTAAGTATATTATGAGGCGCATATCATGATGAGCATATTATGATGAGCATGTCATGATGAGCATATTATGATGATATACACCGCGCCTATATGACCGGGCAGTCACCGCTAAGGCGGGCAGCGTATACACCATGGCCAGATGGCATGGGCAGACACCACTAGTGGGCGGCATGAGATGATACCCCGGATGCGGGAGGCCTAGACACAGGCTAATATTATGATTATCACACCGATCCGATATGGACGGGCAGCTTATACAGTATCACACCGTACCTATATGGATGGGCAGTTTATATTTATACATTATGCATATATGATATGATGGTGAGTATGAGTAAGACAGTATGACTTATTTCCTTTATACTTGACAGTCAGACACAGATGTTCCATATTGATATCTCCTTTATATCATTGACTTATTTCATTGTTTATGCCTCTCATACTCAGTACAATATTCGTACTGACGTCCGTTTTCTTTGGACGCTGTGTTCATGCCCACAGGTAGACAGGGAGTTGATCCTGATCCAGACTCATAGGAGCTAGCGGCTGATTTGAGAGCACTCCATTGTCCGGAGGTGCTTATGATCATTCTTTTGTGTACATGTATATTTTGGGCATGACGGGGTCTTGTCCCGTCCGTATGTTTAGCACTCCAGTAGAGGCTCGTAGATACGTAGTGTGGGTTAGATAGTCTCACGAGATTGCTGCTATGTGTGTGTGTGTATATATATATATATATATATATATATATATATATATATATATATATATATATATATATATATATATATTATTTTGATGGCCGAGAGGCATATGTATATGAAAGTATTTATGTTTTCGAATGGAGGATGATTTTCTCATGATTTGATTATGAAATTGATAAAAGAGCATTAAATGAGTTAGGTTAGAAGAAGAACTAGCGGTGCTCGGTGGTTAGCTCCGGGTATCCGTCGCGGCCCCTAGCTGGGTCGTGACACAAAACCCCACTAATTTTAGCAAAAAATAAATAAGGCCAGAACTGGCCAAAACAAAAAGGGATTTTTCAGGCCAAAGCCCATTCACAAGTAAGTAAAAGGAGATGATACGGACTTCCCAAAGCCTTTAAACACAAAACTCATTGGGGGAAAAAATAGATAGGCCTCTTCGAAAAAATATAGTATTGGCTACAAAGCCCAAACACGAGACCAATTTCATAACTTGCCTTAAACAATGCATTTCCTAAAATAAATACATTCGTATATGTGAGTTCTCGGATAAAGTGTTCCCAAATGTATTATACGGATCAAACCAAATAAAGTATGAGTTAAGCATGAACAAAATTAGACATTCTAAACATAATAAGTTCATATTTTCAAATAACATGTATAAAGATGACAACTTTATACTCATTTTCCAAACGAGAGACACCCCCCCACCCCATACATAAAGGGGAAAATATTTTATCCGGATATTATAAATCCGAATCTATGCACCCTATATATAAAGGGAACATATTCAAATTCTTTTCCCCCCTAAAAAAAGGATATGCAAATGACAAGATTTTGCGAGAATAAACACTAAATATACAATTCATTCAAATACTCATACATTGGGATTCGAAGGTCAACTGTATCGTATGGATCCTTAATACTGGGGTGCCTAACACCTTCCCCGGGGATAATCAGAACCCTTACCTAAAACTCTGGATTACGAAGGATTTTTCACTGCACAAATAAACCCTTCACCCCCGGTTTTCCTAATTTCCTAAAAATTAGGTGGCGATTCTTTTCAAAAACAAAGTCCGAAAGAGCACCAACGAGTTCACAATATCTTTTATGCCCTAAACCGCGTAAAAAGCGAACCGTTACAACGTGTACTCTTTTTCCTTCTAGATTTTTTTTCATTGGATTTTTCCTAGTAAGGTTTTAACGAGACACATTATCTATTAATGAACATCCAAGGGGGAGTGTTATAAATACACTGTATTATGAATTTCCATTCAAATACACGATTTCCTAGACAAGCTTGCAATTGGATAAACTTGCAATCAAGCAGACAACTTGCAAGTAGCTCATACAGGCAGGTTGCAAGCAGCTCCCTGAAAAGCCTTGCAGCAGCTGCCTCAGGCTTGCGATCAAGCAGACAACTTGCGAGTAGCTCAAGCAGGTAGCTTGCAAGTAGCTTCTAAAAAGCCTCACAACAGCTTTCTGAAAAGCCTCACATCTGCTTCTTTTCTTCTTTAAAGAGGAAGTCTATTCAATTCATTTTACATCAATTAAAAGAGCAATAAAATCTCTGTAGCTCCCCGAGCTTCTTTGGCTAAATCTCTTATTGTCGTGTACTTTTAATATTATTTCATAACAAATGGAATGGATAATACCTATTCTTTTACCCAATGTATCAAAATGAAGTTACGTGTTTTCATTTGTTTAGTATTTAGGCCATCTAAATCTAAGAGAACAATATTTTGTCTATGGTACGCAGACTTTTAGCCGTGTTGGGAAGTTCATCAAAATTCACCAAATTCACCAAATTTTGCGGGGTATGTGACTATGTGTCACTCGTGAGGATCATGGAGTTAAACAAAAAAGAATTAAGCTCACACATAAAAGGGTATATCTAAGGTAGAGTTGGCAAAATGAGCCTAGTTTTATTAACCTGCCCATATTTTAGTGGATTAGGTGAGTGGTATTTTAGATTGATATAATTTGGGCTTCAACCCCATCTGACTTGTTGGAATATAGGTAAATATGAATAAAAATGGGTCTGCCACATACTAGTTTACGATTTTCAAGTTTCCAACACCGAAGTAGTATTCACTCCATATTCTCTTATCGCTACTGTTTCGTTTGTTTGTAGAATTATCAATTACCAGCTAAGTTAGAGGATTATGAATTCTGCAATTTTCAACCAAATATATGATAGAACTTATCATCAATTTTAATTATGAAAAAGTTACCACAGTATTTCAACTTCAGTTTTCTTTGCTGGAAAATTTTGAAAGAACCTCTACCTTTCTTGTCTGATATGGGTGCTCTGTATCTTAAAAATTTGTGACTATCCAATGAGCGCTGGCTCGATCATAAGGTCAATAAAGCAAAGGCTTGGGGCCTCAATTTTTTTAGGGCCATTTTTTCTTAAAAATTATCATATATATACATAGTAAAATCTAATTCCCCGCTTTTATTACTCTTATTATTAATTATTCTAATTTCGTGTTGTTTTAATATACTTTTCCTTGCGCCCAGGTTCAAGGTAGGGGTAAGGTTTGCGTACACACTATCCTCTCCAAATCCCACTTGTGAAATTACACTGGTATGTTATTATAAATATTCTAATTCCAAAAAGAGAATTTATTTTGAAGAATTAATTAAAATCCCAGGAGCCCTTGATAGCTATATTATCAATTGAAAAGGATTTGTTAGAACAAATGAATTATAAAACACTAATTAATGACTTCACGTCTAAAAAGCTAGAAAAAATAGACTTTAAATAAAAACATATATGCCGATCTTTCCTTTCTTTAAAAAAATAATTAGGGCCTCTTTGTAAAGTTTGGCATTAGGCCACCCGATCTTGTTGAGCAGGCCCTATACCCAACTTCTTTTTTTCTTTTGTTTCATTGCCAGTTGTTAAATGGAGATCAAGTTTACTTATGTCTTAAATTTATTACACTAGCTTGTTTTGTGATGTTCGATAAAAATGTGTAAATTTAGTCATTGTTCTCTCACATTCTAGTACTTTTAATTGTCTTGTGAGTATTATTATATTGTTTTGTGCTTAATGTTATATTTTAAGGATAATTTCAGAGACCTCCGATCAGGTTCGGCTTCATAACACTGGCCTCCTCTATAGTTTACAATATTACGCTTATCTCCCTTATTTTGCTTTTTTTTTTTTTTGTAACAATTCTTGTAATCTATTTATTATTAATAAAAATAATTATGCTCTAACTAATTTGCCCTATCCTGCTAAAAATACCCTTCAAATAAAAATTTAATACTGTAACACGAAAATTGTCTTTAATTTTCTCTACAGTGATATGTCGTCGTCCTTTTCCTATTCATTTGCGGCTGTCCTTTTTTTTTTTTTTTTTTGGGCAATGAAGATACTTCTTGTATGTAAAGAGTACATGAGAGCCATTAGAAATACTAATGGGAAACAAGATGTTAGCAACAGTAGCTATCCTATTTTTGGAACTAGAAGCATCTTGAATCCTGTTGCTAGCTACTAAGTTGTTACAAGAACAATGAGTCCGCAATTTAAATGATCCCAAAAGCAGGATTTTGATCCAAAATAATCCAAAAAAAAAAAAAAAAAAATTACAAAAGTGCCTTTTGCCCACAAAATTAGTGCGCAATAGGAGTTAATGGTGACGGTCACCGTTAAATCCTATTGCGCAATAGGGGTGCCCGATAGTCTCTACCCCGATCAGTCCCCCCACCTTTTACGCCATTAACACCCAATTTCTGAGGTCCCACGTGTTTCGTGTTATTTTTTTAACCCGAAAGTCAATATTCTCGGTATATTCAAGTCAAGGAGTAAGTTTCGAAGCTTGGATTTCAGAATAAAGCGCTGTAGAACTCGATTTCAAAAACTCAAAAATAACCTTTAATCTAGGTATTTTACTATGAATTTTATAATTACATTGTTAAGTATATTATTAGCTTAAGCATGATTAATGTGTAATAGTCGAGGATTTCGAGAAAAAAAATTACGCAATTTTTTTATGCGCAATAGGGGTTGTCTGCGCACTGCCCAGCCCCTTTTTAAATTTTTTTATTTGTTAATTATCCTATTAGTTAATTGTTAATTATTTTAATGATTTGTTAATTTTTAATTATTTGTTAATTTTTTGATTATAAGAAAATATACTAGTCTCCTAATAATATCTTTATTTGTTAATTATCTAATTGTTAATTTATTTATTTGTAATTGTTTAATCCATGTTAATTATCAATGTGCTAATTAGTTATCTAATTTTATGTGCTAATTAACTATCTAATTTTATGTGTTAATGTGATAATTAGTTATCTAATTAATTATCAATTTTTAATTAGAAATAGTTAATCCTTAATATTATATTTTTTAGTTAATTGTAGTTAGTATATAATTAATTAACAATTATTAATTAGAAATTGAACATCCTTAGTTTAGGATTGAGCATCCTTAGTTTAGGATTAAAAATATCATTAATATAATAATTAATCAACAATTATTAATTCGCAAATTTAGATAGTTAATATAATTTCTCGCTAAAGGATTAGTTAGTTAGTATAATTTTTCGATAAAGGATTACATATTACATGTTAATGTTTAATTAAAAATTATTAATACAGAAACGACACTTCCATGGATCCCAACTTTCATCCGGGACCCTTCGATCCATCAGTACCTTATCTACAGGCTACTCATAAGTCCCAGTTATTATGGGATGAAGTGATAGATTCCAATACGTTGTTCCGTTCTCGTAGGGTGGAACATGCGTGGAATCTTTTAGGGGCTCGTCCCCCACATCCTCGCATCTTAGATATACTTTATCGGGACGGTATCTACCATTGCGTCGCTGCTGGTCGGTACTGCATGATAGGGCTCTTGTGACGGCCATAGTTGAGCGATGGCGACCGAAGACCTACACATTTCATCTTCGCACCGGTGAGGCCACTGTCACGCTTCAGGATGTGTAGGTCATGTATGGACTACAGGTAGATGGACGCCCGTTATACATTGAGGAGTCTCAGCCTCCGCCGTCATATCGGGAGGAGTTGACTAGGCTCACTGATTACGTGCCTTAGGAGGGTGAGATATGGGGACAGACTCGGATGTGGATGGTTGCCCTCTGTACTCACTTGCACCTCTTAGACATCGAGCATCCTATTAAAGACGGCACACCTCAGGTGGATGTCGATCGTTGCGCCCGTCTGTACTTACTCATCATATTCAATGGCATTCTATTCCCTAACACATCGAGTACCCATGTGAGCTTAAAGTATTTGCTATTTCTGGAGGATCTAGGCGAGTTGGGATGTTATAGCTGGGGCGCAGCTATTCTGGATTACCTGTATCGAGCATTATGTCGAGCGTCTATAGGCATACATAGGGATGTCTCTTGATTTCATGCGCTCCTCCAGGTAATATATTTAAGTGTGTGTAATTTTATTCTAAATATAGCTTTTTGAAACGACGACTAACATTTTTTTTTTAAATGACCCTTTAAGATATGGGTGTAGTCTAGGATGAGGCCTTTTCAGCCCGTAGCTGCGCAGCCTTAGCTTGACATCATTGCTGAGGCCATGTCCTACGTGCGGAGGTGGACGGGAAGCGTAATCGGAGATGTGGATACACACCACATCCTTCTTCCGTTCAGGGATCAACTAGATCGTATGACGGAGGACATGGTAAGTTTTTTTTTTTTTTTTTTTTTTTTTTTACATTATTATTATTTTTTACTATTTTTGTTTTTTATTGTTTACTAATTCATTTTTTTTTACAGTTTTTTATATGGAGGCCGTATGATCAGATTTTAGATTAGTTGCCGGTGTTTTGTTGGGCTGGTGAGCCCATGTGGAGGTCACGGTGTCCGTTGATACACATGGATATAGTTGAGGATCACGCGCCCCACAGTGTCTTTGTCACGACCCAACCGGAGGGCCATGACGGGCATCCGGTGCTAACCCACCCGGGCACCTCTTATCGTACATTCATGTTCACATCTAGGTGAGCCACATGGCCTACTCATGGTTTCTATACATTAATAATACTAATCTCATAAGGCAATGGCACATTTATATCATTGTCAACATCAGTACCCATATCCATATACACAAGCCGACGAGGCTAACAAAATAATATACAAAATGTGGGCTGACAAGGCCAAAGGACATCAAGCTATACACAACTGTCTACAAGCCTCTAGAGAGAGTATGTAACAACATATAGACGGGATAGGACCCCGCCATGCCCATATGTATGTACACAAAAGAATAATACCAACAGCTGTAGCTCCGGATGAAATGGAGCTCCTCTGTGCAGTCCCTGAACAAGTAATCTATGAATCAATTCTGTCCCCCTGTCCACCTGCGGACATGACCCAGCGTCCATAAACAAAAGGATGTCAGTACGAATACTGTACTGAGTATGTAAAGCATAATCAGTAACATAATGAAAGCATAAGAAATAACATAAGATGGACGAGTCATGAAATGAAAGAGCTAGGTATACCTCTAGCGACGTTCGTCATATTTACTTACCCTCTTTCTAATGGGAAACCTCCATTCCATACATTCATACATTTAGAAGTATCATACCCGACCATAGAGGTTCGGTGTCTTACATACCCGACCATGATAAGGTTCGGTGTTATACATACCTGGCCCTACCAAGGCTCAGTGTTATCCGTACCCAACTGCAGTGGTGTGCGGGCGATAGGTATCATACCCGGCCATAGAAGCTCGGTGTTATATAATAGTCATACATACTTATACACGTATACCTACTAGTCCATAAGTATCACCAACATCATCATCGTTTTCATTACTTCTTTCCTTGGAGGATTGACTATCATATAAAGGAGGTAATAGCATCGTGAAAATATCGAGAATCATGAGCTTTAGTAATTCTAGGGATGGAGTCATTTGGAAGACATTTTGGAACCCATGAGATGGTATATAACAAAGGAATCATGCCTTAATGAAAGAAGGGTTAGCCTTACACACCTCGTCGTCTTCTTAACTACTTAACATTCACCGTCGAAGCTTGTGAAATCTACATTTAAAAGGATTAATACCATAGTTAAGCCTTAATGATACTCTTAAACCCAAACTAGAACAATTCATGATCTAACGAAAATTGGGCAGCATTTCCCCTATTTCATCGACTTCCACTTTAGTACAAAACAACTCCCAAACATCCACAATATCGTAATCAAGTAATCACATTCCATTAAGTCTTCAAAATTCATTCCCATGTTTAACTTATACTAACAACTTCACACCCAATCTTAGCACATTTTCATACAACGCTTCCTCATCACCATTATTACCTTTTATAGCAAGAACATATTTACATCATACTAAGAATCATGACTCAATTTAGTTTACTACTCATAAACATCATGAAATCCATATTTAGAACTCATCCTCTACATTTCTCCTTTCATCCAAGTTTTGTTACAACCAAGAATTCTGAATAACATGAAATGAGTATGAAAACTAACCTTTTATCTCATAGAAACAAGCTTGGGAGCAGCTATCAACTCGTGCAAAAACCCTAGCCACAATGCCCAAGTAAATCTTGAAATCTACCAACCCTAGGAAGCCTTCTAACACATGAACACTTTGATTCTTGCTATTTGATCTTTGTAATCTCTTGGGTTTGAGTGAAATATATTGGGAGAAGGGTTTTGGAGCTTTGGTGATCTTGGAGGAAATGTGGGAAATGAAAAAGGAGAAAGGGTCGGCCATGTATATAAAATAAAAATTTGACCCGACCCGATTATTCGGCCAATTATACGGGCCGTATAATTTATACGGTCCGTATAAATAGGACCGTATAATCTCAACAGGGGACACCCTTCTCTGGAAGGAATCTACGGACCATTATACAGGCCGTATAATTTATACGGTCCGTACAAATGGCCGTACAACTGGGAATTCCAAATTTCATTCCCGTCGACTCGTTTGACTTCCAATCCTCGTGGAGCCTTCTTGGCACTTATATAACACTTCATTAACCATACAATAGGCCCTATATCAGCCTCTCAAGATATTTCTAAATAAATACTAGCTCAATTATAGCGAAAACCTTTCCGAATACGACTTACATTTCACTTCCTTCTATAAACTAAACTTCACGTATTTGTATGACTTCGAAATCTTATAGTATGCACCTTAAGCTATCTAATACTTCCCTTAATCTCGTAAGGGTTTCATAATTACCTTAAGCTCACGTTAGCCTACTCACAAGGCAACAAATCCAAAATTTTCGAGATGTAATATTCTTCCCCCCTTAGGAACATTCGTCTTCGAATGTTAGGTTCTCGGGGATTCTATAAAAATTTCGCCAAAGTTTCCCCTGTAAAATGGCACTACTATCCTGTCACAGCAACCCAAAATACACCGCCTCACAGGGCTACAACAACAACATCAATAACCATGGCCACACACGACCAGGAAAACATCAAGGAAAGCACTACATACCTGAGGACAATGGTGTCTCCGCCTGAGTCTCCTCTGGAAGTGGAAATAAATGCGGGTACCGGAACTTCATGTCTTCTTCTGCTTCCCAATTCATTTCCTCTCTATTATTATTTCTCCATAAAACTTTAACCGAAGCTACATCTTTGGTTCTGAGTCTCCGTAATTACCTATCTAGAATGACAATGGGAACTTCTTCGTAGGATAATTGCTCGGTGAATTGAACATCATCTACCGGTACAACTCTAGAAGGATCTCCAATGCACTTACGAAGCATCGATACATGGAAAACTAGGTGAACTGACTCCAAACCAAGAAGTAGATCTAATTCGTAAGCCGTTTGGCCTACCTTGCGTACAATCTCATAAGGTCCAATGTACCGGGGACTAAGCTTGCCCTTTTTGCCAAATTCTTTCATTGGCGACACCTTCAAGAATACCCAATCTTTCGCCTGGAACTCTAAGTCCCTTCGACGATTATCTACATAGGATTTCTGAACACTCTGAGCTGTTAATAATTGATCCTGTATAAGCTTGACTTTCTCTGTAGCGTGCTGGACCAAGTCTGGCCCTATCAATTTAGTATCTCCTACTTCGAACCACCCAATTAGAGATCTACACTTGCGCCCATATAAAGCCTCGTACGGGGCCATTTGGATGCTAGAATGATAATTGTTGTTATAGGAAAACTCAACAAGCGGTAAGTGATCATCCCAACTACCTCCAAAATCCAATATACACGCCCGCAGCATATCCTCAAGGGTCTGAATGGTGCGTTCAACTTGTCCATTAGTCTGCGGGTGAAATGTTGTGCTAAGACTCACCTGAGTCCCCAAACCTTCTTGGAAAGTTTTCCAGAAATTGGCTGTAAATTGAGTCCCTCCATTGGCGATAATAGATACTGGAACATCGTGAAGTCGCACTATCTCTTTAACGTAAAGCTTTGCATAATCTTCTACTACATATGTAGTTCTGACCGGTAAGAAATGAACTGACTTCGTAAGTCTATCTACAATCACCCATATAGAATCATACTTACGTCGAGAACGGGGTAAGCCTGCAATGAAATCCATGTTAATTTCTTCCCATTTCCAAGTCGGAATTTCCATAGCTTGCAACAATCCACTGGGCTTTTGGTGTTTAATTTTCACTTGCTGACAAATAAGACATTGAGCCACGAATTCCGCTATATCTTTCTTCATCCCATTCCACCAATACATAGATTTATGATCATGATACATTTTCGTTGCTCCGGGGTGAACGGAATAACGGGAACAATGGGCTTCTTCAAAAATCTATTGATGTAACCCTATGACATTGGGAACACACAACCTGCCTCGACATCGGAGAACTCCATCTCCCGAAATCTCAAAGGATGACTTCTTCTTCTGAGGGAGTGTATTTCTGTAATGAACTAGCATGGGATCCTCGTACTAGCGCTCTTTCACTTCAACCACTAGTAACGAGATCGCTGAATTCTGAATGGTAGCTCCCATATTGCCTGAGTCCACTACCTGAACTCCTAGGCTAGCTAATTGCTGGAGCTCACGAGCTAACTCTCTTTTCTCTTGCTAAACATCGCATAAACTTCCCATGGATCTATGGCTAAGAGCATCAGCCACAACATTTGCTTTCCCAGGATGATATAGGATGTTAATATCATAATCTTTCAATAACTCCAACCATCGCCTCTGCCGCAAATTCAATTCCTTCTGCTTGAAAATATACTGGAGGCTCTTATAATCCGTGTAGATATCCACATGGACACCGTACAAATAATGTCTCCACATCTTCAATGCATGAATCACCGCAGCTAATTCAAGATCACGGGTCGGGTACTTTTTCCCATGCTTGCGCAACTGCCTTGAGGCGTAGGCAATCACCTTACCATGCTACATCAATACACATCCTAATCCAACGCTTGAAGTATCACAATAGACAACATAACCTTCTGGTCCTTCTGGTTGCATCAAGACTGGGGCAGAAGTTAATATGTTCTTTAGCTCTTAGAAACTATGCTCACAACCATCCGTCCATTGAAATTTAGCTGATTTCTGGGTCAACTTCGTGAGTGGTGCCGAGATAGAAGAAAAGCCTTCTACAAACCTCCTGTAATAACATGCTAAGCCCAGAAAACTACGAACTTCCGTAGGTGTTGTAGGCCTTGGCCAAGTCTTCACGGCCTCAATCTTTTAGGCATCTATCCGAATACCATCAGTTGAAATAACATGCCCCAAAAAGGTCACGGAATTCAACCAAAATTCACACTTAGAAAATTGGGCGAATAACTCTCGAGTCTGGAGAACCTTAAAGACGGTACGCAGATGATCCGTATGTTCTACTTCGGATCGAGAATATATCAGGATATCATCAATGAACATGATCACAAATAAATCTTGGAAAGGCCGGAACACATTGTTCATCAAATCCATAAATATTGTTGACGCGTTAGTTAGCCCAAATGACATTACCTGGAACGCAAAATGGCCATATCTTGTTCTGAAAGCCGTCTTAGGAATATCCTTCTCCCTAACTCTCACCTGATGATACCCAGATCTCAAATCTATTTTTGAAAATCATTTGGCACCCTGCAATTGATCGAATAAGTCGTCTATCCTTGGAAGCGGATATTTGTTCTTAATTGTCACCTTATTCAGTTGTCGATAGGAAATGCACATTCGCAAGGAGCCATCTTTCTTCCTCACAAACAACACGGGTGCTCCCCACAGGGAAGAACTAGGCCTAATAAAAACTTTTCAAGCAAGTCCTTCAATTGCTCATTCAACTCTTTTAACTCCGCGGGAGCCATCCTTAGGGAGGAACGGATATGGGTTTTGTATCCGGTAGCACATCAATAGCGAAATCAATCTCCCACTCAGGAGGGAGGCCTGGGAGCTCATCCGGGAACTCGTTCACTACGGGGACCGACTGAAGAGTTGGCGATTTGGCTTCTACATCTTGAACCTGAACTAGATGGTAAATACACCATTTAGCAATCATTTTTCTTGCCTTGAGATAGGAAATAAACCCACCTCTCGGGACGCTGTATTTCCTGTCCATTCTAAAACTGGTTCCGTCGGAAACTGGAAGCGAACCATTTTCATTCTACAATCAACATTGGCGTAGCAAAAAGCCAACCAATCCATGCCCATGATAACATCAAAATCCACCATTTTTAACTCATGTAAATCGGCCATAGTACGATGGTCATAAATCACAACTGTTGACACCTAATTTTGGCTCGACGTACTTAAAATTTACGTTTCGGGTGGTCCTGATTCGTTAAGGAGCACGAAATAGCTTTTGTTTTTACACATTTTTGCATTTTTTGACAATTTCTCGATAATTATCCTTATTTTAGGAATTTTATCAATTTATTGTCATTTTTAAGAATCATTATTTTTGCACATGTACAACGTAATACAACCATTTTGTGCAATTAATAATTGTCTCTTTATTTTATAGCAGTACATTTTTATATCTTATACATTAATATTTTTATTTTATACTTACATTATTATTTATACATGTATTAATTAACTATATTTTAGTACAGTCTGTCAGTGCAGAGAAAATCGGAGCAATTAATTTTAAACGCAGATAAAAAATTCAATCAAGTTAAGGTCTTGTCACATTTTAAAAATGTGACATTTGAAGTGATGGGATGGATTTTTCGTCCTCTAGATAATGAACTTTTATACTTTGGACAAAAGGATGAAAAACCCACTAATTAAAGACCTAAGGACTACAATATGCTTCTGGGGGACAAGGGGGTGTGACACTATATTTTATGGACAATAGAAGGGGCTATTATGTATTTATCATAAAGAAAAGAGAGGACTTTGTATTCTCCACACACATAATTTTGCAGATCACATATTCTCTCTTAGCCCTCACAATTTCTCAACAGCCCAAAAGAATTTATCTTCTCCATTGGTCTCCTCTCTTTAGCCGACCCAAGCCATTCCTTTTCTCCGACGGGCTTGCCGGAGCTCCAGCCGCGAAACAACCACCACAACCCCCACAAACAGAAAACACTGCCCTTCATCTTCCTCACCACACCCCTCCGTCCAACCCAACCACACCACCACTATGACACTGCCACCACCAACGCACAACCCCATCCCCTTTCCTCTTTTCCAAAGCAAGAAGGAGCCCACAAAAAAAATCAGTCATTCGGGATCTCAGACATATAACCCGTTATTCCTTTTTATTTTTCACACTCCGGCATACAACTCGGAATTAGCATTAAGACTTCGGGCATACAACCCAGGTCAATTCTCTTAATCCCCACAGAGTCTCGGGCATACAACCCCGAACTCCAAAAAAAAAAAGCTCCAACTTGCAAAATAAGTCGCACAAGTACAAAAGAAAAGGACAACTAAATGAAACATATCAGCGTCAAAGCACACAAATACCAAGCACGGACGCAGTGCAATGTTCAGGGAAGGATTAGTCACTCATTACCCAAATGATATCTTACCCTTTTTCGAAGCCTACATTACAAACCCGTAACAAGCCCTACGTGATCCTATACTAAGGGTTCTCACATTAGTGGATGCTTACATGACAGAGAAGCTTATGGTATCTCAATTGCATGCATTGAACATCTTTCTGAGTATGAGTGTACTTCTCTAGACATCCCAAAGTTCAAAAATACTGAATATGTGTGAAAAAAAGACTTTCTTTCTGGTGAGGGCACTTGAAACATGAGGATAGTTACAGTTCAAAACCTTTGATTGAAGCAAGACAGACAAATCTTGTCGATACTTAGGTATGTATGAGGTACCACTTGAACCTATAGAAATTACCCCGAAGTCAATCTTGGTCAGTTGGGAAGAAATTGATGGAATTCTTATGCACAAAACTAATTGTTGGTACCAACTGAAGTCAAGACGTGATTCTCTTCACTTCTTCATTTTCCAACATTCTTTAAAACAAAAAATATGAAAAATACATCCAAAAAAAATAAATTACAGGCGCCCACCTTCTAATGCGGGTATTTCATTTCAAGTACATTTTACAGGCGCCCACCTTCTAATGTGGGTATTTCATTTCAAGTACAAGGCGCCCACCTTCTAATGCGGGTATTTTAATTTTATCAGGCGCCCACCTTCTAATGCGGGTTTTTTAATTTCCGTCAGGCACCCACCTTCTAATGCGGGTATTTAATTTCAGTCAGGTGCCCACCTTCTAATGCGGGTAATTTAATTTCAGTCAGGCGCCCACCTCCTAATGCGGGTATTTTAATTTCAGTTAGGCGCCCACCTTCTAATGCTGATATTTTAATTTCAGTCAGGCACCCACATTCTAATGCGGGTATTTTAATTGCAGTTCAGGCGCGCACCTTCTAATGCGGGTATTTTAATTCCAGTCAGGCGCCCACCTTCTAATGCAGGTATTTTAATTTCAGTCAGGCGCCCACCTTTCAATACGGGTATTTTAATTTCAGTTCAGGCACCCACCTTCTAATGCGGGTATTTTAATTTCAATTCAGGCGCCTACCTTCTAATGCGGGTATTTCAATTCCAGTTCAGGCGCCCACCTTCTAATGCGGGTATTTTAATTGCAGTTCAGGCGCCCACCTTCTAATGCGGGTATTTTAGTTTCGGTCAGGCGCCCACCTTCTAATGCGGTATTTTAATTTCAGTCAAGCGCCTACCTTCTAATGCTGGTATTTTAATTTCAGTCAGGCGCCCACCTTCTAATGTGGGTATTTTAATTTCAGTCAGGCACCCACCTTCTAATGCGGGTATTTTAATTTCAGTTCAGGCGCCCACCTTCTAATGCGGGTATTTTAATTTCAGTTCAGGCGCCCACCTTCTAATGCGGATATTTTACTTTTAGTCACTCACCCCACCTTCAAATACGGGTATTTCATTTCAAAGCTCTGACACACAAACCAGAGTATGTATCAGGATTTCGGCACACAACAAGAGATTTCATTTCATTTCAAGGCTCCGGTACACAAACCGGAGTATGCATCAAAGTCCTCGCACACAAACCAGGACTCCTCCCCATTCAAAGCTTCGGTACACAACCTGAAGTTTTCATCAGGATCCCCGCACACAACTCTGTCGTCCATTTCAATCCATGGCTCTGAGTTTGGTCACCCCGATAGCAATAAATCATTTTTCTCCCCAATAAGTTTTTTTCGAACTACAATCGGTCTGACTCCCATCTCAGGGATATGTAGGTAGGTTAAATTTGAGCACAACCGTCCATCATCCTACACTTGCTAGGACCACCCTAACAACACTGGGGCAAAATTTTGATCTGACGATCAAAATGTGCCACAACATCCATTAGTTATCACCTTTCGAACTACATTGACCTGATTCTCGTGATGGACGAGATGTGTAGGAAACTCTATGCAGAGTTCGATCACATCGGGGCTAGAATTATTCTTTCCCCAGCAAGTATACAATCTTGCACCCTCCTAGCGTCTCGTCGCCCGACACTGGGGAAATTTTGGAAGCGATGACATGGGTACATGAATGTTTTTCGGCCCTGAACAATCCTTCCCTTTTTATCATTTTTTCACAACCTCACCGACGGACGAAGAGTATTGTCAAAGCTCTATCAACGTCTGGCTTTTTTCTTCGTACATATCCTTTTAGTAATTCTTTGCCGAGCCAAAATATGTTATAAGTCAACGTCTTCGTCCGAAAACTCTTTCATCATCTGCTGTCAAAGATGGACAAGCTATTGACACCTAATTTTGGCTCGACGTGCTTAAAATTAACGTTTTGGGTGGTCCTAATTCGTTAAGGAGCACGAAATAGTTTCTTTACACATTTTTGCATTTTTTGACAATTTCTCAATAATTGTCCTTATTTTAGAAATTTTATCGATTTATTGTCATTTCTAAGAATCATTATTTTTGCACATGTACAACGTAATACTACCATTTTGTGCAATTAGTAATTGTCTCTTTATTTTATAGCAGTACATTTATATATCTTATACATTAATATTTGTATTTTATACTTACATTATTATTTATACATGTATTAATTAACTATATTTTAGTACAGTCTGTCAGTGCAGAGAAAATCGGAGCTATTAATTTTTAAACACAGAGCAAAAATTCAATCAAGTCAAGTTCTTGTCACCTTTTTAAAATGTGACATTTGAAGTGATGGGTTGAATTTTTCGTCCTCTAGATAATGAACTTTTATACTTTGGACAAAAGGATGAAAAACCCACTGATTAAAGACCTAAGTATTACAATATGCTTCTGGGGGACAAAGGGGTGTGGCACTTTATTTTTTGGAAAATAAAAGGGGATATTATGTATTTATCATAAAGAAAAGAGAGGCCTTTGTATTCTCCCCACACATAATTTTACAGATCACATATTCTCTCTTAGCCTTCACAATTTCTCAATAGCCCAAAAGAATTCATCTTCTCCATTGGTCTCCTCTCTTTAGCCGACCCAAGCCATTTCTCTTCTCCGACGGGCTTGCCGGAGCTCCGGCCGCGAAACAGCCACCACAACCCCCACAAACAGAAAACACTGCTCTTCATCTTCCTCACCACACCCCTCCGTCCAACCCAACCACACCACCACTACGACGCTGCCATCACCAACGCACAACCCCATCCCCTTTTCTCTCTTCCCCGCTGCTCCCTTTCGTCTCCTTCTCCTTCACAGCAGTTGCGCCGTCGCGTCACCACCAACGCCGACGAGATGGCCCACTTCCGGTGAAATATAACCAGTCCCTATTAGCGAACAACCCCAACACAACCACTGCTCCACCTTATTCCTTTCTCCTCATATTTTCATTTTGTGTTTTTTTGAAAGTTTCCACTAGAAAAAGTGCAAATCTGGTCGGAATCAAGACATGGCCAGCGACCTCTTTTCGTTCCATGCATTTTTGTATATATGTGTTTGGGTTTTCATGTCGGTTTTCTCCACTGATTTACGCCAGAAAAAGAGTTCTCAGGCAAACAACTATTTAGCTCTGTTTTGTGCTTGGTTTGAGGTCATTTCTGCTCTACTATTCCTCTATATGTGTTTTATCATCGTTATTATAGCATTGGGGTTTGTATATGTTGATTGGATGTGTTTATTTTCTGTTTTCGGGCAATTGTTTTTTACTTTGTAACTTCTTGATGTTCATTGATTTTGCTCCATTCTCACTGCACTGCTGCTCCTCCGCTTTATGGTTTTAGATGGTATTTTTGTTTAGATTATTTTCGTAGTATCATGTTGGTTTTGTGCCTGGAAAATACTACTCCGGTGGCCATTGGTATTGTGTTTAATCTTTCTCGGCCGACTAGTTACGAGCTCGCTGCCCGGGAATGTTGTTGACATTGTTATTCCTTTTATCGCTTTTGTTAAAATAATTTGGGTAAATATTAAACCCAAATGGCCGATGAAGAAATTTCTGTCGATTTCCAAGGCCTCCCATGTACAAAAGACGTATTTTTATTTCAAGATTATTTATCATTTCTTTAATTCATTAGATGGTTATTTATTCTCTTACTAATATTTTTACCAAGTGCTTATACAGGTACGGGGAAATACATCTCGAAGACGATACTCGGAAGGAAATCGAATCACTGTTTGTATTTACTGTCTGTGTTCTTTATAACTGTACAAAACATAAACTCGTAATATAGTGAAAACTTTATTTTTTGAATGACAGGCTGATATATTAATTTATTTGTCGCCTTGTCTGTTTAACTTAAAATTTTCCATTCGCTTTAGGCAAGACTTAGGATGTCAATACTTTCATAAATAGATTAAATTGACTTGATATTAATACTTTGTTAATTAAATTCTCACTTTTGGTGTTTAGGCAAAAATGCCATTCCATACTTTATTTTATATTCTTTATACACTTTTAATACAACGTACATTTTATATTGTTTCGTATAAGCCAATACATAATTTAGTTAAGTTAAATCCACATTTTTGATGTTAAGTTAAATCCACATTTTTGATGCTAGGTAAATCCACATTTATACATAATTTCTTATACTTAATTTTTACCAAAACTTTTTACTATCCTTTTGTTCCTTATTGTTTTGATAGGATCTTCATTAAACGAACACTCTTTTTAACTAAACGGTAGAAACGAGTCAAATAAACTTCACTTTTCTGAATAATTTCGTTATATAAAATATTTACACCAATGAATATTCGTAAATTATTTTTACATTCTTTATGCCCTAATATACCTAGTTATACAATTCTTTATACATTTTGTGTTTGATATACACTCTTTTATACTTGAAATATGTTCTTTATATGTTTAATATACATACATTTATTTTAATATACATAGACACACATTCTTGATATCCTTGATATATTTATTTTACATACTCTTATATTTTTTTTAATACATTCTTTATATAGTTGTATACATTCTTTACACTAACATATATACACTCTTTATACTAACATATACACTTTTATAATTACGAGCTACATTCTCTTTATACTCTTTTATATATTCTTTTTTAATATACATTCTTTATAAGTACTTGATACTTGATATAAATACACTTTTTATACACTGTATATACTTAGTTTATTATCACCTAGTGTAGCTTTTCGTGAAGTCATAACATTTTGAAAACATGTAATAATAATGATAAACAGATAGATAACCCCCCTTGAGTGTTCAGTTAAACTAAATTTAAGGACTGTGTTTGGATAGGCTCTGAGGGATGCTTAATACCTTCCCCACGGGGTAAATAACACCCTTATCTAGAATCTCATAGGTTTCGTTGACTAAAAATGGAGTAGACACACAAATACATATAGGTTTCCTATTTTTCCTTAAAAATAAGGTGGCGACTCTAACCCTTTTAAACCAGTTAGAAGAACCGGGAAGTTGCAATCTATCTTGGACCCATTCAAAATAGGGCGCAACAACAACTACACAGTTTCTATATACTCGACTAGCTATTACCGGTTCACCAACGGGTGTCGATACCTCGAAAGGTTTGATTGACTCCGGTTTGACCCCAAATCGACCCGCAATATATGGAGTAGCATATGATAGTGTGGAGCCCGGATCTATCAATGCATATACATCATGAGAAAGTACCGACAATATACCTATGACGACATCAGGGGAAGACTCAAGATCCTACCGTCCAATAAATCATAAATACGGTGCTGAGGACCACTAGAACTGGGAGCTCTCCCCCTACCTCTAACATGGCTGACTGGCGCCTGTGAACCTTGCCTCATAGGGCGTATAGATGATGAAGACCCAGCTGCCGATCCTGAAGGCTGGACCCTACCCTGCCACCAATTGAAGGGCAATCACGCATGATATGGCCTGGCCGACCACATGTATAGCAAACCTCTGAGCTTAGTCGACACTGGCCCCAATATAGCTTCCTGCACTGGGAACATCGTGGTGAGGGTGGCCTTGTCTGACTTGAATCGCCTCTGAAATGAGAACCTGAAGCCCTAAAACTCTGACTGGGCCCGGAGTAAGTAGATCTATCAAATCTCTGGCCTGTAAACCGCGGAGGCGCACTAGCCATAGAATGGCCTAAATGCCTAGAAAACTGCTGTCTTTGCCCTTCTCTGAATTCACTAATCGGACCCGAAGATCTAGCCCTCTTGCTATACCCTCTGTCATGCTCACGCTCACTTCTTTGCTGTTGTTGGCTTTCCTCTAAATTCTGGGCATGGGCTTGAATGCGTGAACGTCCATGTTTTCCTGAAGAGACGTAGTCAAGCATTTATCCCTCAAATGTGGCCCCAAGCCACTTACAAATCGGTGTACTTGATTGCCCATATCCGCTACCATGGCCAGAGCATACCTAGCTAAAGAATTGAAGCGGAGACTATAAGCTAAAGCACTTATGCTTCCTTGCCTAAGATTCAAGAACTTATCGACTCTAGCCCACCGAACCTCTGGAGGCAAGTAATGTCAGAGGACAGCATCCACAAATTCTTGCCATACCGGGGAAGTTGCATTAACTCCCCTTGAAGCCATCCAAACCGTATACCAACGTCCCGCGACGTCCCGCAATCTATAGGATGCTAACTCTACCGATTCAATGTCCAAAGCATGCATTAACCGAAGTGTCCTCAACATTCCATCAATAAAGCTCTGAGGGTCCTCATTCGACTTTGACCCAAAGAATTCCGGTAGGTTTAAGAAAATAAAGTCACGGGCTCTTGCATTAACAACCCTATCACCTTGACATGTACCTTGCCACTGGGTCTGAGCGGCAACCAACTGAGTCAGTAAATGAATGACCTCTTTCACATCCTGGCCCGAAGCATCTAGTGGAGGAGCTGGGGCCGAGGCTCCCTCATGCTCCTCAGAAATAGGCAATGAGCAAGAGGCTGAGATTGAGCCGCATTCTGGGACTCACCCTCCTCTATAACCGTTGGTGGTACTCTTTCAGCCCGCCTTTCGGCCACTGTCTTGCCCTTTTGGGCTGCCATAGCTTTCCTCTTTACAGGCATTTCTGAAATACATAATACATGGTTAAGGAAAGATAAATCCTTATATCATGGCTCTATCGCACGATCAAAGAAAAAAGAAGGTCATTCATTCCTAAAAATGCCCGTAGCCTCTTGTTTATAAGCGTGGCTCGCAACACACCCATAAACAAGACTCCACTGGACACAGCTCGTAGACACACCCTAAGACAGAACCGCTCTGATACCACTTTTGTCCCGACCTAACCGGAGGGCCATGACGGGTACCCGGTGCTAACCTACCCGGGCACCGCTTATCGTACATTCATGTTCCCATCTAGGTGAGCCACATGGCCTACTCATGGTTTCTATATATCAATAATACTAATCTCATAGGGAAATGAAACATTTAGATCATTATCAACATCAGTACCCATATCCATATACACAAGCCGACGAGGCTAACAAAATAATATATAAAATGTGGGCCGACAAGGACAAAGGACATCTAGCTATACACAACTGTCTACGAGCCTCTAGAGAGAGTATGTAACATCATATAGACGGGACAGAACCCCGCCATGCCCATATGTATGTACACAAAAGAATAATACCAACAGTTGTAGCTCCGGATGAAATGGAGCTCCTCTGTGCAGTCCCTGAACAAGTAATCTATGAATCAATTCTGTTCCCCTGTCCACCTGCGGACATGACGCAGCGTCCATAAACAAAAGGATGTCAGTACGAATACTGTACTGAGTATGTAAAGCATAATCAGTAACATAATGAAAGCATAAGAAATAACATAAGATGGACGAGTCATGAAATGAAAGAGCTAGGTATACCTCTAGCGACGTTCGTCATATTTACTTACCCTCTTTCTAATGGGAAACCTCCATTCCATACATTCATACATTTAGAAGTATCATACCCGACTATAGAGGTTCGGTGTCTTACATACCCGACCATGATAAGGTTCGGTGTTATACATACCTGGCCCTACCAAGGCTCAGTGTTATCCGTACCCAACTGCAGTGGTGTGCGTGCGATAGGTATCATACCCGGCCATAGAAGCTCGGTGTTACATAATAGTCATACATACTTATACACGTATACCTACTAGTCCATAAGTATCACCAACATCATTAACTTTTTTGTCACTTCTTTCCTTGGAGGATCGACTATCATATAAAGGAGGCAATAGCATTGTGAAAATATCGAGAATCATGAGCTTTAGTAATTCTAGGGATGAAGTCTTTTAGAAGACATTTTGGAACCCATGAGATGGTATATAGCAAAGGAATCATGCCTTAATTAAAGAAGGGTTTGCCTTACATACCTCGTCGTCTTCTTAACTACTTAACGTTCACCGTCGAAGCTTGTGAAATCTACATTTAGAAGGATTAATACCATAGTTAAGCCTTAATTATACTCTTAAACCCAAACTAGAACAATTCATGATCTAACGAAAATTAGGCAGCATTTCCCCTATTTTATCGGCTTCCACTACAATACAAAACAACTCCGAAACATCCACAATAACGTAATCAAGTAATCACATTCCATTAAGTCTTCAAAATTCATTCCCATGTTTAAATTATACTAACAACTTCACACCCAATCTTAGCACATTTTCATACAATGCTTCCTCATCACCATTATTACCTTTTATAAGAAGAACATATCTACATCATACTAAGAATCATGACTCAATTTAGTTTACTACTCATAAACATCATGAAATCCATATTTAGAACTCATCCTCTACATTTCTCCTTTCATCCAAGTTTTGTTACAACCAAGCATTCTTAATAACATGAAATGAGCATGAAAACTAACCTTTCTATCTCATAGGAACAAGCTTGGGAGCTGCTATCAACTCGTGCAAAAACCCTAGCCACAATGCCCAAGTAAATCTTGAAATCTACCAACCCTAGGAAGCCTTCTAACACATGAACACTTTGATTCTTGCTATTTGATCTTTGTAATCTCTTGGGTTTGAGTGAAATATATTGGGAGAAGGGTTTTGGATCTTTGGTGAGCCTAGAGGAAATGTGGGATATGAAAAAGGAGAAAGGGTCGGCCATGTATATAAAATAAAAATCTGACCCGACCCGATTATACGGCCAATTATATGGGCCGTATAATTTATACGGTTCGTATAAATGGGACCGTATAATCTCAACAGGGGACACCCTTCTCTAGAAGGAATCTACGAACCATTATACGGTCCGTACAAATGGCCGTACAACTGGGAATTCCGAATTTCATTCTCGTCGACTCGTTTGACTTCCAATCATCGTGGAACCTTCTTCGCACTTATATAACACTTCATTAACCATACAATAGGCCCTATAGCAGCCCCTCAAGATATTTCTAAATAAATACTAGCTCAATTATAGCGAAAACCTTTCTGAACACGACTTATATTTCACTTCCTTCTACAAGATAAACTTCACTTATTCGTATGACTTTGAAATCTTATAGTATGCAACTTAAGCTATCTAATACTTCCCTTAATCTCGTAAGGGTTTCATAATTAACTTAAGCTCACGTTAGCCTACTCACAAGGCAACAAATCCAAAATTTTTGAGATGTAACAGTCTTACGATAGTTCGGGCATGTACAAGATATACCTAAGCCGGTTCTTTGGAAACACGACCACTATATGCGGGACGAACATGCGACCGTCACTCCTGCATCCGTGGGCTTTATACAGGAGTAGACCCAGCATTGGGATCATAGGATCGGGGCGCTAGCGGTGGTAGGACATACGACTCTGATCCTAGAGTACATGGAGTAGTACCGGCAGCTCACACGCAGCTTGATTAGCAACCCCAGGACGCGTCATCCAGATGGCCAAGGATATGCAGCACTCGCAGGACAGTATAAGGTGTTGATAAGTTTACCCCACTTAACTTAATTAATTGTCTTATATATTACGTTACAAATTTATTCAATCATTAATATTTGCAAACAAATGCAGCTACGGACCGTATAAACGATGCGCTGGGTGGACATGGACCATATGGATTCCCCGGAGACAGCGGGATTTACAACCCGAATCGTTGAGCTAGTCGATAGTGGTATGTGACAATCATAAGAGCTCGGACGTATCCATGAGCGTGTTCCAGAGATCCCGTATCAGGCAGCGGGTGGTCGTGGTCGTGAAGGTGGTGGTGGCAGAAGGGGTGGGGGCCAGAGGGGCTTCTGGCCGAGGTGATGGCGGTGGATGCCTCCATCTAGTAGATGATCCTGACAAGCATGCTACCATTCCCCCTCCAGCCCAGCAGCATCCGTCGACTTCAGAGTGCCTGTCGACTTCTTACCAACCGTCGCCACCTCTATATACGCCAGCGCAGCTATATTCAGATCACATAGACTAGGGATCAGTAGAGGCATCAGTGTCTGCGTAGCCTCCAGTTCATCATCCACAGGGTGAGCAGCTAGTTCGTGATCTACAGGGCCGCCGATTCGTCATCCACAGAGTGAGCGGCCAGTTCGTGATCTACAGGGTGGTAAAGAGCCGGGGTACGACTACACATTCATGGACTTCGACATGTTTCAGAGCCAAGATGTAAGTGTTTAAAATAATTAATTTAACAAATTATAATAATTATATTGATTATTATATAATTTATCATTTCTTAGGATCCAACTCTAGCTCCGGCACCATCTACAGCTCCGGGGCCCACTGAGGAGCCCGCTTGGGAGATCGCTGAGGAGCCCTCTCATCAGCCATCTCAAAAGCCCTCTCAGGAGCCTATCGACACACATGTTTGATTTTTTACCAAAAGATAAAGTATTAATTAAATCTAAATTAAAATTAATACTAATTGTTTATATGTTATTTCAGGTTTATCTTTCTGCGCCTGTGGACCCGTCTTCTGATGAGATGGACCCGTCTCCTGATGCTTATGAGGTTTCGACCGTACATAGCGCACGTAAGCCCTAGAAGAAGCATATTATGGTCAAGGGCGCAAGGAAGGGAAGTAAGGATGATCATGACGTAGAGCATCCTATTATTAAGAGGAAGAAGGGAATGGAGATGATGGTGAGGGTGGTGGGGGTCGCCTTAGGCTTAGGTTACTCTAAAGGCTCCCACATGTGGGACCTGGGGTTACTCTAAAGGCTCCCATATATGGGACCCATTAGAGATTGTGTATATATAAATAAATTGTACATTTTATATTAATTTTGTTTTTTTGGTATTATTTTCTTAATGACAATTAGTTATCTTAGTCTTTATTATCGTTTATTAATAACTCATGCGACGTCCTAAATTAATTATGAAAAAAATCTCGACATATTCGAAATAAAGTAATGCCATGACTAAATAATAAAACACTTAAATCAAAACCTTATAAAATAAAACACTTAAACCTAACAATAACAAGTTTCCAAACAAAACTTACTTCGGGGCACTTTACAACTCCTAAAACGACGACCGATCCAAGGTATACTTGATGTATTGAGCCTGCATTATTGTTCGCAGAAAAAGATATCAAGTTCTATATAAAATATTGATATTCCGGAGTTTTAAGACATGACTAATCTTTGGTCAATGAAAAAAACGTCAATTTCAAAACTTTTGAAATTATATAAAGTGTGGGGAAAATAAAACTAACCCCTATTGCGTACAAAATTAGTGCGCAATAGGACTTAATTGTAGCCGTCACAGTTAACTCCTATTACGCACTAATTTTGTGCTCAAAAGGCAATTTTGTAACTTTTTTTTTTTTTTTTTGGGTTATTTTGCCAAAATCCCATTTTGAGGTCATTTAAGGTGCCGCACTCGATTGAACTATGGTTACAAAAGTCTTGATTACAAAAAGTTGCAGTAAACTTTTTGGCTGTTCTCTTCAATCTTCTTATCATCTTCATTCTTCTCTGTAAAAGAAACAATTAACTGCTTGATCCTTTTTTGTTTTAAGTAGAAAAGAAGCAATTTTAGGAATTCTTACTTATAATGGCGTATATTTTTTTCAGTAAAGTAGCGGATGAAGGTATAAAGTAAAGTTACAGGCAATTTGATCAAGAAACGGGTTAGATTCTGTTTCCATGAATTCAAAACGCGGCGAGCACTCTCGGATTTGAGATTTTTTTTTTCCCTTCCAATTGAACTTCTTAATGAGAATTTGGGAAAAGGTGCACAACATATTTCTCAACTTTGTGATATAGAGCAGATATATCCCTCGTTAAAAAAGTGATGCATATATACGGCTGCCGTTACACAAATAGTGTAAATATACCCTTTTTGCTGACATATTTTTTTTTAAAAAAAAATAGCTTGTTTTTAATTAAAAAATACCACGTGGCTTTAAAAAATAACTCTACCTATTTCTCTTAGTAGACTTACTTTTATAAAGTCACTGTTATACCTCATTTTAACCGGGTTAAATTAGGAGTACAACATATTGGAGATTCCTATTTTTGCTTATTTTAACCACCTAATTGATTTCAAGGTGAATTAGGACACCTAATTATTAACTAAGGTAAAGCTAACTAAACCTCCGTTAATAGTCTGCTTAATCAGTGTGATTCTAGGTAAGGGTTCTATATTATCCTAAAGGGAAGGGGTTAAGCATCCTTTAGAATCCGTTAACTACGGTTATCCAGCCAAACTTAGGTCAATTAATGAGGGCTAAAGATGCAAATATAATATCTAAAATTCAAAAAAAATAGCTTGTAAATATTGCTAAAGGAAAAAATGTAATAATGTTGTTTAAAATAATACTTATGAATATTGCTAAGGTTTAAAGAAATATAAAAAAAAGAATGCTAATAAGACTTATAGGAAAGTATAATGATTTGCATAAAAAAAAGGGAGACTTTAAATGCCATTTAAAATGAAAACTTATAAATGTTGCTAAGGCTTTAAATAAAAATACTATTTAGAATGAGATTTGCAGAAAATATAATAATTTGCATAAAATGAAACTTCAAATGCCATTTAAAATAAACTTATAAACGTTGCTAAAGCTTTAAATAATAATGCTATTTAAAAAATAAGATTTGCATAAAATATATAAGTAGAAGAAAATGCGAATTTGTGCAGTGTTTTAATAAATATTTGAAACAACTCAAATGGTGAGATATTAATTGACTTTGCGATTTAAGAGCAAAAACATAAAAACAGCTTATGGGAGCTTTCTTTATCCTTTCATTAACTATGCTAAAAAATACGCGTAATTGACTCAAAACTTATATTTGAGCTTATATTTGCGTATTAGTGAAATTCCTAAGATAGTAAGAACAAAAATGATTCCTTTAACCCAAAATATGTAGGAATTATATTATGCAAATCAATTATTCCAATAAAAAATAAATATTATAAGCATTATAAATAATTTTAACGTAAAATAAAACAAGGATGAAACCTATAGAGTTAATTATTGGTTTACTACCCATTACTAAGACTAAACCCCACTAACTTCACTAAGATTCATCTAAATTAACAAGTGTTAGTCATGCAATACAAATTAAATGCATAAAAAAAAAAAATAGAGGAGTAAATAAATTAAAGGGGCTCAGCCCATTTCAAGGCTGCTATGATCAGATTGTTGTTGGGCTTCAGCCCAGTAATTTCATTGTATTGTTGTGGGCTACTGCTGTTATATGGGCCTTGGCCCATAATGTTTTGTATATGCTTGCTGCGGACAGGGGAAGGCTGGACAGAGAGAGGAGCCGTGTTGGGCATTTAGCTCAACACCGAATGCGGAGGGAAAACGAGTCCCTCGGACTCGTATGCAATGATCATGCATAGAACGAAAAGGAAAATATTAGCATATAATCAACAAAAACCTATAAAATATAACTCAAAACCATAACAGTGAACCACCAATAGTGTTGCCATGAATAACAAAAATTGCAGCCAAGAATATAACACTTTTAACCAGCAACTGATTGTAACAGAAAACAGGTTTCAAACACAGTAGCAGGTGGTACAACTGGACAACAGCATGCCCTTTAAAGAGTGACATTATTTGGCTTCACAACTAACCAAAACATTATTTTCAAAATGCCACAACCAACAAACTAAGCAAAGCAGCCAAAAATACATTAAGGCAGAAACAGATAAGGATTGAGTTGGCCTATCCAGCATGGTAGACTGAGGTTAACAACTAAACATAGACAATGCGAATTGAACGATACTAATTTGTTAAGCCAAGCAACACTGTTAAACACCTAACTAGGTTAATCTACCAATAGCAAACAAACATATCAAGCTAAATTAAGCACATTAAACATGGAAAACACACATAAAGAAATACATAAAAAGGATAAAATGGAATAGAATATTACTAACAGCCAGCCTTTCTATCAAATAATCACACTTTTTTTTTTTTTTATATAGGAGGGCATGAATAAGCCGGGTAAAACACATTTTGGCCTAGAGGGGAGGGTGGACTGAACAGGGAGCATTGGAGGAAACAAATCAAGCCAATAATGATCTACTCGACTTACTTAACCGCGAACTAACACCATCCTTAACCCAATAAACTTTATTAAATGCAATCCATGTCTAGATGAGTTCAAACAAACACAGGTGCAAATTAACATCATGTTTTAACAGTGATGGCACATAGATGAATAGGTATGGGAAATCCAGACAAGAGGTAATATATGGCATAATTCAGATCTCATAGTTGCGTCCCAAGCATTTACCAAAGTATAGAAACTGAATGATTTATTTTAGCATGCAAGATAAATAGAAGGACATTAAAACAGATTGGCAGCAGATGAAACAAGATTGCGGGATAAATGTAGAATACCAAACAAAGACTGATGCCAATAACATGTAGACACTTAAACTCATTTATACACATCAGATGCATGAATGTATATGGATTAGACACTGTCTGAACCAGACAGAGATGAATATGCAGACATTTAACTAACCTAGTGAGTTACAGCCGATTAATTCATTCAAAAACACATCAAGGTTATAAGCATTTTACTCATATCAGCTTTGAACCTATTTAAGCATGCTAGGACAGCAGATGCACTAGTTTAGACTAGGTTGTCCGTAATTTCCTCAGGATAGACAAGTTATGTTATTGCTGAGAGCAGGCATGAGTGATGAACTATTAAGCTAGTGTAGATGGAACCCCAAATTTATGGTGGAAGTGCTATGGTAGTATGTCCTACAAATGCATGGCAGAGCTGCAATACATGATCATATATCCTAAAGTCCAACTAAGGGCTAATCTTAAGATTAATCAAGGCAGTACTGGCCCTCACAAGGTAAGAATACAGTCCACCAATCAGGGAATATGAGCCATGATAAACAAATTAATGACCAGCTTATCCCTTTTGAACTCAACAGATTTCATATAAAGTAATACCAAATGAAAGGTTTTCACATTATCAAAGGACTTGCATACAACACAAAAGGCAAACGACCTTTTTTCAACCATAGGAGACTGTTTCATCACACTTTATTTGACACAATTCACATATATACACCATGCTTTTAAGTTAACAGCTTCCATATTGAACTTAAGACATGCTTTTGATTCTGAATCTAAGCTTCAATTTGAACATTCAACAAGGGGTGCTTAATAAAATATCAATCTTGGCTTTGTAAGCAAATCTTGCAAATGCACTTGAGCATATTATTACCTGTTTAATAAATCTTTTCAAAACTCATCTTAAGTAAACATATAGTACATTTGCTCAAGTGCAACAAATCTTTAGACCAATTGAACCTTATGCTTAAACATACACTAACTCATAGTTTCTTGCTAAACATCTGACAATCTTTTATGATAGTGGGAAAAAGTATGTAACTCTTGCTAGTGATATTAATTAGTTCATAAGTTGCATAATTTTAATGACTCATACACAGCTAACGATATGGGCATAATTAAGCAAGTTGTGAGCCTTAGACATGCAAGATTAAGCCATTCAAGTATGCAAATATGATCTTTGAAGCTGACTTAGGCAGATAGCACATCATTTTCAGGGGTTAATCTAAGTTCAACTAAACACAGAGAAATTAATTCTGTCAGAAAGTTTACCAAATAATATAAGACTAAACATAGATAAAATGAACAGTAGGCAACTAGGATGAACATGCACAATCTACATTAGGTGTGACTAAGATTGGGCATGTACACAATTAGGCAACCAACAACTAGCTGAGCTTATCCAGTAAACTACGGATTCAATACTAAAACAAATATGGCTAAATGAGCCTGATCAGGTACAAATTTAAATAGAAATGATCATATAGTACACAACTAATAGCTTTGTCAACAAAGGACTTTAGACAGTATTACAGGACTTAATAGGGCATTGGTGCAGGTTTGCAGACTATGAAGCAACACACCACTAAAAGAACCATTTAGTATATCAAACACATAGGTCACAAATGATCTTGAACTTGACTTAACAGATACGGACACATCTCAGATATTCAAAATCAGCTTGTACACTAGTTAAAAGAAAACAGACAAAGGGTTGAGTGTGCTAATCATGATGCCAAGCAGGAAAGCTTATGCATTATCTCACATGTATTTAACTAAGCTGATCAAATCCAGCACCCATTAATCCAGGTTTGACATAAGCAACAGGCATAACAAATTTAAAACCATATTAGCAGGATGGGTAGGATTCTGGATCATAAATGAACACAAAACTCATTAGATGTCATAATAGTGAAACGACAACCCCAGATTTTAGAGGACAAGCAAGGATTATCACCACTCTTCTAAACAGTATGTGGAAGCAAACAAAATAGGCATTATAATGGTCCTTATTAGATCCTAATCGGATGAGATAGAGTCTAACTAATCATAGAAAAAAAACTAATGCACATAAACACGATTAACAGGTCTCCTAATCTGAACCTACACATGATTAATCTAATGACATGCTAACAATCAAATATAAGCACCAGGTGAATCTAAACTTGTATATAAGGCTAACATACTCCCAGAATTAAACTAAACAGGACCGAACATGTTTAATTCGACCAGAATAACTACAAACACAATTAAAATACGACTACGCAAACAAATCGACAAAATAGCTTAAAACACTCAAACGATTACTAAAGAACTTGAAGGAAGAGAATTCACCTTCTTTGGGTGCAGCGAAGTTGGTGCGAGGCCTTCGATCTACACTCGAACTTATCGAATCTGGGCTCGTGTACCTCGGATTCAATGCAATACCAAAAGGGCGAAATAAAATAGAAAATCGATTTAGTATGTTAAATCGATATCAATAATGTTACGACTGCTGCTAACTTAATGCTTTCTAGGGGGATTTTTGGCGACAAAAACGAAAGCTTTCAATTTCTATGGAATTTTTCCAACTAAAGGACTCAATTTTTCAAGGAATTTTGTGCGGCTCAGAACTTAGCTCTTGGGGAATTTTCTCAATCCAAAAAAAAATCCCCCCTCAGACGATTCAACCCGCCACTATTTATAGGGTTTTGCTTTGTGTTGTGTTGAAATAAAAGAGATACGCGTGGGGAACAGAGGGAAGTGGGAGAGACAGAGGCGTGGGGGGACAAGGGGAAATGGAAGAGACAGAGGCAACGTGGGAGAGAGAAAGGGGCGGGAGAGAGAAGGAGAGAAGAGAGCGGACGAGGAGAGGGAGCGGCAGTGATGAGAGTGAGCAAGGAACCCTAATGGTTCCTTGTTAAACGAAAGGGCGGGTCGGGTCAAAAATTTGGACTGGGTTGGCTGAAAACATTGGGCTGGTTAGTTAAAATGTGGGCTGAGAACAAAATATGGGCTAATGAATAAAATGTGGGCTGCTTGACAAAATAATTTTTTTTTTTTTTTGAATTTAAATAAAAGACCCATTTTAACTAACTATATACTAAGTGTGCTAAAATATAAAAATATGTAATTATTAGTGCTCAGGTAATAAAATCTTATGACGTTGTAATAGTCGTGCAATAATATTTTGAAAACAAATAAACGCTATCATTTAATTGTGCGAAATAAAATGCGATGCGTATGCATAAGGTGGTAAAAAATGCTGAAACGCAAATTATGATGATACTGGTAATAATAATAATAACAAAATAAATAAATAATAATAATAGTAATAATAATAATGGTAGTAGTGACGGTAGTAAAAGATAATGACAGGATAATGAAATGCCGGTATTAATAAAAGCTAATAATTATAGTAAAAAATGCAAATAATTATTTTTTTAAAGTTGCCAAAATATTGGAAGCGAAAAATAGGTATTTTGGAGGAAAGGTGGGACAAAATTGGGTGTCAACAACTTGTTTCTCTTTGCCCGGTAATGATGAAAGAATTTTCGGGCAAAGACGTTGACTTAGTAGCCTATTTTGTCCCGGTTAAAGGATTTTGGAGGACTAAGGATAAAGAAAAATTTCAGAGGATTACGGCTGAACCTCGGTCTCCGAGTTGCCTACATATCTCGGGCTGCATGAGAATCAGGCCGTGTGTAGTTCTGGGATGACTACGACCCCTATGGATAACAAATCCCGATTGGTGCGAATCTTTGCAAAATATTGTCCCAGTGTCGAATTATGATGACACAGGGTATTATGGTAGAAACTCGAAAATTCTGCTGGAATGTGAGCGGGATAGTTGGAGTTGGAGGTAAGTGTTCGAGGTAGATCTTTGACCCTTGTCGGAAAGTCTGCTTTCCTTCCCGACGCATTGCCCCAGTTCGTTGCCAAAGAAATAGTTCCACGTTGCGCTAAAGCTCCTGCGAAACTTTAAACTAGATAAAAATAGTCAGTAAAAATAAATATCTAAATAAAGCGATGTAAAATAAGCCCATAAAAACTGCAATGATTAAAATGACAGCCTTTGCTAAGGCTAATGCAAATGAGGTTCTAGGCCGATGATTCATGAGAATGATGCCTATTTAGCGATGATTAATGAGGCTTTAAACCAGAGGGGCTATTTAAACCCGACTGATTTATGAGAAATGAGGCTTTCTAAGCCGGCATAATGCAGTGCGTTTGCAGGGAATTTGAAAATAATAAAGCAATGCATGTGCGGTGCGTTTGCGAGCAATGATGCAGTGCCTTTACAGGGCATTTAAAAGTAATAGTGCAATGCATGTGCGGTGCGTTTGCGAGCCATGATGCAGTGCCTTTGCAGGGCATTTGAAAGTAATAGTGCAATGCATGTGCGGTGCGTTTGCGAGCAATGATGCAGTGCCTTTGCAGAGCATTTGAAAGTAATAGTGCAACGCATGTGCGGTGCGTTTGCGAGCAATGATGCAGTGCGTTTGCAGGACCTTTGCAAGTAATAATGCAATGCATGTGCAGTGTGTTTGAAAGCATTTATGCAGTGCGTTTAAAAGCATTTATGTAGGGCATTTGAAAGCAACAGTGCATGTGCGAGATTCGTACAAAATATTTGAGACAAAAGTTGTGCAGATGCGAGATTAGTGCAAAATATTTGAGATAAAAGTTGTGCAAGTGCGAGATCGGTACAAAATATTTGACATGAAAGTGGTGCTGGTGTGCAATTAGTACGAGAATTATTTAAGGTAAAAGTAGTGCAAATGCAAGTGCAACATCAGTGCGTTTCTGTAAAACTTAATATGTCCAATTTTAAGGCGGACATGTCTCAAATAAATTAATCAAGTCCTATTATAAGGCGGACAAACCTAATAACATCGCGTCCCATTTAAAGGGGGCAAATCCAAATAAATAATGAAGTCCTATTATAAGGTGGACAAACCTAAATAAATAATGAAGCCCTATTATAAGGTGGACAAACCTAAATGAATGATGAAGTCCTATTGTAAGGTGGACGAACCTAAATGAATAATGAAGTTCTATTATAAGGTGGACAAACCTAAATGAATGATGAAGTCCTGTTGTAAGGTGAACGAACCTAAATGAATAATGAAGTCCTATTATAAGGTGGACAAACCTAAATGAATGATGAAATCCTGTTGTAAGGTGAACGAACCTAAATGAATAATGAAGTCCTATTATAAGGTGAACAAACTTAAATGAATGATGAAAGGAGGACAAGCCTAATATGTTCAATTAAAGGCGAACAAGCCTAAAGATATTCAATTAAAGGCGAACAAGCCTAAAATGTTCAATTAAAGGCGAACAAGCCTAAAACGTCCTATTGAAGACGGACGGCCTAAATGCGGTGCTTTTGCGAACAATGATGCTGCGCCTTTGCAGGGCCTTTGAAAGTAATGATGTAATGCAGGTGCGGTTGCTTTTGCAGTGCGGGGCATTTGAAAACAGTAGTACAGTGCGGGGCATTTAAAGCAATAGTGCATGCGCAGTGTATTTGAAAGCATTTATGCAAGGTATTTGAAAGCAATAGGAAATGTTTGTGCATCGACACGTTTGAAAAATCATTTGAAAGACTCAAGCGTTAATTTGTTGCGAATCTCGCAAATTATTGATACTCGAGAGGCATAATTGTTATAAGAAAGATCAAACCGTTCGACGTGCAATCCTTGCAAGGCTGTGAACATTATATATTTTGGCTTCCGCAACTTGGAAACCTGCACCCAAAGGAAATTTGTAAGTTTTGGGGGGGAGGTTGATTCGCGTTGACTTTGAAGATCTGGCTCTTGGCGCTTCATTCTTCCAACGTCATCTGGACTTGTAAACTCCGCCCATTTCTAAGTCTTGGCTAACTGGGACTGTGACACACTGTGAAACAAAGCCAGCGTCCTTTCTCCCAAGTCTTCTTTTTGCCTGATGACTCTATTGGCCATATACTCTTTCATGTTTCTCGATGTCACTTGCGATGTTGCCCTTAAAAATTGTCCCAGTTTCTGGTATAGGAGGATGTTGAGCTTTTGCGAACGACGAGACCGAGCCTGACATAGGCTGCCTACGTATCCCACTAAGGGAATCAGGTCAAGCGTAGTTCAAAATTACAAAGCAGAAAAAAACTGAGATAGAAGATGGTGCTCGGTCCTTATGCAAAAGCATCAAGAGGGAGGTGCTCAGCCCATGCAACAGATAGAAGGCGATGCTCAGCCTTATGCAGAAACGTCAAGAGGGCGGTGCTCATCCCATGCAACAGATAGAAGGCGGTGCTCAGCCTTATGCAGAAACATCAAAAGGGCGGTGCTCGGCCTATGCAAAAAATAGAAGGCGGTGCTCAGCCTTTGCAGAACCGTCCAGAGGGCAGTGCTCAGCCCATGCAACATATAGAAGGCAGCGCTCAGCCTTATGCAGAAGCATCAAGAGGGCGGTGCTCAGCCCATGCGACAGATAGAAGGCGGTGCTCAGCCTTATGCAGAAACATCAAGAGGGCGGTGCTCAACCCATGCAACATATAAAGGCGGTGCTTAGCCTTATGCAAAAACATCAAGAGGGCGGTGCTCAGCCCATGCAACAGATAGAAGGCAGTGCTCAGCCTTATACGGAAACGTCAAGAGGGCGGTGCTCATCCCATGCAGAAACATCAAGAGGGCGGTGCTCAGCCCATGCAACAGATATAAGGCGGTGCTCAGCCTCATGCAGAACATTAAAAGGGCGGTGCTCAGTCCACGCAATAGATAGAAGGCGGTGCTCAGCCTTTTTGCAGAAATCAAAAGGGCGGTGCTCAGCCCACGCAATAGATAGAAGGCGGTGCTCAGCCTTTTTGCAGAAATTCCAAAGGGGCGGTGCACAGCCCATGCAACATATAAAAGGCGGATGAGCCTAAAATGTCCTATTAAAGGCGGACTAGCCTAAAATGTCCTATTAAAGGCGGACAAGACGAGCCTATAATGTCCAATTAAAGGCGGGCGAGCCTATAATGTCCTATTAAAGGCGGACGAGCCTATAATGTCCTATTAAAGGCGGACGAGCCTATAATGTCCTATTTAAGGCGGACGGCCTAAAATGTCCTATTAAAGGCGGACAAGCCTAAAACGTCCTATTAAAGGCGGACGAGCCTAAAGTGTCCTATTAAAGGCGGACTAGCCTAAATGCGGTGCTTGGTTTATGATTACTAAAATTGGTGCGGAGAGAAGGGCTTGATGCGATGCTTAAGTAGTAGCGAACATTCATATGCGGTGAGACGAGCTTGACGCAGTGCGTAACTTGCAGCAGCAAATATTCATGATGCAGTGCCAAACATTTGGGGATCTTTTACACTGCCAAAATTTACATCTAAAAAGTTCCTGCACTCAAAGAAATTTGTGATTTTAAAATTTAATCAGTATTAAGTTGGCTTTGCCCTTTGCTTTATCTGAATCTTGAAATTGCCGACTTGATACTGTGTGATATCCTTCAAGAATAACTAAAATATGTCCCTGCGTTACTCAAAGAAAACTTGTTAGTGTAAAATAAAATGGTTGCCTTGCATTGAACGCTGAAGCTTTGGCATTGAATTTGCATTTCTTGTGGTGATGGCATTGCGACAAATCTGGTGACGCTAATATATTGCTCGGGGTTTCGATTCATGCTTTTGTCGAATAATGATAGGCCATTTGCAAAGCTGCCCCAGTGTTGTTTTATGGGGAAAACGGAATTTTTCACTATATTAAGACCGTGTCCAAGAATGGACTGCCTACTTATCCCGAAGGAATCAGGTCAAAAGTAGTTCAAACAAGCTTTAGCAAAATTACGAGAAATAAAGTTGATCATAGGGCGGGTGGATGGAGAATGCTAATGACAGTAGATCCTTTTAACCATCCTATTTAGTTCTATGCTTCCTTTTCAAATGTCTCGGTGCCAATCTTGATGGATCACCGGCAACAATAATTGCATTTGCAACTGGAGGGCCATCATTGTCGCACAATTTATTTTGTTTCACGCTTATCTTATCCTTTTCAATCATGTTCTGGATCTTATGCTTAAGTGCTGGGCAATCTTCTGTGTCATGACCTGGAACATTAGAGTGGTAAGCACAACTCTTGGACCAATCAAAATCTGGCGGTAGGATTTTAGGGATCCATCCTTTCTTTGGCTTCAGGAGTCCCTTGACTTTCATTCTCTCAAATATGCTGGTTAATGACTCTTCATGAGGAGTAAAAGTGCGAAATTTTACATGATCTGACTGTCATAAGCTAGACTGTGCTTGATCGGGTTGATATTGGAAGCCTCGTTGGTGAAGAGATATATGATCACGCGAAACTTGATAGTTCTGTCGTGATTGCGGCTGATATGTAGACCTGGCAGCTGAGTCGATTTCTCTCTTTTTGCCTTGTAAGTTGTTGAATGTCTTAGCTTGAAAAGTTGCTTGTACTGATGAAGTGTCAACAATTCTTCCTGTTCGAACGCCCGCTTCTACTTGCTTTCCAACTTGAATTAGATCAGAAAAGTCACGTAACCGTGCACATAACAACTTTTCATAATATATGCCCTTTTGCATTTGGATGAAAGTTGAAATCAGCTCATTCTCGGGCAATGGAGGGCGTATTTTTGAAGCTTCCAATCTCCATCGGATGACATATTCCTGAAAAGACTCATGTGGCATTCTTTCTATCTCACGCATATCATAAAGATTTGGACTAACCCCGATGTTAAACTCGAATTGTTCTACAAAGTCGTGGGCCATGTCCTCCCATGTGTGCCATTTGCGAAAATCTTGTTCTGTGTACCAATCTAATGCTAACCCTGATAGGCTCTGAATGAACAATTTCGTTCGTATGGCTTCATTTTGTCCAATTCCCATTAATCTGCTACAATAGTCCTTCAAGTGCGTAACAGTATTTCCTCTGCCATTGAAGGTGTTGAATTTTGGCACTTTGAATCCTGGCGGCAACTCAACATTTGGAAGCATACACAAGCTTTATATCTTAAACTTTGGACGTTTCTTGCCCGCATCTCTTCTTCGACAATTATCCTTAAATTGTGAAGCTCTCTATCCGAGTTATCCCAATTGATTGCACTCGTTTCATTTCTCAATCTCTTGTATGGGCATACCGCTAGCTGATTTTGCTGGTTTTCTTTGAAGGGTGCTGCAAGTGCAGGCTTTTGGACATTAGGCATCAACGTGACTTGCAAAGCTTCTGGTTTAATAGAGTATCTTGGCGGTATATATGTAGGAGCTGGGTGAGGAGAAATAGTGAAGGAAATGTTCTGGTTTGAGCTGGAAGCTAAAGTTGTGTTAAGAAGAAGGCTGAAGGTATTTCCTAAATTGACCAAAATACTTCTTTGAACCACATTCTTTTTGCTATCATCATTTTGTTCTCGCACCAACCCCATACGAGTGTTGAATGATTCAAATCTCTTTGCCATTTTAGTCCCGTTCTTAATGCAGATGTGCAGCCAAAACAATGTTCAATGCTAGGCAACCTCTAAAGAATGCAACAAAACTAAGTCGTAGCACGAGCGGAGGAGAACGACTTATTGGCTAGTAGGCTCTAACGCTTGAGCAAAAAAGCTGACTTATTCGAACACTAAAAATTGGCTCTAACTTGATTTTTATCCTTTGCTAACTCCTGCGTATTTCAAAACTTTTTGCCCCTGAATCATTCATATTGCTGGATGCTCGTGCTTTTGATCTTGTGTGATACGGGTGGTCTTCTAGTTCGCAGTCAACACGAATCAACCTTTGGGGGAATAATCAAAAGAAAATAAAACCTTCTAAAGATGAAGAAAACTGCGTTAGTATAGTGCGAATGATTGTTGATTAAAATAATGCGAACATTGAGCAAACAACGTTGAAAGAAACACATATTGCATAGAAAACAAAACACATATTGCATAGCAAACAAATCACATAGTAAAAAGGGAGATATAGCAAACACAGCGCGACCTATTATGCGAGGGACCTCTTTTGTGCCAGAGGTAGGCTTAACGCGGATTTGAAGGATAAAATATGCGATTATATGTCATCCCAATGTGCTATTAATTAAAACACATACAATGTTTGAAAATCTTGGTACAAAGGAAATTATTACAACTTGACTTTCATAAGCTAATTAACAATGAGGAAAGTCCTTCGTCATCCTTGAGCCTCTTGGTTGCTTGGATATATTCACCGATCTTTCGGCGATTTTGGATAATGTATGACATAGCCAAAACTCCTCCCGTTTTGATGCCTTATTTGACGCAGATGTCTCCTTGCCCATCTAATTCTTGCATGCTTTACTCGTAACTAATTGCCTGTTGCTCGTATTGTACCGACTCATGGCTATCTGCGTTCACAAACGGTTAGTTCTACCTAAATAGCACATGGTCCACATAACACACATGTTTATCCTTCAAATCAATGCACATAACGTGATAACCGTCGCTTGGGGTCATAGACCCACTTGGACATTTGGAAGAGGTTGACTAATAGACTTAATACACCTTGGGTATTAAGCCTCCTAGGTTCGTGCATGTCCTTAAAAGGGTTTTGGCTTAGCTCTATCTTAGGCTGACTAGGAGTTGTTTTCCTATGACACAAGGCTCCCCCAAGCGGACAACTTGGGAGTGGAAAGTCCGTGGCCGTCGACTGCACCGCCGATCGACTAAATCCACTAGACCAATCCAACTAAAGGGGTAATTTAGTAGTGCACGGGCGCGAACCGCGAAGCCGCTTTAAGTGTGTGAATATGTGTGAGTTTTCCAGGGGTGGAAGAAATATGAACGGAATGCCAGTTAAAGAAAGCAGTAACATATTATTACATAGAAAATTTCACATAATAAAACCATCACTTAAAAGAACATAAGAGAAACAAATAAAGCAAAAATAAAGGCAAAAATAAGTCAAACATCCAACAAATTAATTATTAACCCAAGTTTGTTATGGTTAGAACCTAAAGTCCCCAGCGGAGTCGCCAAGCTGTTATACCCATTTTAACCGGGTTAAATTAGGAGTACAACATATTGGAGATTCCTATTTTTGCTTATTTTAAGGAGTCACCACCTAATTGATTTCAAGGTGAATTAGGGCACCTAATTATTAACTAAGGTAAAGCTAACTAAACCTCTGTTAATAGTCTGCTTAATCCGTGTGATTCTAGGTAAGGGTTCTATATTATCCTAAAGGGAAGGGGTTAAGCATCCTTTAGAATCCGTTAACTACGGTTATCCAGCCAAACTTAGGTCAATTAATGAGGGCTAAAGATGCAAATATAATATCTAAAATTCAAAAAAAAAATAGCTTGTAAATATTGCTAAAGGAAAAAATGTAATAATGTTGTTTAAAATAATACTTATGAATATTGCTAAGGTTTCTTATGGGAGCTTTCTTTATCCTTTTATTAACTATGCTAAAAAATACGCGTAATTGACTCAAAACTTATATTTGAGCTTATATTTGCGTATTAGTGAAATTCCTAAGATAGTAAGAACAAAAATGATTCCTTTAACCCAAAATATGTAGGCATTCTATTTTGCAAATCAATTATTCCAATAAAAAATAAATATTATAAGCATTATAAATAATTTTAACGTAAAATAAAACAAGGATGAAACCTATAGAGTTAATTATTGGTTTACTACCCATTACTAAGACTAAACCCCACTAACTTCACTAAGATTCATCTAAATTAACAAGTGTTAGTCATGCAATACAAATTAAATGCATAAAAAAAAAAAAAAATAGAGGAGTAAGTAAATTAAAGGGGCTCAGCCCATTTCAAGGCTGCTATGATCAGATTGTTGTTGGGCTTCAGCCCAGTAATTTCATTGTATTGCTGTGGGCTACTGTTGTTATATGGGCCTTGGCCCATAATGTTTTGTATATGCTTGCTGCGGACAGGGGAAGGCTGGACAGAGAGAGGAGTCGTGTTTGGCATTTAGCCTAACAACGAATGCGGAGGGAAAACGAGTCCCTCGGACTTGTATGCGATGATCATGCATAAAACGAAAAGGAAAAGATTAGCATATAATCAACGAAAACCTATAAAATATAACTCAAAACCATAACAGTGAACCACCAATAGTGTTGCCATGAATAACAAAAATTGCAGCCAAGAATATAACACTTTTAACCAGCAACTGATTGTAACAGAAAACAGGTTTCAAACACAGTAGCAGGTGGTACAACTGGACAACAGCATGCCCTTTAAAGAGTGACATTGTTTGGCTTCACAACTAACCAAAACATTATTTTCAAAATGCCACAACCAACAAACTAAGCAAAGCAGCCAAAAATACATTAAGGCAGAAACAGATAAGGATTGAGTTGGCCTATCCAGCATGGTAGACTGAGGTTAACAACTAAACATAGACAATGCGAATTGAACGATACTAATTTGTTAAGCCAAGCAACACTGTTAAACACCTAACTAGGTTAATCTACCAATAGCAAACAAACATATCAAGCTAAATTAAGCACATTAAACATGGAAAACACACATAAATAAATACAGAAAAAGGATAAAATGGAATAGAATATTACTAACAGCCAGCCTTTCTATCAAATAATCACACTTTTTTTTTTATATAGGAGGGCATGAATAAGCCGGGTAAAACACATTTTGGCCTAGAGGGGAGGGTGGACTGAACAGGAAGCATTGGAGGAAACAAATCAAGCCAATAATGATCTACTCGACTTACTTAACCGCGAACTAACACCATCCTTAACCCAATAAACTTTATTAAATGCAATCCATGTCTAGATGAGTTCAAACAAACACAGGTGCAAATTAACATCATGTTTTAACAGTGATGGCACATAGATGAATAGGTATGGGAAATCCAGACAAGAGGTAATATATGGCATAATTCAGATCTCATAGTTGCGTCCCAAGCATTTACCAAAGTATAGAAACTGAATGATTTATTTTAGCATGCAAGATAAATAGAAGGACATTAAAACAGATTGGCAGCAGATGAAACAAGATTGCGGGATAAATGTAGAATACCAAACAAAGACTGATGCCAATAAAATGTAGACACTTAAACTCATTTATACACATCAGATGCATGAATGTATATGGATTAGACACTGTCTGAACCAGACAGAGATGAATATGCAGACATTTAACTAACCTAGTGAGTTACAGCCGATTAATTCATTCAAAAGCACATCAAGGTTATAAGCATTTTACTCATATCAGCTTTGAACCTATTTAAGCATGCTAGGACAGCAGATGCACTAGTTTAGACTAGGTTGTCTGTAATTTCCTCAGGATAGACAAGTTATGTTATTGCTGAGAGCAGACATGGGTGATGAGCTATTAAGCTAGTGTAGATGGAACCCCAAATTTATGGTGGAAGTGCTATGATAGTATGTCCTACAAATGCATGGCAGAGCTGTAATACATGATCATAGATCCTAAAGTCCAACTAAGGGCTAATCTTGAGATTAATCAAGGCAGTACAGGCCCTCACAAGGTAAGTGTCACACCCCAATCCCGACAGGGTATGATGGGCACCCGACCCCATATCTGGAGCCGAGCGAACCCACTGACTCTTATTACATACATAAACTCTTGAATCACTTAAGAATAAAATACATAGTAAGCTTTCCAATTTTTTTTTCATAAGTAAAGTCTATCATCATATAGGACCCGTGACATGAACATAATAATATATTGACTGGCGAAGCCGTCTACAAAGCTGACACTCTATACCCACGACTCTGTCTGCAAAGTCTCTAACATCGAACAAAACATCATGGCTCATATACTCTGACTCGGCAGCACTCCAGAACAAGTGGAGTCTACCGACCCCGCTGGAACGTCTTCTATGCTAGCTTCACTCGTCTGGGTGTACCTGCGCGACATGAACGCAGCCCCCGAAGAAGAGGGGTCAGTACGAACAATGTACTGAGTATGTAAGGCAAGAGTAATAACATAAGATCATGGTAGAAGATATAGAGAATAGTATATAGTAAGAACATAACTTGTACCTCTGCTTGCCTCTTAGGGCAGATATCAAGTAAGCTAACTTTCCCTTTTTGCAACGACATATACACATTTACATGTAAACTGCCCAACCATATAGGTACGGGGTACTTCTGTCTGAACATATCATGGAACAAAAGAGTAACCTGAACATATGAGTGCCCTGGGGGCGGATGGCATGCATGCTTTATCTGGTCATGTCATATCATGTCGTATCACATCGTATCATGTCATGTCATATTATATCATATCATGTCATATCATAGCGTGTCACATCATATCATGTCATATCATATCATGTCATATCATGTCGGGTCATAGCATAGCACCGAACAATGTCGGCTCGCCCACATAGCACCGAAATACATCGGCTCGCCCATATATCCCGCGTCCGGGCATCCCGCGTCCGGGATGATAAGCCAGCTGACCAGGTGGCAATGAAACATGTTTCCCTTCCCATCCCCATGTATCCCTTTCCCCCACCCCATGTACATATTCATATCTCATATACATATGTCATATAAGCATGCAGGAGAGCCCAAAGAAAATCATGTATCCATCGGAGTGACGTAAGGTCGGTGACCTCCGATTACATTATGGAATAACCATGATCGCTTTGTCTCACCTGGAAGGAACGAGTATTTTAAGGCGAGACTATCAACGGAGAATGACATTAGAAGAAAACATAGTATGAAATCATGGGCATCATAGACATCAATTCATGTGCTTTGAAATCTTTAGAGAATAACGTCATGACCAAGGAATAGAATTAAAGATCATGAACTAGTTGGGCACTTTCATACTCACATTGAATTCTTGACTTAAGACACTTGGTCATGGAATCATTCTTGTCATACTTATCATGGACATATTCTCTTCCTTACATCATCATTATCATTATTATCATAGAAATATTCTCATTGGAATAGTTACAGTAGTTGTCACTTGATAAACGGAACAATAAGGAAAATCCGGGAACAATGGGCCCACCTCGGGTCAAATGAGGCGGCGTACCAAATTTACGTACATTACATTTCATGACGTCACTCGTGGGGGTTTTAAGGTAGTCAGGTCATATTTATGCAAGTTCTAGATGCTTCGGAGGTTTTTCCAACATTTCGCACACTTTCTAATTCAATTCCATTGAATGAAAAAGGAGAAACTTTAGGTGCGGATTCCGGAGAATAGAGTTGTCTCCGAGGCTCGTATCCAACCTAGTATGCCTAAGACATGCCAAGCAAGAAAGGATAAAACCTTACATACCTTTTTCCGCTCCTTATGCTACTCAAAATTCAAGTTGCAAATCCGCCAAAATCTACAAATTGGTCATATTTACCAAACCTTAATTAGCGCATCTAGAAGTTGAATCTTAAGGTAACATTTGTCTACCGAAATTTCGGCAGCACTTCCCCTATAAATACACCATCTCCAAAACTTCAACTTAGCCAATTTAATCAACAACAATCCGGGAATTCAACCCGGCCAAATTATCAACAACAATGCCAACAATCATAATAACAATTTCAATTAACATACTACTTCCTTCAAGACCTTCCAACTCCAACAAAAACAATAACAACCTTATAATTTATATTCCAACAACACCATATTAACAACCTTATATGACATACATGCAAGAACATCATATTCAATCTTCATAAACTTCTAGAACAAGTTTCCAACAATTACCACCTAAACTAAAATTATTAAGCTTCCATTTTTCATCATAGATTTCACTACAACAACAACCAACATACAAGATAAAATTTGCTCACTCTTCTAGCACCACACGGCCACACATGCACACTACATATTTTCATGAGTCTCATTCACTTCAACATACCACAACAATCATGATACTAAGTAAAATTAATTCATCATTTCTCCACAAATGCAACTAAATTCGGCCAACACCATACTCACACGGCCACACTTCAACATTCATGTTTTCATGTTTCTCATTCATTTACACATCCTACAATATACACAAGCATCCATAACATATAAAGAAGATTTGTTCTTACCTTTTTTTTTCCTTCAACTTTCCTCTTGGTTAAGATTATGAATTTGTACAAATGGATGATTTTCTTGTTCCAACAACTCTTCCATGTTGTAGAGGGTCTTCCAATTGGTGGGATTGCTAGGAGAAAATATTTTTTTGTGATCAATTTCCATGGCATGAATTTTTGGGGTCTTGGCCGAAATGGCCCTTCCCCTTTCTTTCTTCTTTGTTCTTTAAAATTCTAGAAATTTCTAGGAAATGTTATGAAATAAAGATGACTTAGTCATCTTTTAAGCTTATTCATTAAGCTTCTAATTGGGCCTAAGCCCACCCCCTTTGAATGGCCCAAATGGCCTCTTTAATTGCAAGCCCACCTTTTTTTTTGTCATACAATTTATGAAAAATTATTTTCCAAATTCCAAATTTGCCCTTCGTCTTCCTCCATATTTCCACGAGTCGTATTGCGAATTTCCCTTCATGCCCTTGACCTTTCTTAATATTCCCACTTCAAAATTTTCATAAACAACTTGTACACCAAACAAGATCAAAATTATAGTCTTGTTCTTAATCTTCCGCAATTATCTTAAATTATCCGAATGCGCAAAAATGCGGGATATAACAGTAAGAATACAGTCCACCAATCAGGGAATATGAGCCATGATAAACAAATTAATGACCAGCTTATCCCTTTTGAACTCAACAAATTTCATATAAAGTAATACCAAATGAAAGGGTTTCACATTATCAAAGGACCTGCATACAACACAAAAGGCAAACGACATTTTTTCAACCATAGGAGACTGTTTCATCACACTTTATTTGACACAATTCACATATATACACCATGCTTTTAAGTTAACAGCTTCCATATTGAACTTAAGACATGCTTTTAATTCTGAATCTAAGCTTCAATTTGAACATTCAACAAGGGGTGCTTAACAAAATATCATCTTGGCTTTGTAAGCAAATCTTGCAAATGCACTTGAGCATATTATTACCAGTTTAATAAATCTTTTCAAAACTCATCTTAAGTAAACACATAGTACATTTGCTCAAGTGCAACAAATCTTTAGACCAATTGAACCTTATGCTTAAACATACACTAACTCATAGTTTCTTTCTAAACATCTGACTACCTTTTATGATAGTGGGAAAAAGCATGTAACTCTTGCTAGTGATATTAATTAGTTCATAAGTTGCATAATTTTAATGACTCATACACAGCTAACGATATGGGCATAATTAAGCAAGTTGTGAGCCTTAGACATGCAAGATTAAGCCATTCAAGTATGCAAATATGATCTTTGAAGCTGACTTAGGCAGATAGCACATCATTTTCAGGGGTTAATCTAAGTTCAACTAAACACAGAGAAATTAATTCTGTCAGAAATTTTACCAAATAATATAAGACTAAACATAGATAAAATGAACAGTAGGCAACTAGGATGAACACGCACAATCTACATTAGGTGTGACTAAGATTGGGCATGTACACAATTAGGCAACCAACAACTAGCTGAGCTTATCCAGTAAACTACAGATTCAATACTAAAACAAATATGGCTAAATGAGCCTGATCAGGTACAAATTTAAATAGAAATGATCATATAGTACACAACTAACAGTTTTGTCAACAAAGGACTTTAGACAGTATTACAGGACTTAATAGGGCATTGGTGCAGGTTTGCAGACTATGAAGCAACACACCACTAAAAGAACCATTCAGTATATCAAACACATAGGTCACAAATGATCTTGAACTTGACTTAACAGATACGGACACATCTCAGATATTCAAAATCAGCTTGTACACTAGTTAAAAGAAAACAGACAAAGGGTTGAGTGTGCTAATCATGATGCCAAGCAGGAAAGCTTATGCATTATCTCACATGTATTTAACTAAGCTGATCAAATCCAGCACCCATTAATCCAGGTTTGACATAAGCAACAGGCATAACAAATTTAAAACCATATTAGCAGGATGGGTAGGATTCTGGATCATAAATGAACACAGAACTCGTTAGATGTCATAATAGTGAAACGGCAACCCCAGATTTTAGAGGACAAGCAAGGATTATCACCACTCTTCTAAACAGTATGTGGAAGCAAACAAAATAGGCATTATAATGGTCCTTATTAGATCCTAATCGGATGAGATAGAGTCTAACTAATCATAAAAAAAAAAACTAATGCACATAAACAAAATTAACAGGTCTCCTAATCTGAACCTACACATGATTAATCTAATGACATGCTAACAAACAAATATAAGCACCAGGTGAATCTAAACTTGTATATAAGGCTAACATACTCCCAGAATTAAACTAAACAGGACCGAACATGTTTAATTCGACCAGAATAACTACAAACACAATTAAAATACGACTACGCAAACAAATCGACAAAATAGCTTAAAACACGCAAACGATTACTAAAGAACTTGAAGGAAGAGAATTCACCTTCTTTGGGTGCAGCGAAGTGGGTGTGAGGCCTTCGATCTACACTCGAACTTATCGAATCTGGGCTCGTGTACCTCGGATTCAATGCAATACCAAAAGGGCGAAATAAAATAGAAAATCGATTTAGTATGTTAAATCGATATCAAGAATGTTATGACTGCTGCTAACTTAATGCTTTCTAGGGGGATTTTTGGCGACAAAAACGAAAGCTTTCAATTTCTATGGAATTTTTCCAGCTAAAGGACTCAATTTTTCAAGGAATTTTGTGCGGCTCAGAACTTAGTTCTTGGGGAATTTTCTCAATCCAAAAAAAATCCCCCCTCAGACGATTCAACCCGCCACTATTTATAGGGTTTTGCTTTGTGTTGTGTTGAAATAAAAGAGATACGCGTGGGGAACATAGGTAAGTGGGAGAGACAGAGGCGTGGGGGGACAAGGGGAAATGGAAGAGACAGAGGCAACGTGGGAGAGAGAAAGGGGCGGGAGAGAGGAGGAGAGAAGAGAGCGGAAGAGGAGAGGGAGCGGCGGTGATGAAAGTGAGCAAGGAACCCTAATGGTTCCTTGTTAAACGAAAGGGCGGGTCGGGTCAAAAATTTGGACTGGGTTGGCTGAAAACATTGGGCTGGTTAGTTAAAATGTGGGCTGAGAACAAAATATGGGCTAATGAATAAAATGTGGGCTGCTTGACAAAATAAATTTGTTTTTTTTTTTTTGAATTTAAATAAAAGACCCATTTTAACTAACTATATACTAAGTGTGCTAAAATATAAAAATATGTAATTATTAGTGCTCAGGTAATAAAATCATATGATGTTGTAATAGTCGTGCAATAATATTTTGAAAACAAATAAACGCTATCATTTAATTGTGCAAAATAAAATGCGATGCGTATGCATAAGGTGGTACAAATTGCTAAAACGCAAATTATGATGATACTGGTAATAATAATAATAACAAAAAAATAATAATAATAGTAATAATAATAATGGTAGTAGTGACGGTAGTAAAAGATAATGACAGGATAATGAAATGCCGGTATTAATAAAAGCTAATAATTATAGTAAAAAATGCAAATAATTATTTTTTTAAAGTTGCCAAAATATTGGAAGCGAAAAATAGGTATTTCGGAGGAAAGGTGGGACAAAGTTGGGTGTCAACAGTCACGTGGTAATTTCCCTGGTGCGTCGGGTCTGATTCATTTACAAAAATGGGCAGACTTATTTTTTTTTTAAAGCCAAGCAGATATTCTTTTAAAACGAACAAGACAACCCACTAGAAAAAAGATATTGCCTCGTGGCTTTAAAAAAATAAGTCTACTAAAAAAAAGGTAGACTTATTTTTTTAAAGTCACGTGACATTTTCTTAATTAAAAGATAAGATAATGATTTAAAAAAACAATCTGACAGCGAAAAGGTTATATTTGCACTATTTGCGTAACGATATGGGTATATTTGCACCATTTGTATAATGGCAGGGGTATATATACAGCACCTTTTTAGTGAAGAGTATATCTGCTCTAAATCACAAAATTGAGGGGTATATTTGCATCTTTTCCCTAAGAATTTTATAAAGTAAATTAATAAAAAAAAGAGCATAATATTAGAGAGGGCAAATTGGTCATATTATAATTATATTCATTAAAATAAATCGATTAAAATAATTATTTTAAAAAAATGAAAATAAGGAAGTTAAGCGTAATATCAGAGACCACAAGGGAGGTTAGTGTTATGGGACTTTAGGATGTTATAAGGAAGAATTCCTAAATGCAAAATTGAAGTTTAATTTGGACCTAAAATTGATGCTTTGGGACTTCAAAGTTTGAGTAAAAGTCCAAGAAATTCATTTGAGATCAAGTTCGGGTTTGGAGGGCCGAGAATTTGCGGCAGTGGAAATTACCTACTAACCCGCGTCAGGCTTATTTTTCGGCCAATTTTTTGTTTCGTATTTTTAAGGGTATTATGGCCCGATTCATTTGTACACGGTATAAATACATTATAAACTCATTTTTGAGAGGGGAGTTTAGAACTTTAGACCTAGAGAGAGTTAAGAGTCGTCATGGACGCCGGAGTTTATTGGGTTTTGTCTCTTCTTCTCCATTCTACTAGTTTTTATATTTTATTTGGATGATTTGTTGCTTTTCCTCTAGGTCTATGTGGAGCTAAACTTCTCGTTCGAGGGTTATGGTTCTTTCATGAACGTTGTTTTTCAAATATTGATTTCACTTAATTAGCTTATAGTATTGATTTATTATTTATTTAATCCTGCACTTAGTTATTTGATTGTCTGATCAACTATCGAATGCTATCTATGATTCTTAGATTGAACTCGAGAGAGGAATACTAAGATATCAATAGGTTTAAATAGAGCATGACTCAACTCTGGGTATCGAGTAGCGGATTTTCGTCTAGGATAGAGATATAACTAGTTTGCCTTGCTTGGTTAATATACAGGAAATATAAATGCATTCATGTTAAGGCTCATGACCATAGAGATATAGGACTTGAAAGTAATACGAATAAAACCTATTGAGAAAATAATCTCCCAAGACTCATTAATAACTACAATGTTGATGCTATTGCGTTATTGTGTGAGAAGAAAGAATCTTCTATTTATAGAAATCTAAAACTTATTCTCCAAGAAAAAGATAGATATGGTAGAATAATTTCCATCAAGAAAACATTTTCGAAATAAAACACAATAAATCCGGGAGAATCCCTAACATTTAGATGAGTTGACGTGTAAATATTTTTTGCACTAACAATGCATATAAATTAACTAAATAGAGATTAATATTTTTCTTGTAGTCAATTATACTTGCTTTCTTTCAAGAAAGACAAATCCTCATCAGATGCCTCTCCTTTCCTACTTTCAGAGAAGTGAAAGAGATACGAAAGGGACTTTTAAATGAGATGAAAGTTACTGTTTAAATAAAACAAGCATGAGCCAGTCTAGCCAGCCCCATGGAAACCTGGCAAACTTACTAAGTATTGAAATTTGAAACATTAAAATCAACAATCAATGAGTTGTGGATACAAGAGAAGGGGAGAAACATGGTCAAACACACAGCTGTACTGAAATGTTGTTTTCAGCATAATAACAACTCTCTTCAATACCTGTAACTAAAAAAAGATTTAAGTCATATACAATTAATAATTATGTTTTTGGTTAATATACCGGACTGCAGGGACGGCTTAATGAACTTTGTGGTCTAAAATCAAATCTTAACAAAGGCCTTAAATATATTTTGTTAGTTTTATTTTATGTGCCTTAGTTTGAGTTTGATTTATTATAAAAGATTTTTGATTTAGTGATATTAAACTAAAAGTGTATATAACTTAATAAAACTACTCTTTGAATCTTGTGGTCGTAAACATGTCATTTCTATAAAAAAGTATATCATTAAGGCTAAAATGGAAAGTAGGATTAGAAACTTATTAATTATATATAGAAAGATGATATTTCAAGAACAGATTAAAAAATAAAGTGAGACACATAAATTGAGAAAGAAGGACTATTTGATAGGACTCATATTATATATATATATATATATATATATATATATATATATATATGAGTCCTATCAAATGCATAATAAGAAAGAATAAAGAAGATGTGTATTTCAAATTATTTACAACAGTATAATTTGAAATTGAAAAAACAAAAAGAGTATCTGGATGTTGAAACTATGTCTGGACATGAATTTACTTGGAAAAAAATTTAAATTTTGTGAGTGAAATTTATGTATTTCAATTTAAATAAACTCATATTTATATATACACACACATCAATTTATTTGGGGGCCTCAAAAACTTTGGGCCTAAAGTAAGTGTTTTATATTATGCATTGTTGATGTAGGCAACTTAAATTCATAAAAAGTACGATTTTTCGAAGCATTTTGACTTTTTTATATATATATATACTGATAGTGAAAAACATTCACACTTATGAGTCATTTAAAAGGCTATTACAGATAGCTATGGATCATAAGTGAAATTAGTTATCAGAATATAAAGACAATAACCTTTTATACCAGGTTAAATCACGTTGATACTTCAAAAATTCATTGCAAAGTCAAGGGATATAAGTTAAATTCATTTTAAAAAAAAATATTCGAACATATTGTTTGGTATTTCCCTGTGCTCTCTCTTTGTATAAATAACTCGATTCACTCTAAATCCCTCTCACCCACCTTATAAAAGACAAAAGAAAACGAGGCAAGAGATTAGGAGAAGAAGAAGAGAAGATGTCAGCATTGAACCATCTGTTTGAATTGCAAGACGCAATCTGCTATGTGCAATGTGGCTACTGCACTACAATATTACTTGTAAATTTACGTTTCTTTCTTTCTCTAGTGGCATTTTTTTAAGTTACTAACTTGTTTTCTGTAGATTTATCATATATATTTATATAAGGCGCTTCTTAATTTTGTTGTGAACAAAAAATATGCAGGTAAGTGTCCCATGCAGCAGCTTGTGCAATAAGATAGTAACAGTGAGATGTGGGCATTGCACTAGCCTCCTTTCTGTCAACTTGATGAAAACTTCTCTTCTCCCTCTTCATCTTTTTGCTTCCTTTAACCAAATCGAGGTCCAACTAATTCTACTTACATTGTTTTTTTTTTTTTTAATTAACCTATATACACTGACAATATAAAATAATTCTTACACTATCAGATCAATTAAAAGATAACTACAGATAATTGTTCACAAAAGTTAGTAATCTGACATGTTACGACATGTTAAAATATATTACTAATAGCGTAAACATTTTATGTTGTCAGCGCAAATCCATTTTTTTCTGCTTTTCTCTCGATGTTAATTGACCTAAAATCTATCTTTTTCTCTTTCAGCAGCCAAAGCCAGAAGTTGACAAGGAGGAAATTGATGATGCTAATAAGAAGAGTGCAGATACAGAAAGCCCAGTTATGGGCTCATCGGATGAAGATTTGGAGGATATTCCAGTTTATCAAGTCGTCAATAAACGTAAAGAATCCGATTTTTTTTTTAATGTTCCTCCTTTATTTGTAATGCCATTGTTAAACAATGATCTTTTAGGAGTAGCATTGTTTCCCTCAATTTACTTTATTAAAGTTTTTCGTTTCAGTTAAAAAAAAAAAGTATCTTGAAAAAAGTATAATTGTAGATATAACATAATTTATTAATTATTTTTACGTTATGCCTTATAAGAATCTAATCGAAGTTACATTTTTTCCAGCTCCTGAGAAGAGACAACGAGCTCCATCGGCTTATAACTGCTTTATCAAGTATATTTTCAGTTGATAATTACCTTATTCAGTTTGAATTAGGACTCGTAAAAATTAGTTTAAAGACTTAAGTACTGTACTGAAATAACTTGTCAAAAAATATTTTGTCTGTTTTTTCTACAGAGAAGAGATCAAAAGGCTGAAGACCCTATACCCCAACATGACTCACAAGCAAGCTTTCAGTACTGCAGCAAAAAATGTGAGTACCTAGTGATTATGCCAAATATATATACCTCACGTTTATTCAGAATTCATTTAAGAAAATTTTACAATGTATATGCCGCCCAAGAACATAATAGTCCATATTCTTCGTATATTAATTATAATATAAAAATTTCCACCCAAAAACTAATTTTCATTAATCTCGAGGGAAATCTAATTTTTGAATAAAGTTTGGTTTTGACTTCAGTGGGCCCACTTTCCCCCAAGTCAACATAGTGGAGATAGAGAAAGCTGTAGCCTGGGCGACAGAAAAATGGCAAAGGTACGTCCCTCAAGGAAGTGGCAATCAATAATTTTGTTAAATGATTGAAGAAACGTGTGTGATAATCCATATATGGAAAAACAAAGTACGTTGATATAAGCTAATCCTAAAACAAATATAAATCGGTTTTTAAAAATTGATGCGTTGGATCTTTGATTATGATCATTATTAGTAACTGTTGAACAATATCTTGTTAATTCACCTTCACTATTTATAATCCGCATCGGTCCGATACTGTTAAATGTATCATATCAAATCATTGCTTCAATTTTTTTCAAGAGCTGTGGACACCAAGATATTGCATGCTCTCATTCAACCTGTGGATTTTGTTATAGTAAAAATTTAACTCAAAATGAGATTTTAACTTATACTATATACTCATTATAAAGAATTCTTACACTATCAATATATTTTACTCCATCCATCTCAATTTATGTGAAGGTGTTCCCATTTGGGGAGGTCAATCAATTCTTTGACTATAATTTTCTCAAACTTCTTAAAAAGTATTTTGAATCATCATTTATGTTAGGTTGACTTGTAGTACTTTTCGTAGAGATTTCAAATATATAAATTTTATTTTAAAATATTTGAAAAATCTCTACCCAAATTCACAATCAAAATTCAAAATTAAGTGGTTTGACTTTTGTACTCCGAACACCTTCACATAATTAAATTGAGACAGGGGATTGTAACATGTTGTATTTGACAATTTGCCTTATTTTTCAAGTTGCACGCACTTTTGTATATATACAATTACCTATAATTGTTTTTTTAAACGAGATGAGATTGTAAAGATTCTTTTACATACACTATCAACATATAGAAGAAGTTAAAACCACTTGCTATAAAGTTTCAGCAAGTTCTACGCTGAGAACATGTCTTGATGAACATCATGGTATTTATGAAAGTGATTTTGATTGGATTGAAATTGAATGGCCTTGTTAGATGCTCAACCACCATATCTCAAAATTAATGATATTATTTCCTTAAGGGCATCTCCAAAGAAGAGCATCGTGACTAATTTTAGTAATTTACTCATTCATATTTATTAAATTAAACCTTATATGTATATATAGGTTTCTGCTGCAAGAAACTCTCAGGTCCCAAGAGATAGCAATGGTTTTCTTGAAAGAAAGGCTTCGAATACGATGAGTGAAGAGATCTAACTCATCCTTACAGTACTGGAAATTGAAGAATTGAATTGTGTTTTTTAATTTCTAAACAGTTGGTTTCACTTTCTTTTTCTGTTGAAGATGCCATTATCGTTTAATGGGGTTATTGAAGTTTCTGTTTGCCATTTTTGGAAGTTTAAAAGTAGTGACATAATACCAATGTTTCTGATGCATGCATATGGTATCATGAACCAATGATTGATGTAGCTTCATGGACCAAGTTTCTAATAATTAAAGAGTATTTTATAGGAAGAAAATTCAAATTAAGATAGAGGAAATAAAAAGGATGATTTATTGCATGTAGAAACTAAATGGTACATCACTTTTCACTTTTGCGCTTCTAAACTTCAAGATTTATTGCTGGATATTCATCAAAGATTTCAACCTTTAAATCAAAATTAGTTTCAAATTAACTATCATTTTCTTCAATTCGATGTACCCTCTTTTATGCAAAGAATAATGAAGGGATAGGATTAATCCATCTAGACCATCAAATTAGACGTGTCATATATGTAGATCGCTTATTATGTACTGACTACAAGTAAATCTATACGAAAGACATTAACTGGTAATCTAGTAGAAATTATAATTAACCTATTGTCACGAGTTAAACTACATAAACAGTGTAAAAAAATCACTTATATATTAACTTATATTCATACACACTTATATACTATATACATTTGTGAATGATCAGTTATGTCGTCCCATTTCTAAAAACGTACTTGAACGTATCTGGACACTCGTCGATCTTTCATTTATTTGGTCCTAACTTTATATTCATAGCCATAAGCCATTTCTAAATTAAAACCTCCAAAACAAGGGTTAACCCCGGGGGGGGGGGGGGGGGGGGGGGGGAGAGGAAAAGTCTGAATACTATATATCTAGAAATCTCGTAACAATTTTATGTGTTAATAAGTTCCAGAAAAACCTAAGTTCTTCAATATTAAAGATTCGTCGCTTTGCATTCATTTCCAATATTGTTTCCTTCTTCCAAATCCTGGTCCTCTTTGATTACGCCTGCCTGCCGAATGAAACTTTATGTGAGCTCATATATATTACTACTATTATGTTGAAATGTAGAATCAGAATTTTAACATAATAGAAAAGTTGTATTTCTCTTCATCTTTAGTTAAGTGGTCGAGAGTATATTATTTATAAATCAAGGGGCGTGTCATTACTTAAGTCCTCGACAAGATATACTGCTGAAATAAGCTTGAAAGAAGCCCGTGTTCTCCTTCAAAAGCTCTCTCCACACTGCAAGCATAATAAATATGTTACTCTATAGTTTATGGAGTATTAAAAATAATTAATCACTTGTAAAGCACGTTTTGACAAGATGGAAATATATGAATTATATTGACCTGTTAATGTTACGAGTGGGCGGATTCTGGCATGTATAGCTAACGCCTTAACACATTGATCTCTATCCATGCCAAGAACCAAACACCTCTCTATCAGATTTTGTACCTGCCATAATGTAACATAATTAAAACCTAAGATCAGAAATCATGCAAAAGAATGATTGAATAGAAAGCATTATATTCCTAAGAGCATAGACGGATGCAATCTTTGCGCAGTCAGTTCAACTAAATTCAGTACTTTTTTTTGAGTTAATACTAAAAAATTCAAAGGTTGAACCAATCAAGCTTAAATTCTGGTGCAAAGTGTAAAAAAGAACAACAAAAAAGAGAGTACGAGAAAGGTATACCATTCTAATGTAACTTTGAGGGTGGCAACACAAACATGGAAAAGGGTACTCCTGGTTTTGATACATTTTTTTTAGTCTATCTTTTATTTGAAGGAAATGGTCAAAACAAATTGAATTTTTAGTCAAGAAGAAGAGGAATATATTAGAGGAAAATGGAGAGAGAAACTAATAAAAGGACAAGAATACTGCAAACAAATGGGAAAAAGTGCATAAGGAGAAAGCTAAGAAAAGTATTTAGAGGAGACTATATAAGAAATGTGAGTACGTAAGAGATGTAGGGTGTTTGTTATCCGCAGGTATCTAAGTGAAGGGCCAAAATAGCACAAGAAATCCAAACAAGAGATCAAATCTCATCTTTTTTAATAGATAAGAAGATGAATTGTCAATTGAGTTTTTATTTTTTATTTTTCGTTTTTGTAATTTGAAAGATGAAGTTTTGATTATGACTACATGCATCTTCGTGGCTCAGTCTATTGCCACTTAAATTCCATTCATGTTAATACCTATTTTCTGCTTCTTTTGGACCCATCAACTGCCATGAATTTATATGCAACGGTCCCCTCATCTTCATCAGGAAAAATTTATCCGTACCTAATAGTGGCGGATTCAGAATTTTCATTTCAGAGAGTTCGAAAAAAATAATAAAAGTTAAATATAAAAAACAATGTTGTTCCTAAGATTCGAACCATAGGATGCAAGAGACAATTTTAATTACTCTAGACCGCTTGAGCTAAACTTTTACATTTATTCAGGGTATTCAAAAGTATATATATATATATATATATATATATATATATATATATATATATATATATATATATATATATATATATATATATGCGCACATAAACACTGAAAATTTACCCTATAATTACCCGAACACCCTCATCACCCTTTAAATCCGCCCCTGGTACCTAGTAGCTACACCAAATGTATGACTGCAAAGTATTAGATAATATAAATTTATCGTATTTGTATTAAATAATTTAATATAATCTAAACATCGAATACAAATGAGTATATTCACAACCTAATCTCACCTTTGGATTCTAGTTGAAGGACTATATATTTATTACCTCATAGGACAGATGTTGACTTGTTTGGCTATGGAAACAGAGAAAGAAAATATCAAGTTCATTTTAAATTACTGAAATACGTACACATTTTGTTCCATAATTTAATCTCTTCTGCCTTTGTTTAGAGTCAATATAACCAATTATTGGAGTTAATTCAAATATAAATTAATTTATTTTTCGGAAAGAAAATATAACTATAAACCAATATCAAAACTAGTACTCCTAATACAAGTTACCAGTATTTACATTTCAAAATGATCATAACATAAAACATTTAATTTTTTTTCAAAATCACTTCACTATATGGGACTAAAATTATGGAATGGAAGGGGCTAGGCTGGCTTTATGTGGATCTAGACACAAATAGCAGGTATAGTAAAAATAAACCATTTATGAAAATAAGATAAAGCGTACGGGAGAAGATGATTAAATATGTTTATCAGCTTAATCTAGCTCCAATAAGATTAACTAGTTAATGTTCAGATTCTTATAATGATCTATAATGCATTACGAAAGAAGGCCAAGATGATTATTAAAAAAAATATATATATATATAAGTCTTAAACGTTATAATATATGCTCTACTTTTTTCGCTATTTGGCATAAAATCCATAATTTTAACTTCCAAACTATATTATATTTCAAAATACAAGTTTCTGTTGGTTCTAAGGATTTTTAGTTTGACGACCTTGATTCTCGGGCACTGCATGTAAGTTGGTGGTAAAGTCTATATTTTCAAATTCCATAAGCAATTATTAGCTCTCCACCACCCTTTCCCCAAAGTTTTTTTCTTCAGAATATTCATCAGTGGTGTTGCAACAACACATTGGCTTTGTTGTTGCAACAACTATAGGCTTCCCATCTCGTAGGAATCAAAATTAAGAATTAACCAATATCGCTTCATCTCTATTGTTCTTTTAATTAGGTCTTTCAAGAACCAAGTTTGAATTTAATTCTTTTTTCAAAATGGAAGCATTAAGGGTTTCTTCAAACCCATCTTATGAAAGGTTACCGACGTCGTTCTACACTTCAACCCCAGTAGAGACAAACAACACTAATTGGGCGAATTCGAATAATTCCTCGGAATTCGAACACCTAAGCGGATCACAAAAAGTTGGATCCCTCCTATTTGTTGCGACAATGGTCTTTGTTCTTATCGTAGGCCTCTTCGCCATCTTAGATTTTAGCATGTCAAGAACCATCAATTACTCGAACACACAAATCATCGGTATGCACGGAATCCATTTGCAATCAATGACCATTCACGATTTACAATCCACGATAAATTCAACGTTTGTTGCCGGATGTAATGTCACGTTCAACATCACGAACAAACGAGACGTGGAATACTTTTACGACAAGGGAGTGATTTGGGTAATTTTTGATGAGAAAATCATGTGGACGTTACCAACCAATGAATTTTATCAAGCAATCGGAGAAACAACGTTGATAAATGCATCGGCTAGTCCTGCCAAGTTGGAGACAGATTTGTATGTACCAAGAGCACTTGCAAGTGATAGGAAATTGCATGAATGGGAAATGTTCATGGTGAGGTTTGATATATATTATAGGGGAGGTGTAGGAAGAAATGGATTTAATTTGGGTGGATTAAAGTATGTTTGCAATGTCAATATGACTTTTCATGATGAGACTACTCTTGTTGGTGGACCAAGTGCTTGTTTTGGTAGCGTAGAGGATATCACTAGTTGTGACAACTTGTTCTTTTGTTCTAATTAAGAAAGACAGTACAAGCTGTATAAACTAGCTCATGTTCTAATTAAGAAAGACAGTACAAGCTGTATAAACTAGCTCATATTTATAAAAGATTTTTTTTTTTAAATGTTTTTTTTCTTGGTATGAACGTGCATTTAGTTTTGAGATATTTCTTTCTTTTTAATTTGTTGTGAGAGAATTGAGTATCTATAAATTTGTTTAATTTGATCGACAAATCTATGGGTCATTATATTCGTTGTATCATTCTGATAATGTTTACCTCGAATTTCGATAACAATTAAATTTGTAAGTGAGGTATAGGATATGTGGATGAACTTTAATCTATTAGGTTAGTGTGAAATGCCAATAGATTTGTTTGTAGCTATATTTATATGAATAGGTGCTTGCGATATATATATATATATATATATATATATATATATATATATATATATATATATATATATATATATATATATATATATATATGCGTATGATGGTGATTGATTTATGCCAAATATATTAAGTAATATTGAAAGGATAAGCAAACTAATGAAGAACACCAGGAGATCCGGACCAATATCTTTTGAGTGAGAGCTTTATATATTTGACTATTACAATGTGGAGATATGGAAAAAAAGCCAACCTAAAAAAGAGGAGGAATGTCCTCTATTTATAGGTATGCCTTTTGGGCCATGAATGCAATACAAAAGTCTTTATGAATAAAGAAACCCTAAAAAAGATAAGGTATGATCGTACGGTCTGACACCCACACGATCGTCAGTGTAAATGGCAAAACGGTTTCCTGACGCGTGGCAACCTCGCAACCGGTTACCCGGACCAACGGACACGTTGAGTTTGGCTCGTTGTATCCGGACCAATGAACACGCTTTTCTTGTATCGGGTCAACTACATCCGGTACAACCCCCTAGTGTGAAGAAAAGATCGAACATGCTCGTGCTCATTTGGACCTATCCTCGGCTCCGATCTTACCGGTCACACATTGACCCACTTTTTACCGTATACAGATAGTCCCCACACTTTTCGAATCGTAGTTTTATCGGAGTGATGGGAAGTGGATAAGTCCCAAAACCGGTGATTCCACAAGCTCGTTCTTATCTTCAAATTAGGCGGGAACCGTTATGTCAGGTCCTTCTGACTTCGGCCACATGTCTCACCCTGAATGGCCAGCCTCGGGAACCGCCTTAACCCACATCGCTTCAAGTCACGTCCCATTAATTCTCGAACACGTGTCGTCTCTCGATTGGCTGACCTATGTAACCGCTACAGTGAATCATCTATATAAGGGCCAAAGTTACTCATTTTTTACTTTTCATTTTCACTTCTCACTTCTTACTTCTCTGATCTTAAGCTTCTTTGTTAACTTCCCTCTTTGCTTGAATCTTCAATGTTTTCTGCAACAAAGTTCAACCCGAGTCTTCAATCCTTCTAATCTTCATATTTCATTATTTCGTCTTGCCTCGAAATTTTCATCTGCATCTTCAAACCTTCAAATCTTCATACCAACTCCTTTATCTTTAAAATGTCAGCCAACACCGATTCTGCTTCCCAGGATGTACCCTCGGTTTCTTCCCTGGGCGCCGAGCTTACTTCTAAACCCAAAGGCAAAACCTTTGTGGAACCAACCGCCCTGGACATGATACCGTCCAAACCTAATTATAATCACGAGTTTGCCGTTGAGAAACCGGTACAAATCGCGGATAGGGGTTTCGACGTAAGGCGGTACCCTTCGTCAATCAAAAAGGATCTCCTCCCTCGGGTCCGGGCCGATTGTGGATGGGATAAGCATCCGGTGCAAGTGTTTGCCCCCGTCCCCGACGAGTCCATCACTAACTACAAGAAAGGGTTCCTGTACGTTTACACATACCCGTTCACACTCAAACTCGATCCCCCAATCGATTCGGTTATTCTCGAGACGTGCGGGACATACAATGTATGCTTAGCCCAAATCGGGCCGATTATCTGGAGGATCGTGGCTTGCCTCCGTCTACTGTCCAAATCGGGCCGATTAACGTGAATTCCTTGTTGGAATTGTTAGACAGTAGACGGAGGCAGGCCACGATCCTCCAGATAATCGGCCCGATTTGGGCTAAGCATACATTGTATGTCCCGCACATCTCGATAATAACCGGATCGATTGGGGGATCGAGTTTGAGTGTGAACGGGTACGTGTAAACGTAAAAGAACCCTTCCTTGTAGTCGGTGATGGACTCATCGGCGCCGAGGGAAAACACTTGCCCGGATGCTTATCCCATTCACAATTGGCCCGTACCCGAGGGAGGAGATCCTCTGTGATTGACGAAGGGTACTGCATCGCGTCGAAACCCCTATCCGCAATTTGTACCGGTTTCTCAACGGCAAACTCGTGATTATAATTGGGTTTGGACGGTATTATGTCCAGGGCGGTTGGTTCCACAAAGGTTTTGCCTTTAGGTTTAGAAGTAGGCTCGGTGCCCGGGGAAGAAACCGAGGGTACGTCCTGGGAAGCAGAATCAGTATTGGCTGACATTTTAAAGATAAAGGAGTTGGTATGAAGATTTGAAGGTTTGAAGATGCAGATGAAAATTTTGAGGCAAGAACGAAATAATGAAATATGAAGATTAGAAGGATTGAAGACTCGAGTTGAACTTTGTTGCAGATAACGTTAAAGATTCAAGCAAGGAGGGAAGTTAACAAAGAAGCTTAAGATCAGAGAACTAAGAAGTGAGAAGTGAAAATGAAAAGTAAAAAATGAGTAACTTTAGCCCTTATGTAGATGATTCACTATAGCGGTTACAGAGGTTAGCCAATCGAGAGACGATATATGTCTGATAATTAATGGGACGTGACTTGAAACAACGTAGTTTAAAGCGGTTCCCGAGGCTGGCCATTCGGGGTGAGACACGTGGCCGAAGTTAGAAGGACGTGACATAACGGTTCCCTCATAATTTGAAGATAAGAACGAGCTTGTGGAATCATCGTTTTTGGGACTTATCCACTTCCCGTCACTCCGATAAAACTATTATTCGGAAAGTGTGGGGAATATCTGAACACAGTAAAAACCGGGCCAACGTGTGACTGGTGAGATTGGAGCTGAGGATAGGTCCAAATGAGCACGAGCATGTTCGATCGTTTCTTTACACCGGGGGGTCGTACCGGATGTAGTTGACCTGAGACAAGAAAAGCGTGTCCGTTGGTCCGGATATGCCCAGCCAAAATCAACGTGTCCGTTGGTCCGGGTAACTGGTTGCAAGGTTTCCACGCGTCAGGAAATCGTTCTTCCATTTGCACTGACGATCGTGCGGGTGTCAGACCGTACGATCATACCTTATCTTATTTAGGGTTTCTTTATTCATAAAGGCTTTTGTATTGCATTCATGGCCCAAAAGGCATACCTATAAATAGAGGACATTCCTTCCTTTTTTTAGGATAGCTTTTTTTTCCATATCTCCACATTGTAATAGTCAAATATATAAATCTCTCACCCAAAAAATATTGGTTCGGATCTCCTGGTGTTCTTCATTAGTTTGCTTATCCTTTCAATATTACTTAATATATTTGGCATAAATCAATCACCATCATACGCATATATACATATATATATATATCGCAAGCACCTATTCATATAAATATACTGCAAACAAATCCATTGGCATTTCACACTAACCTAATAGATTAAAGTTCATCCACATATCCTATACCTCACTTACAAATTTAATTGTTATCGAAATTCGGGGTAAACATTATCAAAATGGGCCATGAATGCAATACAAAAGCCTTTATGAATAAAGAAACCCTAAGAAAGATAAGGTATGATCGTACGGTCTGCCACCCGCACGATTGTCAATGCAAATGGCAGAACGGTTTCCTGACGCTTGGCAACCTCGCAACCGGTTACCCGAGCCAACAAACACGTTGATTTTGGCTCGGCGTATCCGGATCAACGGACACGTTTTTCTTGTCTCGGGTCAACTACATCCGGTACGACCCCCTGGTGGGAAGAAAAAATCGAACATGCTCGTGCTCATTTGGACCTATCCTCGGCTCCGATCTCACCGGTCACACATTTACCCGGTTTTTACCGTATACAGATAAGACTTACTTCTTCACTCCTAAAAGGAATGTACATATAAATAGGATTTTAGACGCATTGATTGCAGGTTGATATGCTGGTCTTGACAAACACTTGTTAAAATTTCTTGACAAATACACATACCTAAAATTCCTCGGTTGTTTCAACCGGCTTTCTTTTCCTTATTATTGTCAAGAGAGATTCTTTTTTAATGAGTCCGCGACTTTTTTAGATGGAAAAAAAAAAACTAACACAAAAAAAAAAAAAAAAACATAACTAGGTTTCATGCACAAATTCTGTGCATGAAAGGTTACTTTTGTTTTTTAAACCTATCAAAATCACGTTTTTTTCATACTTTGGGCAAAGATTAGTCATGTTTCAAAATCCCGAAATATCAATATTTTATATAGGACTTAATATCTTTTTTTGCGTGCAATAATGTCGGCTGATTACATCAAGTATAACTAAACGTTTGGATCGTCGTTTTAGGGGTTCTAAAGTTCCCCGAAGTAAGTTTTGTTTGTTTGGAAACTTGTCTTCTTTAAGTTTAAGTGTCATATTTTATAGGGTTTTGATCTAAGTGTTTTATTATTTAAGTCAAATCGAATGTACAAATAAAAATGTTTTATTTAATAATAATTTATCCAATACGAGAGGTTTATACTTATTCAAAAATAATTCATTCCATTAAATTACAGTACTAATTCAAAGAAATAAAATACTAAATTACAGTAACAATACAATTTTCAAGTTCTAGAGGCTCTATTACTTCGAGACGTGCTTGTAGCACCACAGCCTTGTTGCTCACACGAACGCTTGTCATGGCCATATTGCTTACATGTAGAGCACTTGCGAGAGTGAGTTCTTTCACTAACATCCATTTGATTGGGTCTACCACTCCGTGAGTTAATGCCCAATTTCCTGATGTAATCCTTGTTAGCAACCATCGAAAATGGCTCGTTTGGCCAATAAGCTTCATTACCAAATAGGTGGAATTGGCCGGAATATGTTCTAAGGTAACCGTGGACCTTGTATTCCCACGCCACATAATTTGTTACCTTCTTTTACATTCTCTCAAATCACTTTACTGCATGAGAGGAAGACTTAGCTTAGGGCTGAGAAGTAAGGAGACTCCAAGATTCATTTCCCAAGGTAGGTGGTACGTTTGCCACTTACCATAAGTGCATGTTCTTGTTGCCTCATAAACGGTATGCATGTTTCCCCCTTACCGTTGTAATAACCTGTTCTAACTTCATACACACGTTGAATGGGGTCATACTCGGTCATTTGGTGAAGCTCACATTTTTTGCTATAATGTTCCACCTTAGTGTAGGGCTTTGGCATCTATGTCCCACCTTCGGCTAATATCGCTCCGGCCTGCCTTGTCCTAACCACAAATCGCTCCACAACCTGCTTGAAAGTCATTCTCACCACTGCGGTGACAGGTAGTCCCCGAGTAGATTCAGTAAGCTATTGAAAGACTCTGAGTTGTTTGTTGTGAGCATGCCCCATCTTTTGCCACCATCAACATGAAGCGTCCATTTTTCAATTTCGAGCTTCATCAACCAAACATATGCGGGTTCACTAACTTCCCTGTTCAGATCCATTTTTGCAGCCCATTTTCTTTGTTGATGCTCCATCGCAGCCCCCACATCAATTTATTTAGAGTGCTATTGTGAAACGTTGATTGCAAATTTGCCTTCAAGTGCCTTAAGCAATAGTGATGGTAAACAAGGGGAGGCTGCCACCCCGGCAAATTATTCATACAGTGCAATATGCCTTTATGACGATCAGACGGCACGCATATGCCCGTACGATCCTTAATAACACGAGTCTTCAAATGGGTCAAAAAGACCCTCCATGTGTCGTTGCTCTCGTTAGCGGCAATTGTGAAAGCAAGGGGGAATATTGATCCATTGGCATCCATTCCTACTTCAATTAGGAGCTTGATGTCGTATGCACCATATACATGCGTGCCGTCTGTGGATATCACTAGCCGGCAGTGAGCAAACCCATCAATACATGGTTTGAATGTCCAGAATACAAATTTGAAAATTTTACCCTCTATAAGCCGCCGCTCTACAATAGTACCAGCATTAAAATGTTGTATAGTCACCATATATACCTTGGCAGCGATTGAAAAGAGGTATGCCAATTTCCAAAGATCATCTTAAAAGCGCGTCCACGCCCAAGAAATCCCTTTCTGTTGCTTATAGTTTTAGCATATGCGGTTTGAACGTTTCTAATGCAATCTTTGATGGGGATCCTGCACAAGTTTAAACAAAAAACATTTAGTAATGATCTTTTAATTGATATAGGACATATAATGTACTAGGTAGGATATGTTACCTTGGCGTTGCGGAAATGTCTTTAAGTAACACTTGAGCAATCATGTTTGTATCTAACTTATAATGATCTGCTCGATAGTCTTCCATATCACAAGTGTGTTTTTGGCGAAATTTTATGATAGCCCACATACCATCAGGCTTAACAATTCCCTGAAGCAACCACTCACAACCTTGATACCGTCATCTACAAACTAGCCTCCATATCTTTGTGTTTGACTGATCAACCTTAAACTCCTTCATGTCCTTAAAACAATAAATTTTGACAGCCCGTTGCAACGCCTTTCTGGATGCGAACAACATTCCTTTTGCAAGGTAGTATTGATCTTTGTTGAGATCTTTTGGTTCAATCCAGGTTTTTAGGTGACTGTGATCATCTTCTCTTGTGAAGACAAATACATCATCATGACCTTGTAGGCTGTGATAAGGAGTATTGTTAGAATGCCACTGAATTGGACTTTCAGAAGTTGGGTTTTCGGCCATCGGTGGTGGTACGTGGTGGTGCATTGGTTCTTGTTGGTTTTGGCTTTGGGGAATATTGTTGGTCATACCAACTTGAACATCATCATCATCTTCATCATCGGTTACCTCTGCATTATTAGCTATTTCATCGTCATCACTTGATGATGACTCATAATAATTTGGAAAATCTTCATTATCAAGTGCATTCCTCTTCCTACATGAAAAGTAACATATTTTAAATACCAACATCATATACATGTACGGATTATTTAATATCAAGGTGATGAACTTACTGTTGCTCATAAGCACTGTCATGGTGTGGAGAATGATCAACTCCAACGAACTGAGAGGATTCACCAACATCCATTTTTGGTACCACTGGCCAGTTTTGAGAATAAATCCTATAAAGATTTGAAAAATTATTATTTACCAATTCATACAACAAACACGTGCCACTACAGACAATAATAATATAAAAATGCATATTTACCAATTTTCATTGAAAGCTTGATTAAATTGCTGGTTTAGATTTTCCAACGACACTTGACCACTCAAAATGGCTCCATAAGAACTAAAGTCCCCATAAGTGTTACCATGAATAGGCTGGACTTGAGGTACTTCTTCTCGAGGTATCTTTTCAACATACATCTCAAAAACTTTAATGGATACTAAATCACTATATTCTTCCGGTGATCCCTAATAATCACTCAAAGATTCATCATTATTGATATTGTGCATGCCATAACGCACTACACCGTTTGATATTGTTTGTGGATATCTGCCTGTTATTGAGATTCCAAACTCAGTGGGTATAGTTTTCATTCTGTGGTGCATGTAACTGACTAGTGTTTCATAATTTAAAGTTGTTAGAAATTTAAAATGGGCTTTTGGTTTGATACTATAACGAACGAAGTAATTTTCCTCAACGATATCTCCATCCCAAAATAGTGAAACCCTAACAATTGAAGCATTTTCAGACATTTGTTCTATGAACTTTGATTTTTTTTCCCAATGACTTGTAAGACTTAGACTTGTGAAATTGATGAGTTTTTCACTCATCCAACATTCATATTAAATAGATTGCTGAAATTGTCATGCGTGGTGTGTTATCAAATCATCACTTACATTGATCATTAAAATGGTGCGCAATACAAGTGAGAGTCATATTAAAACGGTCAAATAATGCAGCATTGTATTGTCAAATCAAGTCTTGGTGTGTCATAGATTGCTGAAATTGTCATGCGTGATGTATTGTTTAATCAGCACTTACATTGCACATTAAAATGGTGCGCAATACAAGTGAGAGTCATATTAAAACGGTCAAATAATGCAGCATTGTATTGTTAAATCAAGTCTTTATGTGTCATAGATTGCTGAAATTGTCATGCGTGGTGTATTGTCAAATCAGCACTTACATTGCGCATTAAAATTGTTACACCTCATAGTTTTGTACGTTGAGATTCACTAGGTGTTAGTTGTTCAATTGTGGACACTGGAGTTATTGTCGAGGATATATGCGATTATACGTGCCTATCTTATGATTATAAGGGTTTGAGCTCCTGTAATAGGTCATGGAAAGGTTGGAGAACAAGTAAATCAAGGAGATTAAGTTTTTGGAGCTTTGAAGAAAAGTTGGGTAAGATTTCGTACGATAATTTTGGTCTAACTTGGGGAAATAATATCTTTTATTATGTTAAGAGTTTTGAAGTGAAACTAAAGCCTAAATTAAAGTTCAGGAAGTCTAGTTTCCAACGCAACAATGATCCAATTGACGTATACCTTCATGTGAAATTCATAATATCTTCCACGATGATTTCATTCCTAGAATCACAAAAGCTCATAGTTCTTGATACTCTCATGATATCGATGATCTCACCCTATGATAGTTGATTCCTCCAAGGGAAAACATATTGACGATGATGATGTTGACGCTACATAGGTACTCCTAGGTGTATATGTATATGTATATATATATACCTTCATGTGAAATTCATAATATCTTCCATGATGATTTCATTCCTAGAATCACAAAAGCTCATAGTTCTTGATACTCTCATGATATCGATGATCTTACCCTATGATAGTTGATTCCTCCAAGGGAAAACATATTGACGATGATGATGTTGACGCTACATAGGTACTCCTAGGTGTATATGTATATGTATGTATATGTATGTATATATGTATATATATATGTATATATGTATATATATATGGCCAGTATGTAACATTGAGCTTATGTGCCCGAGTATGATATCTATTGCGCGCACACCACTGCAGTTGGGTACGTATAACACTAAGCCTTGGTACGGCCAGGTATGTATAACACCGAGCTTTGTCATGGTCGGGTATGTGTGACACCGAACCTCTATGGTTGGGTATAGTATGACTATGTATGTATGTGGATGTAATGGAAGGTTTTCGTTAGAGAAAAGGTAAGTAAGTATGATGAATATCGCTAGAGGTACAAATGGCCCTCATTCCTCATGGCTCTTCTATCTAATGATATCTTTCATATCCTTGTTATGTTATTGCTTATGCCTTACATACTCAGTACATTATTCGTACTAATGTCCTTTTTGTTTATGGATGTTGCGTCATGCCCGCAGGTGGACAGGGAGATTGACTTGATCCTTAGGCTGCTTATTCAGAAACTGCTTAGAGGAGGTCCACTTGATTTGGAGTTGCAGCTATTGGTACTATTCTTTTGTGTGGCGGGGCCCTGTCTCGTCTATATGATGTTGCATACTCTTTCTAGAGGCTCGTAGACAGTTATGTATAGTTAGATGTCTTTTAGCCTTGTCGACCCATATTTCTTTTGTATATCGTTTTGCCAGCCTCGCCGGCTTGTGTGTGTGTGTGTGTGTGTGTGTGCGTATTTGAGCATGTTTGTTGATGTTGATTTAAAAGTGAACTTGCCCGATAAGATTGGTATTATTTACGTTCAAGAATTTGCGAGTTAGCCATATGGCTCACCTAGACATGATTGGAGAAATAGGATGAGAGGTGCCCAGTGGGTTAGCTCCGGGTGCCCGTAATGGTCTTCCGGTTGGGTCGTGATAAGAACCACAGTACTGGTAGGTATCATAGGCCGGCTAAGTATAGCTAACATAATCCAGATCATAAATCAAGATAGGCATATAAATCAACAAGTATAAGTCAAACACAATCGGAACCAAGTACACGTCATCACCTAAGTAGAGCATCTAAACCTAAGTGTGCCAAGTCTCAATATGTCCGATCCGAAGCCAACATCACAAGTAAAACACCAAATCATCTCAATATAAGTCATGATGTAATGCAATGCAATAATGTGTGAATGCAAATGCAATTCCATGCAATGCTGTGTACACATGTACTCCGGACGGAATATCTCCACGTCTCGGTAGCACAACCCAAGGTGACTCGCGAAGTCTAAGTGCCGCTCGTCCCGGATTTGCCCAACAGACAGACGAAACTCCGGATCTTTGCCCACAGAGGGTTCTCACCGACACCGCCCTAGGGGACCCGCGGAGTCCATGCACTCACTCAATCCACGATTTCGGGACTAAAATCGGATATCGGACTTTCACATCACTCTCATTTAAAAATCGAACCCAACTCATCACAGTGTTTTATCAAGTACCACCAGTGTATCAACAGTATATCATGAGAATACGTGCAATGCGTGTGTCAACATCAAGAATCAGGTCAATATCACAAGTACCAACAATGGGTATGCCAACAACATATCAATGCCACAAGTACCAACATAGGCACGCCAACAATATATCAGTGTCACAAGTACCAACATGGGTACACCAACAATATCATGAAAGACTACATAGGTCATACGGAACTCTATCCTGGTATCCGCGTCAACAAGTAAGGTACTACCATATCACAATCAAGATGTAACAACAGTTCCTAATATCTACTAACAACACGTGGCATCAAGCCAACACAATAGAACAATCAAGTCACAACACAACGGGGAGACTATTCCCAATCACGCAACAGGGCGTAACCTAAGGCAATATCCAACTCAACTTCATACCCGAAGGTTTACATGCTGTCTCCAACAATATCATCTAAATATATGCCTCGCTACACGAAGTCTGACCAAGGGTAAGCCATAACCTACCTGGATAGCCGAACAACAAACACCAACAATCACTTTTTAGCCTTGCCCTTCCGCTGAGCCTCAAGATCAAAGAAGTCTAGGCATATTCGAAATCTAGATGAGAAATCATGAAGATCGACACTAATATTGCTATCATTCAATTTAGGTCAAAACCAACCCAAGAATTTGGGGAAACGGTCCCCACAAGGGCAAAACGGGAAACTCGAGGGTAAAATATCAAATTTAACACTAGGTGATCAAAACCCAACCACTAATTGCTAAATTGACTCAAAGATTCACCTAATTTCGAATTTCAAGTAAAATCCCAAATTTTGGGTATAAACCCTAACTCTTAGATTCAAGAATCCAACACTAATAATGGAAGATATAAGATAAATAACCTTAGATACATCATAATCTAGCATAAACTCACTCAATTTCATCATTAATAAGCCTAGATATAAAAACCATCAAAACCCACTTTAAATCTTCCATTACTGAGGGACTAACAAGGGAAGAGCAATTCTACGATGATCAGCAACAAGGAATTAGTAAAGAGATTAGCAAGACTTACCTCCAAGAGTTCTCTCCAAGATTCTTCTAAAACAGTCCCCAAGAGCTCAATTTTCGTAAGGGGAATAAATGATAGACTAAGGGCTTTATAATATATACTTAATGAAATAACAGGCCTGATCCCGCCACGGCGGCATCGGGGCTGCAACGGCGCATTCCCAGACCGTCTGGGAGGTCTGGACAGAAAACACTTAGCTGCCCTAGGGGCCAACCCACCGAAATAGCGGTGCCGCTGGGACGGCAATGGTGCCGCTCTGGCGGACACCAGGTACCAGATTTCCAAATAATTTTCTAAGTCTCAACAGAATCCCCGACCAACTCTCGAGGTCATCTGCTCACAAACCACATACACATACCCATATAAAAACACGATGCGAATGTACTCGTGGCCTCGAAATTTCCAATGGAGGTCTCGTTGACCGAGTCAACCCCTGATACTTTATTTCCAGCTTTCCAACCCAAGTCCCAAAATGCATCCAAGTATATTGGGAACTGAACCAGATACACATACAAGTTCTACACAACCATCCGGACCTCTCGAAATCGACGGATTTTCGAAAAAGGTCTGTTTACCCAAAAGTCAACTTTGAGTCAACTCTTTTTCTCTTGAAGCCCAAATTTCACAAAAAGTTGCCCGAATCAAATCTGGACACCTCGGGAAGCGTGTCAACAGTCCTCTCGGGTAAAAAATGAGCTAGCCAAGATCGAAAAAGGGGAAAAAGTGCCGGAAAGACTATAACGACCAAACTGGTTGTTACATCAGATACCAATTGAACCATCACTCGTCCTCGAGCTAAGAAGAGAAAGTAGCGGGGAAATACCTGAATCAGTGAACAATTGGGGATATCGGCTATGCATTTCTAACTCGGTCTCCCAAGTAGCCTCCTCAATAGGATAGTGCTTCCATTGCACCTTCACAGAAGCAATCTCCTTCGACCTCAACTTTTGAACCTGTCTATCCAAGATCTCAATAGGCTCTTCTTCAAAGGTCAAATTATCAGCAATATAGCTCTTAAGATAGCTCTTATTCGGACCTAGGAGAATAAATGGGTTTCTGTTCCTGTCATTCCGCCACGGCGGTTACAAGGATCGCCATGGCTGTCCCGCCGTAGCAACCAGACCATCCGCCATGGCAAATAATCATTAAATGTCATCCTGTCGCCATGGCGGTCCCGCGATGGCTGCATAAAGCCCGCCATGGAGGTCACACCAGAACCAACAAAATCTGGTTTTCACAAGTCCTTCCCGAAATCTTGACATTAATCTGAGGCCCCACATACACAAACCAGATATGCACACACACATAAAAACACGCTGCAAATTCACCCGTGGCCTCGGAATTTACAACGGATGCCTAATTTACCAAGTCAACCCTGAAACGGAATAAAATAAGTTTGCAACCTAGTACCCAAAACGCAACCAAATGCCTCGGGAACGAACCATCCACCCTGCCAAGTCATAATTGAACCTCCGGACCTCATGGAGTAGACAAAATTTCGAAAAAAGGTCCATTTACCCAAGAGTCAACTATTGGTCAAATACTTTCACATAAGGATTCTAAATCTTTCAGTTTTCACTTGGCTCACTTAAAGTGTCGGGAATGGATCAACAGGGGTAAAATGGGTTAGGTCGTTACATGACCATCACTAAAGTCATTCTTATTTGTTAACCACCGGCTCCCATTGTCCCACGACATAACCAAACATACCAACTCGACACTGAACCCTTATGTCTATTCTACTATGCATGACCGCAACCTAATTATCAAATAAACTAGCTCACATTTCAATGATATCTTTATCATTTCTCTAAACATGAAGAACCGGTAAACATACCCTTTACTGAAGGACTAGGACCACAGCTGCCCAACATCTTAAGTCTCCACTTGTCACAAGTAACATTGCTTTCCGATCTAAAACCGATAACCACCTTCCTGAAAGAACCCACAAACCACTACCATATAGTAACGTCGAAGCCTAACTTAACTTTTCATGACCGAATACGAAATTCACTCTCGTACAAATTGCAACCTTAATCTGACGAGCATGTCAGATACCAACTGTTTCCTTCCTAATAGCGGAGATAAATCTATCCAAATCCTCTTTCTTACGCCTCCGTCCCATTAACACAAAAGTGCTCATACCGAAACACCCTAATAAATCTTACTTTGTTACCCGTTTTCCTTTATGTCCTTATTCTCAACTCCTCTTCTTTATTACACGCGTTCACTATACTTTTGCCCAAATCTAATGATCCTTACCAAACTTACACTCATGCCACGCACGCCATCATAATACTTTGACGAAGCTGAAACCTATTCCCAGAACCAATCATGTCAGTAACAATTCATTCTTGTTAAGTCATAAATGCACTTGTGTGACTTCTGAGCAACCCAACACTGAAAACATGGAGATCATATGACCCTTTGTACCATCTCTTCCCATTTCTCAAGAAAACCCCCACAATGAACGAGTCTCAACCACCATCCCACACAACAGAAACCTCAAGTCATAGCTAGATACTGAACTTAGTCACGCGTCCGATTCAGGATGACACATCTAGTACCATACCAAGCCATGTCATAACAAAACTGCTCGCATAAGAATTTAGGAATGAGTTTCCACCATTTGTGGGAGAATAAGACAATAAAATTCAGATACCAATTAGAATTGACTAGATACAAATTTGAATGAAGTAGCACGAATGAAAGAATTGAAAGTTTCCTAAATGTCCTATAGCCTCTCGCAGATAAGTATGAAGCTCATCGTACCGATCCACAAGACTCTATTAGACATGCTCTTGTACTTGTTAGAACGGTAACCTAGAGCTTTGATATCAACTTGTCACGACCCAAATCGTGAATCGTGATGGCACCTACACTGTCCCCCCTGGTAGGCGAACCATTTGCCAAATCATTTCTAACATTTATAAGAATTATGCGAAAATAAACAATGATATAGCTAACAGATTTAAGTTACATAAATAATAAGTGCGGAAGTAAGAATAAAGCCAAAATCTGGTCTAGACTAGTACAAGAGCCACTATTACATAGATACAAGTCTGATAGGAAGTACAAATCTCAAATATTGATACTGTCTCAAGAATACAAAGTAGACAGTTAAATACAAAGAAGAGTCTTCGAGTGCGTATTTAGCCCTAAAGCTCACCCTGGAACCTCTGTCGAGTAGACTCGGATCACTCTAGACGACAGGAACTGGAACTAGTAACAGACTCTGCACTCAAAAGAAGAGAAAAGCAAGAGTAGCATAAATAAATACAACAAGTACTGAGTAAGCATTATAGGCCGACTAAGATTAGTTCACGCATATAAGCATGAAATCAACAAGATAAGCAGATAGGCACATAATACCCAAACCAAGGTCACAGAATATCCCATAACCAAATCACAACCTAAGATGAAGTTCTAAACCACAAGTGTGTCAAGTCTCAATAATCTCAAACGATAATCACAAATCCAAGTTCTGAACCTAGGCAGAGTCACCACTGCAATCTGACCCAGTCCATAATCCGAGCTATGCCACCATAATGATAGGAACAAACCATACCAAATCAGACGTGAAAAGCCATATTGATGCAAAATAAAATGTAATAATGTGCAATGCAATGCACTGGCCAAATACCCTAAACCTGTACACACATGCTAAAGGCATTGTTTGCATTGTAGTCATGACCCGTGAGGGACCCATGGCGTCCATGTACCACTCGCTCCGGAATAAACCTCGGATCACGAGTCCACGCAATAGGTCACATCCTCATGCTTTGTCACATGTGCCTTATATAAATATATTGTATGCAAGATAAGTATTCAAAATATGGTTCAAGTCTAGAACCCTAAGATGAAATACCAACTCAAAAGTAAGCACGATAAATCAATGAAATCAGATGCCGATGAAAGTACAAATCACAATGCCATAAGCCATATCAGGATTTATATAAATCATCTCAACCATGGAGTGAATCATACAAACTATCTCAATCAACATAAAGAGTCTATGACACCCTTTACTTCCAAATATAGCAAGTTCACCTCACAACTAAGTCTTGTGTCACCAAAGTGCTCCATTTTCCTCATTTATCATCATCAGTACCAAGTCATAAGTCGATATCAATATACATATGAAATGAGAATATATGCCATGCAGGATATCATCATAATTATACAACACGATTCAGGCCTAATCTCATTATCCTTTATTTCTCCGATGATAAATGACAAAACAAGAGAGAAATGAGTGCAACACGTATCACAACACAATAATTAAGACAACAAGTCTAATCACAATAACAAGACAACAAGCCACAATCAACCAATCTAATAGAATTCCATCCAAAATCACCATAGTACGAATACAAATACACCATCACAATGCGTAAATAACGGCGACAAGCCCACATAGTCAGAAATCATACCAACCTAGGTAATATCGAACCATAAATCATATCTGAAGACCTAATCATGCTTTCTCCCATAAATTCTATACAATATATACGTTTCGCTAATCAAAGTCTAACTAAGGTAAGCTGTAACCTACCTCGAATGCAAAACATGAGCCACAAACTACTCCACACGAGCCTTCTATTTCCGAAGAGCCTCAAAATAATGGTAGTCTGGTAAATATATCGCAAGTAAATAAATGACCACGACAACCAACTAATCAAACGAGAAATCAAATCAGGAAAGGTTAATCAAAGTACCCAAAATGCCCCTTATGAGTCACAAGGGAAAAATGGGAAATTAGGGGTGAAATTACCTTACCAATAGTCCCAACAATCATAATCCTTAAATTCATGGGTTTCTAATCACATTAGGCCCTTCAATTTCATCAATTAGTCAGAAACCCCAAATTTGGGTGAAATCCTAAGTCTCATGATTAGATTCTTGAACTATAGAGCAATTTAATCCTAGAAGGTGTTAATCTACACTTCAAGATGAAACAAACAGTAATTGAAGCAACACTTAATCACTTTATAAAAAGGGTTTATGATTAGAAGCCTATGTCTCATCACTCACCACTGTAGGACCTTAAACCACCATGAAATCTCAAGGAAGAAAGGTAAATAAGCAAGAAAATGGATTGGAACTTACCCCCCAAAGATGACTCCACCAAGTTTCTTCAATATTCACCTCCCCAAGCTCTGAGAATTAGGCTTTTGGAAAATAGGACTTAAGACTCAAAAATTAAACTTAAGTAAATGATTTTGGTCCGCGTAATCCTCCACAGCGGTCCAATTTCCGCTGCAGTGGACCCGCTATTGCGGTGGTAGTTGGCTATGGCGACCTCACTACAGCGGGGAGACTACCGCTGTAGAGGATGCCTCAAAACTTCCCAAGTCCTATGCCAACGGACCAGGCCACGCCATGGCAGGTCCATTGTGGCGCACTAGTCCTCGCCGCAGCGAGTTCTAAACACCAGAAGATTTTCTATTTTTTCCATCAATTCTTCCCAAAACCCGACATTCATCCTAGACCTTCCAGATGCAAACCAAACATGCGGACATACTAAAAAACTTACTACAAACTCACTCGTGCCCTCGGAATTCCCAATGGAGGTCTTTTCACACCAAGTCAACCCCCAATGGCCAAAAGCCAAGTTCCCAACCAATGACCCAGAATGCACCTGAATGCCTCGGGAGTCGAACCAAATACCTGGCCAAGCCATAATCGACCATCCGGACCTCTCGAAATTGACGGATTTCTGAAAAAGATCTGTTTATCCAAAAGTCAACTATTGGCCAAACGCTTTTCACTTTAAGGCTCTATTTCACATAAATCATCATAAAACTCGCCCGACTACCTCGAAAACCATACCACCTATACCAGTGGGTCAAAATATGCTAACAGGGCTTGGGGAAGGATCAACGAGGGTAAATGGGCCAAAACTGCAATAACGACCAAACGGGTCGTTACATGATCATACTTGATCAAGAAGGTCATTCCTTCCATCAAAGCGAAATGGCCAAGAGAGGACATAGACTCTCCAAAATTTATTCAACAAGATAATGCAAGAACCCACATTTGTCTTGATGATGAAGAATTCGTCAAGTAGCCACTCACAGCGGGTTCGATATTCGCCTAATGTGTCAACCTCCAAAATTTTCAGCTTTAAATATTTTGGATCTTGGATTTTTCCCAGAGCCATTTAATCCTTACAACACAAGGAGGAACCTAAAACAATGGATGAGCTTATCGGTGCTATTGTGAAGGCGTATGAATCTTTTCAGCAATCAAGTCCAATCACATCTTTTTAACATTACAATCAATCATGGCAGATATCATGGAAGAAAAAGTCTTAAAGAAGTACCAGCTTCCACATATGATGAAAGAAATGTTGGAGAAGGAAGGTCGACTTCCTATTCAACTGAAGTGTGATCCCGATTTAGTAGAAGAAACTCTCAGAGATTTAGGTTTTGTTTAGTTTATAGTTCATACCTTATTTATTAGGATGTGATCATTTACTTGTTGCTATTATCAGAATGTCAAGTGTTTCCATCCGTCAAGTTAAATTGTCAAAATAGTTTTTTTCTTTTCTTTTCAGAATTGGTTGTTTTAGTTACGTTAATGCTTCAATTTCATTGATACTAATTTTCTACCAATTACTCTCTTTGTTTTCTAAAGAAATTCACTAGAACTTATTGCACATTAGCATCTCTTATGAAGGTAAGAAAATCTTCATCAACTAATATCCCTGTTCTACTTGCAAAAAGAAACATATAAACAAATAGCCCTATAGTATAGAAATTAAGGTCAATTCTTAGCTTCTATTCATATATGTATAGAAATTAAGATCTATTCGTACCTTCTATTCAGCCATGTATGAAGTAAAAGTAGAAGACAACAAATGGTGCAAATACATGTTTTAATACTGAAGGACTAGAAAGAATCCAAACAATACTAATATGATTATTCGAATAGAAACAAACATAAACATTGTAGATATAATTTCATGTCCAAAAGAAATACAAAAAGCACTAGCAGCAACATGATTATCTTAGTAAAACTTAGGAAAAATCTTTTCTAACATTATCGCAAATGTTTTTTGTATTTCTTTGTTCTCGAAAGCTTCGTGTCCATCTTTAGGAAATTTGTTCAAATCAAATTGACGACGCGGACGTATTTCTCTTGAATCTTCAACTTTAACATTTGCTAAGTCTCCATTCTTTTCTAGCCCCTTCTTTTCTATTTAGTCTTCAAATTTACCTTGATTTTTAAACTCTCTCTCCATTTTTTACAATTTGAGTAAATTTTATTCAAGATTTTACTAAAGTAGAAGAGACTAGTATTTATAGGATGAAATAAATAATTGAAAACTGAAAAAAGAAATTCCATATAATGCGAACAATTGTTGGATTCCATATACTGAATGGAGTACAGTAGTTGTTATAGTTCCAACACGTTGATTAATGTAAATGTTTCTTGAATACAAAAATTTGCCCGTTTTTGTCTAAGGGTAGAGTTGGAAAAAACTAGTTAATTTATGACTTGGTTTACTAAGGTGACACTTATTACGGGACAAACATTTTAGCTAAGATGACACTTATTATGGGATAGAGGGAGTATACTATTAATTAATTAATTAATTAAAGATAAAGTAACTATCAATCATGTTAGGAACATTCATTAGTAGACACATTATGGATTATTGTCCTAAACCATCAATCTCTAATGGTTAAACGTCAAAGCTTACTCCATTTTCTATTTTTATGTTTTCTTTTTGGTTTTTTTTTTTCTTTGATTGTTTTTTCTTTTACTCCTTTCATCTCATTTTAATTATTCTTTCTAAAGATTTTAACACGTTCATAAGAAAATATTATCTATATTGTGTATTTGTTTTATTATTTATATTTTGTTGGGAAGTATGAATATTAATCATTTTTTACCCCTTTAATAATTAGTGAAATTGAAAAAAAAAATTATTTTAATCTTTTAAGAAATAATTATTTTGAATTTTATTTGGATTGAAAATTCTTAAAATGAGATAGATGAAGTACTGTTTTAGTTAGGTGTTAGGGTGGTTAGTGGTAGAATGGGAGCATACGCATATTCCAAAAATAGAATCATAATGGAGCGACTTGAACCTTGTTATTCATTTTGAAAAGAATTTAAATTATTTTATTTTTAATCCACAAATGAGGTGATGCTACTTCTCCAGTATTTGTGGTGTTAAATGATGAAAATCACCCTCCACTATATAGAAGAAAAAAGTAAACATAATACCATAATTGACTATTGATATACCTTAGATTCAATCTCACATATGTTCGGTTGAACATATTTTTGTGAATGTTATTTCATTTAAACATATGATATTTGGAATTAAGATTTTATCATAGTTAATATCAATGGCTTAATTAATATGGTAGATCCTTAACTAAATTTTAATACTTGTCATCAAGATGGAGATCATGATAATGAGAGTCACGTCTCTTATAGCTTAATCTAAAATTGTTCTTGATTGTAGGATTATTAATTAGGACACCGGATTCTATTGGATCAATATGTATGTGGTGATCTTTATTAGATAAAGATTAGTTGATCTCATTAATTAAGTCACATACATAGATGATGCATATAGGGATATGATCATTGTACAGACTCATTGAATAATAATTCCTATTGATTAGAAATACCATAAACTGTCAATAGGACATTGTAATGCACAGGTTTACGAACACTTCTTCTATAAGTTCAACAATGAAAAGGAATTACAACTCAACTAAATATATCTAAACTACTGCAAATACTAACATTGTAATGAAAAGACAGAATTGAAATATGAGGAAAGATAGAAAAGGGGATGAGAAGTCAACCTAAGAAGGGAGACGAGAGGAATCAAACACTTTGTTCAATAATGCATGTGCATAACTCTTTCAATATGCCACTGCCTCCCATTTAATGTGCTAACTTTTCTTAACCCAGACCCTGGAGGAAATCCACTTTATTATTGGACTATTAATTAGTTTTCTTGCTTAGCCTCAACTTCACTTCAGGCCCAAATACATCATTTACTGTGTTTTTACTTGTTTGGTCTATTAAGTCCATACAGGTCCATAATAGATATTCTCTCAAAGAATGTTATGCAAGAGTTTCCTTGACCTAAGTCATCATAATAATTGACAAGTTATTTATTGTACTCTAATACCATACACTTATGATTTTATAATAATCGTTGAATGGATAAGGTATGATTAAATACTTGTGCACTTAATGATTGATCAAGATGTAATATGCTACTCTTGGTAATGAGTATATTCTCTATAATGTGATGAATTATAAATGACTAAATTAAGACATTGGCCAAGACAATTGAATGAACGACGAAAAGAATTTCATAGGTTACTCAACGGTCAATGATATTTGACATGTACACATAGTTAGTCACCTATTAGAATTTGACATGTACACATAGCTAGTCACCTATTAGAATTTGACAGTTGAACGAGTGATTAGGGGATATAGGGACCAAGAAAACATATACTGCATTATTGGTTATTGAGAGTAAATTGTATATGTTATTCTATTCGTTCGTTATGGAGTGTTGCATGCTAGCCGCCACCCTTGGTTACTATATTGATTCAATATGATCAGTCTACCGCTGGCTTATTATTGAACCTATGGAATCGTACACCAACTGGTGTTCTGATATTTGCTAAGAGATTAATTATTTTATTATTTGATAATTAACTTTAAGAAAATGTTTATTTAAATAAATTAATTATTATTCCAAAATGAAATATTATTATATTCATTGCTAGCACAAAATATATAACTAATAGTATAAATAAATTAAAATTTATTTGAAATAATAAACTAAATATATCTCTTGGTTAATAAATACATACACACACATATATTTGTTTAATTAAAAAAATAAATAAATGAAAAGTCTAATTTGTAAAATCCTATTTAGCTTGAATTTGGCACAAAAATACCCTTCTTCTACCTATTGGTCAAAAATGCCCTCAACATTGTTGGTTGGCATTGCTATCATGCATTCACTTATGTTGCACGTACCGCAACACTAACTAGGATCGGATTGTACGTTCCGCAATATTGACTATTGGATCGGGTTGTGCGTCACAGCAGGTACATGGACTTAACGGTCCCCCATGGGTCATGACTGTCGAGGTGACGAGATATTCCACCTGAAGTGTGTGTATATCACCGCATTTGCATTGCATTCATCTCACATTTGCATTTGGCATTGTATTGGACTTGTTGGTTGATCTTTGGTGATACGTGTACTTGATAGTGGTTCTTGAGAGTGTGTTTTGGACTTATAGTGGATTTTGAGGAGATATGCTAGACTTGGTAACTTGGTACTGGATTTGACACTTGGGACTGTGTTGAGTTATATCTAATTGTGAGCATGTCTACTTTTTTAGTCTCTTTCTTATGCATATGTTAACTAACTATTGCCGGCCTATGATGCCCACTCAGTACGCGTTGTCGTACTGTTTCTACCTTATTGCATTCTTTTCTGAGTGCAGAGTTCGTGACCAGTTCGACTTTCTTGCTTCGTGACTGAGTCTCGAGTCTATTTGACGAGCATTCTAGGGTTATCACTTAGATGGATTCACTACCCGGATGACTCTTATCTATTCCTGTCTTTATATTCTATCATTTAGATAGTTATTTATGAATATTTGAGACTTGTATTTCCTAGACATTATGTAGTGGCTCTTGTACTATTCAGACGAGATTTTGGGATTTGATGTATCTTCCGTACTTATTATATTCATCTATTTATGTTAGACTATTATGTAATTTTGGGTGATTGTATTTATATTATTTATTGTTTGGTTGTTACTAAGGGACGGGTTCACCTACCGAGGTGGAAATTGGTAGGTCCTCGCACGTTTCCCCTAGTAGGGGCGTGACAAGTTGGTATTAAAGCCCTAAGCTACCTGGGGTATAAGTATAAGAGCATGTCTAGTAGAATCTTGCGGATCGATACGATGAGCTCCGTACCTATCTGCGAGAGGCTACGGGACATTTAGGAAATTTCACATTCTATCATTCCTTCATGCAACTTTATTCAAATTGGTATCTGGATTTTACTAATTTCTATCTGATCCACTTCTATTCAATCACAGATGGTGACAACACGAGCTACCATCACGAGGGATGAGGTGCCCGAGCCCGCTACTGGGGGAGGCACCAGAAGACGAGGATAAGTGAGAGGTCGCGGCATAGCTAGAGGCCGTGGAGCTGCACCGACCAGGGGTGAGTCCCCTGTGGCTAGACCGAGGCGAGCACGTTCACCTTCTCCAGAGCGTCATCCCGAGAGAGCACATGCAATCGGGAGAGGTGAGGGACCAGCCCAGACTCACCCTGGTGCCATGTCCGATCAGGCATTCTAGGATGTTATGGCCAGTGTACTTCTTCATCTTGACGGCCAGCATGCCGTAAGTGGTGCCATTACTCCAGCTGGTTCCCAGACCCATAGCAGTACAGTCTTTGACGGTAGAGAATCAGGAGCTTGTTGGGAGGTTCATGAAGATGGAGCCGCCCAAGTTCTTTAGTTTGCGTAGTGAGGATGCGTATGGGTTCATAATGGAAATGCATGAGAGGCTTTATAAGATGCGTATTTTGGGGTCTCATGGTGTTGATTATGTGTCATTTCAGTTTCACAGCAAAGTGAAGACTTGGTGGAGGACTTTATTGAGGGCAGACCCATTGGTGCACCTCCACTTAATTGGACCCAATTCCATCAGGCTTTTTTGGAGAAGTACGTGCCGCATACTTTGAGGGATGAGCGTAGAGATGAGTTCCTCATTTTTTATAGCGAGGTAAGACCGTGTCAGAGTATGAGAACAGATTTCTATTTTTTGCTAGATATGCTGCCTAGTTGATTCCCACAGATGAGGAGAGGGTCCATAAGTTTGTTGGTGGGCTTGTGTATCCGCTCCATATTGGTTGTCTCTAGTTGGTAACTTTGGAATCTTCCTTCCAGGCGGTTGTTAATCATGATGTGGGTGTTGAGTCTGCCAAGGCTCGATCTTTGGAAGAGTTCAGTGAAAAGAGGTCGCGTTATCATAGTGGTTATAGTGATTCTAGCTATAGAGGTGGGGGATAGTCATCTAGGCCTTATCAGTCAGCCCCCAGCCGCCCTATTATATCAGTGTTACAGGCTTCTTCAAGTGGGCCCTTTAGACCCAATGGTTATGGAGCTGGACAGTTCCATGGTGGTTCTTACTCTCTTCCAGATGGCCGTGGTGGTCCCTCTATTTAATCGGCTTCTGTGTATCGGCTTCTAGCCCCAGATCTTACTATGTTTGTGGTGAATCTGTTCACCTGATGAGAGATTGTATCAGATCCGGATAGAGTGGGTCCCAGTAGGGTTCTCGATTCTAGACTCCGAGGACTCCGACACCATTTAGTGGCCGGGGTGGTTCTTCAGCCAGAGGCGGTGCTCAGTCAGGACGTGGTGTATCTCATTAATCTAGGGGTGGACAACAGTCAGGTAGAGGTAGTTCTCAGGCCTCCAGACGAGGGGCACAATCGGGCTAGAGTGGTCACGGTGGTGGTCTTTGCTATTCTTTTCCAGGTAGGCCGAGGCTGAGGCCTCTGATATTATGATCTCAGGTAATATTTATATTCATCATCGACCTGCTTTAGTTTTGTTTGATCCGGGGTTTACGTTCTCATATGTATCTGCCTATCATTCTGTTGTGTGGGATTTGACTACTGACTATCTTGATGTGTCTGTCCATGTATCTGCTCTGGTTGGATGCTCAGTTGTTGTTGATTGAGTCTTTCAGTCTTGCTTAGTCACTTTTATGGGATATGATAGTTGGGTAGATTTGATGATATTAGATAAGGTAAACTTTGATATTATCTTGGGCATGACTTGGTTGTCAATGTGTCATGCGATCTTGGACTGTCATGCCAAGATTTTCACATTGGCTATGCTTGGGATTCCTAGATTAGAGTAGAGGGGTACTCCGAGCCCAGCTCCAAAGAAGATCCTTTTTTATCTCCGTGCGAAGAAGTTATTTAGCAAGGCGTGTTTGGCTTAGTTAATCCATGTTCGTGGTACTAGCGTTGATTCTCCGCCCCTTGAGTCTGTCCCCATTGTGTGTGAGTTTGTGGAGGTCTTTCCTTCTGATTTGTCGGGTATGCCACCCGACCGCGACATTGATTTCTGTATCGATTTGGATCCGAACATGCGTCCTCTCTTTATTCCTCCTTATTGGATGGTGCCCGCTGAGTTGAGGGAGTTGATGAAGCAGTAACAGGATCTGTTGAGTATGGGGTTTATTTGACCGAGTGTCTCCTCTTGGGATGCTCCTATTTTTTTATGAAGAGGAAGGACGGTACGATGAGGATATGCATAGATTACCGTCAGTTGAATAAGGTCACCAATCATAATAAGTACGCTATTACTCGTATTAATGACTTGTTCGACCTGCTTCCTGGTGCTTCGGTATTTTTAAAGATTGACTTGAGGTCAGGCTACCATCAGATGAAGATTCAGGCCGAGGATGTTCCGAAGACGACCTTTAGGACTCTTTATGGTCATTACGAGTTCCTTGTGAAGTCATTTAGGCTTATGAATGCCCCAGATGCATTTATGACTTTGATGAATGGCATTTTCAAGCCATACGTTGATCTTGATTGTATTCATCGCTAATATCTTGGTGTATTCAAAGAGTAGGGAGGATCATGAGCATCATTTGAGGATTTTCCTTGGGTTATTGAAAGAGAAAGATCTTTACGCCAAGTTTTTGAAGCGTGAGTTCTGGCTTTAGTCTGTAGCATTCTTGGGCCATGTTGTGTCTAAGGACGGGATCGTGGTTGATCCCAAGAAGATTGAGACTGTTAGAGATTTCCGCGAGGCCCACTACTGTGACTGAGATTAGTAGCTGCGTGGGGTTAGCCAGTTATTACCGTCGATTGTAAAGGGTTTCGCTTCTATTACTTCTTTGTTGACTTGATTGACTCAAAAGGAGGTTCTCTTCCAATGGTCTGATGCTTGTGATAAGAGCTTTCAAAAGCACTCTTTTGATTCAACCCTGATTTTAGCATTACCCGTGGAGGGTAAGGATTTCTCAGTGTATTGTGATACATCCCGTGTTGGTTTGGGTGCTGTGTTGATGCAAAAGGGTAGAGTCATTAACCATTCTTCCCGACAATTGAAGATTCATGAGAAGAACTACCCTACCCATGATTTGGATTTGTTAGTAGTAATCTTGCCCTTGAAGATTTAGAGACATTATTTGTACGGAGTCCATTGTGAGGTGTTCACCAATCATCGCAGCCTTCAACATGTGTTTAGTCAGAGAGATATAAATTCTAGGCAGTGTATGTGGATCGAGATTCTGAAGGATTATGACATCACCATTCTTTATCATCCAGGGAAAGCCAATGTATTAGCTGATGTCAGCTTAGCCTGATTGGTTGCTTCTAAGCATCCGTTAGCCATGGAGGTTCAGATTCTGGCTAACAGTTTCGTGTGCTGTGATATTTCAGTTCTGAGTAGGGTCTTAGCTTGTGTGGAGGTGAGGTGGTCTCTTTTGGAGCAAATTAGGGCCCAGCAGTTTGAGGATGCCTAATTATGTAAGATTCGTGATAAGGTTCTGAAAGGTGAGGCCGAGGAGGCCATTATTAATAGTGAGGGGATTTTGAGGATCAAGGGACGCGTGTTATTTCCTTGTGTTGGTGATTTGATTCGTTTGATTTTGGAAGAGGCCATAGTTCCAGATATTCCATTCATCCGGATGCTGCGAAGATGTATCGAGATCTGAGGCAGCATTACTGGTGGGGTAGGACGAAGAGAGATATCGCAAATTTTGTGGCTAAGTGTGGGAATCATCAGCAAGTCAAGTATGAGCACCAGCGACCTGGTGGTTTGCTTCAGAAAATGCCCATTCCCGAGTGGAATGGGAGAGGATTGGCATGGATTTTATTGTGGGTCTTCCAAAGACCCTAGGCAAGTTTGATTCAGTTTCGGTTATTATTGATCGGTTGACTAAGTCCGCTCATTTCATTCCAGTTCAGGTCACTTAGAGGAGAAGTTAGGCAGAATTTACATTCGTGAGATTGTGCATTTGCACGGGGTCCCTCTTTCTATTATCTCGGATTGAGGTCCCAGTTTACTCCTAATTTTTGGAAGGCTTTTCAGGTATAGTTGGGTACTCAGTTCGACCTTAGTACAACTTTTCATCCCCATACTGATGGTCAGTCCGAGAGGACTATCCAGGTGCTTGTGGATATGTTGAAAGCATGCATCATTGATTTTGGTGGTCATTGGGACCGGTTCTTGCCCTTAGCAGAGTTTGCGTACAACAACAATTATCATTCCAGCATTGATATGGCGCCGTTTGAGGCTTTGTATGGTAGGAGGTGCCGTTCTCCTATTCGGTGGTTTGATGCCTTTAAAGTTTGCCGTTGGCACATATTTGTTGATAGAGTCTGTGAACAAGGTGATGCTTATTCAGGAAAAGCTTCTAGCAGCCCAGAGTCTACAGAAGATGTATGCGGACCAGAAGGTTTGGGACTTAGAGTTTACGGCGGGCGAGCAGGTGCTTCTGAAGATTTCACCCATGAAGGGTGTTATGCAATTTGGGAAAAGAGGAAAGTTGAGCCGAGATACCTTAGCCCATTTTAGGTTCTCCGTCGAGTTGGAGATGTTGCTAATGAGTTGGCCTTGGCACCGGGCCTGTCAGGTGTTCATCTGGTTTTTTATGTGTCCATGCTGAAGAAATACCATTCTAATGGTTCTTATATCGTTCGTTGGGATTCTGTGTTTCTTGATGAGAATGAGCCTATAGCGATTCTGGATAGGCAGGTTAGGAAGCTGAGGTCTAAAGAGATTGTTTCTGTTAAGTTTCAGTGGAAACATCTTCCTATTGAGGAGACTACTTGGGAGACCGAGTCTGATATGCATGAGAGATATCCCCATTTGTTTGCTGACTCAAGTACTTTTCCCCCATTCTACTCGTTGTCGCTCGAGAACAAGGAATTGTTTAATTGGTATCTGATGTAACGACTCGATTGTCGTTATAGTATTATTGACCATTTTACCATTGTTGACCCTTTCTTGAGGTCATTGGGTAGTTTTGTGTGACTTTTGGAAGTTTGATCCTTAAAGAACTGTAGGTTGAACTAGAGTTGACATTTGAGGAAATAGAATTTTTTCGGAATTTCGTCAATTTCAAGATGTCCGGATGACCGTTTGTGACTTGATAGTATGTTCGGTTCAGTTCCCAATGCACTTGGAAGCATTTTGGGATTTGGGTTGGAAACTTGGCTTTAGGCCATTGGGGGTTGACTTGGTCAAATAGACCTTCGTTGGAAATTTTGAGGTCGCGGATCAATTCATAGCGAGTGTTTATGTGTGTTTGCTTATTTGTTTTGTATCTGTAGGGCCTCGGATGATAGTCGGGTTTTAGATTGAGAGTTATCAAAAACCAAAAAAATCCGGTGTCTGGTATCCACTGCAGGGGCACCAGACTCACCGCAACCGTCTCGCTGTAGCGAGGGAGAGACAGTTGTAGTGGACGAGGAGTTTTCGTGGTCAGTCACCCCAGCGGACTGGTATCCGCTGCGGCGGACTTGCTGTAGCGAGTATGTCGCCGCCATAGCGGCGAGGTGAGATTGGCGTGAGGCGCTATACCGGGCCCCTGGACGCCGTGGCGAGCTCACTGCAGTGGGTAACCTTACCATTGCAGCGAGTGACGAGCAGTGTTTCCATATTTTCCTTAAGTTAAAACCCTTGAGCCCTATCATTTCCATTCATCACTTTCTAAGCATACTTTAGGAGAATTGAATAGCGTTTGGACTGAATCTTCTTAGAGGTAAGATCTTTGACCCTGACTTCATCATTTACTTTCCTAGATCCTTAATCCATGCTTAGAATCTCTAGAATCAAAGTAGAGAAAATGAGTCTTATGATAAATTTCTTGAAATGGGTTTAGACTTCCTGAATGGAAATTCATGGAGAAATTGACTAGTATGATCATAGAATTTGATGAATTCATTGTTGCTAAGCTTAACTCTTCCATTATTAGTGATTAATTTGAGGATTAAAGAATTAGGACTCATACCCGAATTTGTCGATTTTGCTTTAAATCCGAATTAGGCTTAATCTTGAGTTGTTTTAGCAATTGAATAGTGGGTTTGATCATCTAGAGCATGAATTGCATATTCCACCTTCCAATTTTCCATTTTACCCTTGTGGGTCCGTTTCCCCAATTCCTTGAGTTAGAATTTGACCTAACTAGAAGTATAGCAATATGGGTATCATTCTTCTTGATTTCTAATATAGGACTCGAATATGTTTATACTTTGAGTATTTGGAGGCGCAAAGAAAGGGCAAGGCTAAGGTGTGACTGTTTGTGGCTCCTGTTCAGCTCTCCAGGTAGGTTATGGCTTACCTTTTTTTGTTAGACTTCGGTTAGAGAATCATATGTGGAGACAGTGATTGTTGGTGGAAGTATGTAAACCTTCGGGTATGAAGTTTGTGATGCAATTCTAGGTTGGTATTGTTGTTGACTATGGCTTGTCTCCTTATTGTTTTCTATTGAGTTGTTGGCTTGTCCCTACGTGATTGATTCTAGAGTTGATACTTAGTGATTACCTTATGATTCAGAGAGCATATTTATCACATGGAGCTGCACCGGCCATGGGTGAGGCCCCTGTGGCTGGACAGAGGAGAGCACGTTCAGCTTCTCCAAAGCTTCAACCCGAGAGAGCACAGGCAGTCGAGAAGGTGAGGGACCGTCCCAGTCTCACCCCGATTCCATGTCAGATCAGTCATTCTAGGATGTTATGGCCCATGTACTTCTTCATCTTGACGACCAGCATACCGTAGGTAGTACCACTACTCCAAGTGGTTCCCAGCCTCGAGTGAGGGTAAGGACTCCCGAGCACGACCAAACTATAGGGATGCATCGTGCTGCTGGCATGGCCTCGCGTTTAGGCGGTATTCCAGTCCCTGAGGTTGCTCCAAGACCCATGGCATTCTAGCATTCGAGTGTTGAGGATCAGGAGCTTGTTGGGAGGTTCCTGAATATGGAGCAACCCAAGGTTTTTGGCTTGCGTGAGTATGCATATGAGTTCATAATGGAGATGCATGAGAGACTCTTTAAGATGCATATTGTGGAGTCTCATGGTGTGGACTATGTGTCATTTCAATTTCGTGGCGATGCGAAGACTTGTTGGAGGACTTTTATTGAGGGCAGACCCGTTGGTGCACCTCCACTTACTTAGACCCAGTTCCATCAGGCTTTCTTGGAGAAGTATGTGCCACGTACTTTGAGGGATGAGTGTAGAGATGAGTTCCTTCATTTTCGACAGTGAGGCATGACCGTGTCATAGTATGAGGCCAGATTTTTATTTTTGGCTAGGTATGCTGCCCAGTTAATTCACAGAGGAGGAAAGGGTCCATAGGTTTGTTGTGGGGCTTCTGTATTCGCTCCATGTTGCTTGTCTCCAGTTTGTGACTTTACGATCTTCTTTCCAGGCGGTTGTCGATCGTTCTGTGGGTGTCGCGTCTGCCAAGGCTCGATCATTGGAAGAGTCTAGTGAGAAGAGGCCGCATTATCATGGTGGTTATAGTGGTTTTAGCTACAGAGGTGGGGGACAGTCATCTAGGCCTTATTAGTCAGCCCCCAGCCACCTTATTCTATCAGCGTTACAGGCTTCTTCTGGTGGTCCCTCTGGACCCAGTGGTTATGGAGCTGAACAAGCCCATGGTGCTTCTTACTCTCGTCCAACTAACTATGGTGGTCCCTCTAGTTCATCGGCTTTTGTGTATCGGCTTCCAGCCACAGATGTTGCTATGTTTGTGGTGACTCTGGTCGCTTGATGAGAGATTGTCTCAGATCCGAATAGTGTGGGTCCCAGTAAGGTTCCCGATTCCAGACTCCGAGGACTCCGGTACCATCTCGTAGCCGGGGTAGTTCTTCAACCAGATGCGGTGCTCAGTCAGGCTGTGGTGGATCTCATCAGTCTAAGGGCGGACACCAGTCAGGTAGAGGCAATTCTCAGGCCTCCAAAGAAGAGGCGCAGTCGGGCCAGAGTGGCCGCGGTGGTGGTCTTTGCTATTATTTTTCGGGTAGGCCCGAGACTGAGGCCTCTGATGCTGTGATCTCAGGTAATATTTATGTTCTTCATCGACCTGGTTCAGTCTTGTTTAATCCGGGTCTAATTTCTCATATGTATCTGCTTATCATTTTGGTTCTGGTGTGGCGTTTAATGATTATCCGCCATGGGGGATGGTCTGGTTGCCACTGCAGGACTGCCATGGCTATCCTTACGACCGCCGTGGCGGAATGACGGGACCAGAATCCTATTTACTCTCCTAAATTCGATTTCATTAGTAAAAACACTCCTAAATCCTATCCTAATAGATTAGAGAGGCGATTATTGAAGAACTTGGAGGAATCATCCTTGAAGGTAAGTTCTAAACCATTATCTTGTTCATTTTCATTTCCCCTGTAAGTTTCCATGATTGTTCAAGTCCTAAAAATGGTGGCTTGAAGACCTAGAATTCTAAATCATGAAACCTTAGCTTGAATTGATTATTATTATTATTTAATTCACTATTTATATTATCTAGAAGTGTAGATTAACACATTCTAGGGTTGAATTTCTTGATAGTCTAAGAATCTAATTATCAGACTTAAGGTTTCACCTAAATTTTGGGGTTTTGACTAATTAATGAATTTGGATGGCCTAATGTGATTAGAAACCCATGAATTTAAGGATTATGATTGTTGGGACTATGGGTAAAGTAATTTCACCCCTAATTTCCCATTTTTCCCTCGTGACTCGTTAAGAGCATTTTGGGTATTTTGATTAACCTTTCCCGAATTGATTCCTCGTTCGATTAGTTGGTTGTCGTGGTCATTTACTTACTTGGGATGTTATTTACTAAACTACCATCATTCTGAGGTGCTTCAGAAATAGATGGCTCGTGTGGAGTAGTTAGTGGCTCTTGTTCTGCATTCGAGGTAGGTTACGGCTTACCTTAGTTAGACTTTGATTAGCGAAAGGTATATATTGTGTAGAATTGATGGGAGAAAGCATGATTAGGTCTTCAGACATGATTTCTGGTTGGATATTACCTAGGTTGGTATGATTTCTGACTATGTGGGCTTGTCGCCGTTATTTGCACATTGTGATGGTGTATTTGTATTCGTACTGTGGTGATTTGGGATGGTATTCTATTAGGTTGGTTGATTGTGGCTTGTTGCCTTATTATTGTGACTAGGTTTGTTGCCTTAATTGTTGTGTTGTGATACGTGTTGCACTTATTTCTCTCTTGTTATGTCATTTATCATCGGAGAAAGGAAGGATAATGAGATTGGGTCTGAATCGTGTTGTATAATTATGATGATATCATGCATGACATACATTCTCATTTCACATGTATATTAATATTGCATTATGACTTGGTATTGTTGATTATACATGAGTAAATAGAGCACTTTGGTGACACAAGACTTAGTTGTGAGGTGTACATGGCAGATTTGGAAGTAAAGTGCGTCATAGACTCTTTATGTTGATTGAGATGGTTTGTATGATTCTGTCACACCCCTACCAGGAGTATGACGGGCTCCGACCCGTAGGCTGGGAACCAGCTGACTTATCTGTTACATTGAACATTATAAACCATAACTAAAAGAACACATGCACGCAGAAAAGGCCCAACATAGGAATATCCGATTATTCAGCACATATGTTGATATGCCGACCGACAAGGTCGCCACAACATAACGTATATCATAAAGCCGACAAGGCAAACAGTAAAGTATCAAGAGCTCAAAATAAGGCCGACAAGGCAACCAATATATTATACAACAATATGAACCGATGGAGCTATAAAACATCTAACTGTACACACACGTCTACGAGCCTCTACATATATTTCAAATGATCGTAAGGAAAATACCAAATAGACTGCAGCTCCGAAGTAAGTGGAGTGCTCTTGAGAATCAGCTAATAAAACACCTACGGGTTTGATCCGTCTCCCTGCCTACCTGTGGGCATGAGCGCAGCGTCCACAAGAAAGGACGTCAGTACGAATAATGTACTGAGTATGTAAGGCATGAATAACAACATAATATAGATATGGAAGGTAACATGGATTAGGAGAGATAACCTGTACATCTGGATGCCTCATAAGGCGGTGTCATGCATGCTTAGCCTTTTAAAAAGAAACATTTTATACATATATATAGTACCATGCTCGACCGTTAAGGCTCGGTGTCATATATATAGTATCATGCCCGGCCACTAAGGCTCGGTGTCATATATATAGTGTCATGCCCGGCCATTAAGGCTCGGTGTTATCATCATTAGCCCGCGTCCGGGGCAATATCATAACATGCCAACTGCAATGGTGTGCACATCTACATGCCATGCCCGACTGACTATAGCGCGGTGCGGTGTGAGAAAATACATACATATATATAAAGCATGCATGAGAGCCCAATCAAAAGCCACAACTATATCGGAGTGATGTAAGGTCGGTAGCCTCCGATTATATTATGGATTAATCATCATTGTTTATCCCACCTTGGAGGAACAATTATTATAAGGTGAGATCAACAACAATGAATAAAATCGAGAAAATCATGAAATAAGCTCAATAATCTCATAATAGCATTAAAATCATAAGCTTTGGAATTTCTAGAATTAAGATCATCATCATCATGTTCATCATAGAAAACATCTCATATTAAGTATCATAAGAAGTTTTTAAGAATCATGAACTTCTAACTTTTGGAAGTTAGTGAGTTATGGAAACATATGTAGAATCATAAAATAGGAATCATGCCTTTTGAGCAAAATCATAAGATGAGATCAACATCAACAAACATAATCAAAATCTTGAAACCAGCTCAGTAATCTCATAATGACATTAAAACCATAACTTTGGAATCTCCAGAAATGGGATCATCATATTCCTTATCATGGTCCTTATAGAAAACATTCGTCTTTAGCATCATAAGGATTTTGAGAATCATGAACTGCTAGTATTTTCAGAAATAAGGTATTATGGAAGGCGTGTATGCGTTCATAGGAAATGAATCATGCCTTTAACAGAAAAAGGAATAGCCTTTACATACCTGAAATCTTTTTTTTTTTACTATCCAACTTATCTCCTGACTCGCAATCTACATATGAAACCATTCATACTATTATTAGGCTCGTCATCATATACTTGTCTCAAACCTTTAATTAAAATCCTTTTAGATTCTGTCGAAATTCGGGCAGTATCTCCCCTGTTGATATGCCTAGCCCGAAATCACAATATCAACAACCAATCAACAACAACAATACCAACATCATCAACACCATTATCCATACCAATATATTTCCTAAAACATCCCACACGATGTTTTTCAAATTTCTCAACAAACCAACTTGTAATACGACTATTTAATAACTTTATATCCGTAAATAAACTGAAATTAATATTAATGATAAAATATTCATACCTTATTCTTGTTAAAACAGCAATATCTTCAATATCTACCATGAATCCAAGCCCAAAATCCACCGCAAAACAATTCTATAATCGTAACTATGCGTTACCCGAGCCTTGATTAGCCAAAAATCACTTCAAACCCTCACTTTTTATGACATATTTGCCCCTATATGTGTGCTGGGCTTTAGGATCTGTTTTTGGTGCTGAAAAATGGGGTCTTGACCCTTTTATAGGTGGGTAAAGTCGGTGACACTGTAGCAGTACTGTAGCACGCGTTTCTGCTTTGTCAGCTGAAATTGTAACGTCCATAATTCTCTATTCCGATGTCCTATCGACGAGCGGTTTGTTGAGTTGGAAACTAGACTCGACGAAATTAATTTTAGGCTTTTAAAACACCTTAAAACGCATCATATACATGGAGATATACCCCTCCAAAGTTGACCCAAAATTCTGTCCTTAATTCTGCCAACTTTTTTTTTTCCAAATTTTCGACAAACTTTTTTTCTTTGATTTGCTTGGTCCCGGAATCTTCCAAAACTCCCCCTACGTACTATTTATCATTTATTATACTTGATAATGGGCATATTCTCATGTTTCAAGTTTGTCCTTCCCGGTTACGACTTACGAGATCGTAATTCATCCTTTACTCCATTAGTACGTACTTTCCATGGCTTGTACCTTTCAAAACTTCATGGGAAGTCTCCGATACTCTATTACAATGGTGAAGTACATGGCATGCTCATGCTCTAAAAGTGTGGGGTGTAACATTCTCCCCGCCCTTCAAAAACATTCGTCCTCGAATGTTGAGGTAGAGTTCGCTCTGAGGTAAATGTCAATGTGCTTACCTGTATTTGTCGATATTTACTTTAAAACATTTAAAACTGAGCTTATCCGAATTACGCAGTTTATCCTTCTTCTTTTGTGGACAAAATTACGCCCGTACTCAAGGTCGCCTCTTTTCTTATTATCTGTCTTTGTACTAACTCTTTATGCTTTATCGTTCTTATTGTCTCTTCAGCCTTCGTTGTTTACATTCTTGTATGCTCTTTCATCCAGTACTTACCGTATACCTTTATCCTATATTTGACCCCATCTTCTTTTTATTCAAAAATTCTTGTTCTCTTCGATCTCCACGTATCTTTCTTACGTTTTACAGATGTCCCAGGCCTTTGTCTTCTTGGAGTTTACTTATTGTTATTCTTCCTCCCTTAAAGATAAACTCAAGACTGATCACATTTTAGCATCCTTTATTTCTATAGCAATCGAATTAATCTTTGCAGTACTTTATCTATCAACTAGTTTAACACCGAAGTATCTCGCTTAATTTCTCTTTCCTTCAATTGGAATTCTGGCACTTGGCTAACTAACGGTAATTCTTGTACTTATATCAAAAACATATCAAATCTCTTCTTTAATGATTCCTTTCCTTCAATTTACTCTTAAAGTTTCTGATCCTTAGTTCGGCTAATAAATTAGGGGTGAATTCAAAAGTTTGTCGAAGAATAACCAACATTCCTAGTCATGCAGCGAATTCTAATCTTTTCATTCTTTACATTGTCTGTAACCTTTATTCATTTCTTTTCCAATAAGAACCATCATGTTGCTTGTTCCACGAGGTTTCATTGTCACCCGATTGTTCTAATCAAACGTGATATCCTTTGATCATTTCCTTTGGGGTTCTCCTTCTACTTTTAACCTTTGCCTGATTCTCCCTTAATAAGCCTTTCCCATAATCTGACGTACTTATCTGTCATTTTGGTTTATTAATCAAGCGAATCTCTTAATTCCTTAAATGTCCATCTCCTTTATTTATATCCTTGAATCCTTTTCCTGCGATCTTATCTTTATCTCCTTCCATGACTTCACCTTCCGTTGACTTAGTCCCTCCTGTTTCGTAGCCCTCTATATCTCTACTAGTGGTCAACTTTCTTATTTGGCTGTGGCACTTTTTCTTGCTTGCTTCTCTAGTGCTACTTTAAATTATTCCTCTTAGTACTAATTGATTTTACATACTTATCATCTCATCTCCTTGTTAATTCTTTGGTTGGACTCATTAATTCCTTGCATTGTCATCATAGTTCCACATATGGGAGCGCCCAGATGGTTTGCAATAGCATTTCCTTGCTAATGGATTATTATTCTCATTAATTACTTTACTTCAGATTATTCATCCAATGCGTCAAACATACCATAGCCAAGGGATTTATATTCAAATAGTACTCAATTCGACGCATACAACAATCCTCAGCACCATTCCTTATACACTTGTATACAATATTTTCTTATCATCATTGTTATCCCCCATCACAAGATTATACTTACAACATACTAATGATCATATCTCAAGCTAATCTACTATTCAAAATATCTTCAAATCCATGGTTGAATCATTCCTCCAATTTCCTCTCCTCAAATGTTAACATGTTTACAAAATGACTCATAAGCATGAGACTAAAATAAAATCTTACTTAATCACAACTTCCTTTCAATACGAGTATGCCCTTTTTAAGTCCTTGGCTCTCCTATACCAGCTGCTAATTTAGACTTAACTAGCTTTCCTTCTTCTTCAAATATTTATTGTCGTCCCCACACCATTTTACTAGCCATTTCATCAGGATGATTATTTATACGGTCCTATGACATATACTCTTCACGATTTAATATAAACGGTGACTTATGATTTCATGACATATGAGGTATTTCTAGTCTCAGGCAGTACTGCTGTTGCGCTATCCATAGGCATACTGTCATTCTTTCTGTTGACGATTATTGAAATTCCTATAAATATTCCTCTTTTAAAACTCTCATCTCTTCCAGCGCTACGATTTCTCTTTACTTATCCCAACTGTCTCTGATGCTTATCCTTGGTCACTTGTATGCCTTCTCACTTCTTTTGTTACCTTTTTGGGGTACGTTTGCTACATATTTAATTATAACAAAAAATTTCTATGGTACGAGCGATTCGAATCATAGCCCAGAACACAATGTATTGCATTGACAAAACTTATTTCCTTGATTTACTAAACCTTCATTATCTTATCATGTCTCCTTTCCCATGTCTGTCTCATAATATACTTGCATTTAGTCCATTTCCACTTTTCTTTAGCACATCCTTGCTATATTAGTTCATCTCGAATTTCGACTCCTTCAAGCCAGTACATTTCCTTCTTCTATACTTGGGAATATTTTAATTCGTCTAAGAATGTTCTCATATACCAGTAACATTTGAGTATTGATCGTCTTTGGTAGTCATTTGGCCGACCCTAGCGATCCTTCAACTCCTCTAGTCCATATAATGCCAGAGTTACTTTCATCGCATGGTTTGACTTTTTTTTTTTTTGCTAACTGGATTCTTATATCAAGTCAAATGTCCACACATATTGGACCCAACTCAAACCACTTCTTTCTTTCATGCCTAATAGTCCCCTAGGTTAATGAATCAATGGTGACATCGGAATTCGTTAGGCTTCTTATAGAATGCCCGACTATACCATGCTCCTTCAGCCGCATTTTTTCCTTCATAGCTTTCCTTTCGCCAGTACCCTTGAGATTCCTCTTACTCTTGGTTCCCGATTCCGAGTTGGATTTATACCATACCAGTAAAAGTCGACACCCTCTGTCATTCATTCTCACGATTCAACCTTTCCTTAATTTGGCTCATAGTGTTCCATATTTTCTCTTAACTAATTGTTTGTATCATAATCATGCGTCATAATCCTTCTAATGTCCCGCTGATTCTTATTCTCATCATGAAATTTTACTAAAATACACCCTTTTCTTTCTTCCTTCATTCATTTCTTATTCCCTTTACGATACCATAGCTTGCTTGTATGTATGTCTATTTCTCGTATATTCGTCCTGTTTCCTTTGTAATCGTATCTCTATTCCAAGTCCACTGTCTTATGCCATCACTGTCTACCTTTGGCCAACCTTACTAATTTATTAAGCTTCCTTTTATCGTCGCCAATCACATAACTTCCTTTAATCAATTTATAACCGCACTTTCTCGTACTTCTGTCCTCAAGGTCCTCCTTGATTTCCTTTGCTCTTAAAGTGCTCTTTCCCATTTGCCACTTAATAATATCTACCTGGAAGTTTGCAGAACACTCCACTATGAATACAAACCCATCTTTCTCTCGTATATATATATATACTTCTAGGGTGAAACTTTCCCGTACTCGTTAACTTCTTTTTCCATATCAATATCTCTATGTTATCTCTTACCAACCAATCTAATCTATAAATCGTAATACCGTATTTGGGGTGAAACTTTCCCGTACTCATTAACTTCCTTTTCCATATCAATATCTCTTTGTTATCTCTTACCAACCAATCTAATCTATAAATCGTAATACCGTATTTGAGTTCCTAATGTCAACTCTCTTTATGTTTCCAATTGGTCTCAATCCTCCGAAATCTCGGATGCAACTCATTCCACTTTCTTTAATTAATAATCATTTTTTACCTCTAAGGTTTCTCCTTTAAATGAAATTAAGGTCATTCGAAAACTTCTCTTTGATAGCGTCTCATTGTTGTCCCTTCAATCATGACTTACTAAACGGCTGATGGTCATATTTTCCCTTTACTCTTTCTCTATAGACATGCAAATAATTCAATTTGTAAAAATTTCGACAGAGTTTCCTCTATAATTCATACTACCTCCTTCCTGCACACAACCCAGAAAACACATCCAATGCCCCACAAAGCAATCACAAATAACCATAATATCTTGCTCAAGTTCTTATATCAACGTCTATCCACCTTAATAAAAAAAGAAACATACCTTTCGAATGAACAACTTCAATTCTAAGCAATTACCTCGTAGCGGCGTAATCAACTGCTTATCCATGATCAGAACATTTGGGGTTAGAATCAGGGACATCATATCCTATGATTTAGCTCTATGGCACGATCTAAGATAAGAAAGAAAGGTCAATGGTTCCTAAATGCCCTGAAGCCTCTTGTTTATAAGTGTGGCGCGCTTCACACCCATAAACAAGACGCTACTGGACACGGCTCGTAGAAATTCCCTACGACGAACTGCTCTGATACCACTTTGTCACACCCCTACCAGGAGTATGACGGGCTCCGACCCGTAGGCCGGGAACCACCTGACTTATCCGTTACTTTGAACATTATAAACCATAACTCAAAGAGCACCTGCACGCAGAAAAGGCCCAACATAGGAATATCCGATCATTCAGCACATATCTTCATATGCCAACTGACAAGGTCGCCATAACATAATGTATATCATAAAGCCGACAAGGCTAACAGTAAAGTATCAAGAGCTCAAAATAAGTCCGACAAGGCCACCAATATATTATACAACAATATGAACCGGTGGAGCTATAAAATATCTAATTGTACACACACGTCCACGAGCCTCTACATAGATTTCAAATGATCATAAGGAAAATACCAAATAGACTGCAGCTCTGAAGTAAGTGGAGTGCTCCTGAGAATCCGCTGATAGATCACCTACGGGTTTGATCCGTCTCCCTGCCTACCTACGGGCATGAGCGCAACGTCCACAAGAAGGGACGTTAGTATGAATAATGTACTGAGTATGTAAGGCATGAATAACAACATAATATAGATATGGAAGGTAACATGGAATAACAGAGATAACCTGTACATCTGGATGCCTCATAAGGCGGTGTCATGCATGCTTATCCTTTTAAAAAGAAACATTTTTATACATATATATAGTACCATGCCCGGCCGTTAAGGCTCGGTGTCATATATATAGTATCATGCCCGGCCATTAAGGCTCGATGTCATATATATAGTGTCATTCCCGACCATTAAGGCTCAGTGTTATCATCATTAGCCCGCGTCTGGGGCATTATCATAACATGTCCACTGCAGTGGTGTGCACATCTACGTGCCATGCCCGGCCGACCATAACGCGGCGCGGTGTGAGAAAATACATACATATATATAAACCATGCATGAGAGCCCAATCAAAAGCCACAACTATATCGGAGTGACGTAAGGTCGGTAGCCTCCGATTATATTATGGATCAATCATCATCGTTTATCCCACCTTGGAGGAACAATTATTATAAGGTGAGATCAACAACAATGAATAAAATCGAGAAAATCATGAAACAAGCTCAATAATCTCATAATAGCATTAAAATCATAAGTTTTGGAATTTCTAGAATTAAGATCATCATCATCATGTTCATCATAGAAAACATCTCATCTTAAGTATCATAAGAAGTTTTTAAGAATCATGAACTTCTAACTTTTGGAAGTAAGAGAGTTATGGATACATATATGGAATCATAAAATAAGAATAATGCCTTTTGAGCAAAATCATAAGATGAGATCAACATCAACAAACATAATCAAAATCTTGAAACCAGCTCAGTAATCTCATAATGACATTAAAACCATAACATTGGAATCTCCAGAAATGGGATCGTTATAATCCTCATCATGGTTTTTATTGAAAACATTCGTCTTTAGCATCATAAGGATTTTGAGAATCATGAACTGCTAGTATTTTTAGAAATAAGGTATTATGGAAGGCGTGTGTTACACCTCAGAACATTTCATGTCATTGCGTAGTAAATGGACTAACGAAGGGCACGAAGTATATGATGTTTCAAAGAGCGAGAAACAGTATTTGATGACCCTAATTAATATTTTTAAATACATTCGAGGTTGGAGGAGAAAGTTTGCCAAGAGAAGGCAAGGCATACGATATGTATCGGAAAGGATCTACGAGTAACAAGTTAATGATGATTTAATGATGTTTTGGAGAAGATTTATAACATCCCTTATATTGTTAATGAGATGATAAACAAGTGTTAAGAAGGTTCCATAAGGATTGGAGATCAAACGAGTCGACGAGAATGAATTTCGGGAAGCTGGGCATTATACGGTCCAACATACGGACCGTATAAAACATACTGGCCGTATGTTGGGCTGTATGTTCTGCCCAGAATGGGGACCTTCACTGGACCAAATCTACGGCCAGACATACGGTCAATGAAATTTATACAGACCGTATATTGGTCCGTAGATTAGTGTCGGGACAGATTTTAAAAGTTGATATTAGACCTCTCTCATTTAATTCATTTCATTTCTCCTCTCCACATTTCAAGAATTCTCGAGAACTCTCTCCACTCTTCATCCACAAGAACCCAAGAGAAATCTATGATCAACTTTATCAAACCCACAAAATCAATTGTGTGAAACTCATTGAACTTCATCTAAGCCAAAAAATTCCAATGGAAGTGAACTAGGGTTTTGGTGCAAGAGGAGTATTTCCACTCAAGGCTTATTCTTCCATTATCTAAGGTGAGATTTAAGATCATTCCATGTTTTTAAGGTGTTGAAAAGTTGAAACATTTGGATTGTAGGAGGATATAGGAAATGGGTCATGAATGTGGGAATAGTGTCATTTTTTAGTAGTAGTTTGGAGTGAATCATGAATATAGATATGTTGTGATTATAATTACGTTATGAATGATGTTAAGAGCATGATTGAAACATTAGATGGGAATGAATGTAATGTTGTATTATGATAATGATTATGGATGACCTTGAAAGGAAATTGTGGGGATTGGATAATGATAAATTTGACAAAAGTTATTGATGATGATATTATGAATGTTATTATTGACATTTGGGAGTTGATATATGATATGGAGAAAGTAGTAGAAACAAAGGAAATGCTGCCCAATTTTCTCTTGCTTTAGTAAGCACGTTCTTATAATCGATTAACTAATGTTAATAGGAACTTTCTTGAAGGTAGAAACGCGAGCATCGAAGGAGAAAAATCAAGCGATAGAATTGTTAAACGAAAGAGGTATGTTAGGCTAGTCCCTTCTTCCTAGGGCATGAATCTTATGGCATGATTTTCCCTCCTTCTTCATGAATTTCCTACATTCCGGAAAACTGAGAGTCTATGTTCATGAATAGCCATATGAGTAAAGAGAAGAGATATTATGAACATGATGATGATGAGCTTAAGTAAAAAGATTCTAGAGTTCATTATATGATGTTTCCACAAAGCTAATGATGTTAACTACGATCCATTGATATTGTTTATTGTATACACTCACCTTATATGCTAATTCCTTCATGGTGAGGCAGAATGCTTATGAATGTTCCATAATGGAATCGGGGGTTCACGACCTTATGTCACCCCGATAAAGTATAGTTGTTTGTGAGTTCCTATGCATGCATTATGATGAGTACATGATGGTGATATTACACCGCGCCTATATGGCCGGGCAGACACCGCTAAGGCAGGCAGCGTATACACCATGGCTAGATGGCATGGGCAGACACCACTAGTGGGCAGCATGAGATGGTACCCCGGACGTGGGAGGCCTGGACGCGGGCTAATGATTATCACACCGTACCTATATGGTCAGGCAGCTTATACATATATGCATACATGATATGATGATGATTATGGAGTAAGCCCGCATGCATTATTTCTTTTATAATTGATAGTCACTTACATGTTGCTCCTCATTTGATGCTTTCTTATTTCATTGAGGTATTGTTATTGTCGATGCCTTACATACTCAGTACAATGTTCGTATTGACGTCCTTTCTTCTTGGATGCTGTGTTCATGCCCACAGGTAGACAGGGAGACGGTGCAGATCCATAGGAGCTATTAGCGGATTTACAGGAGCACTCCATTATTCCGGAGGTGCTATATGGTTTATTATTTTGTGTACATATTTGGGCATGGTAGGGTCCTGTCCCGTCCTCATGTCTAGTACTCCAGTAGAAGCTCGTAGATACGCATGGGTAGGTAGTATGGTCTCACGATTTCTCCTCGTATGTATATATATTATTTTGATTGCCGAGGGGGCTTATGTATATAAATGTGTATGTGTTTCAAATTGTAAATGGTTTTCTTTACGACTAGAAGTGTGGAGCAATAGATAAATTCAGAATAGGTATGATAACTAGCAGTATGAGTGGTGCTCGGTAGTCAGCTCCGGGTACCCGTCATGGCCCCCCTAGTCGCTTCGTGACAAAAGTGGTATCAGAGCAGTTCATTCCTAGGAAGTTTCTACGAGCCGTGTCTAGTAGAGTCTTGTTTATGGTGTGTTGCGTGCCACACTAATAAACAGGAGGCTATAGGGCATTTAGGAAAAATGACCATCTTTCATCTTAAGAGATCGTGCGATAGAGCTGTGTTATAAGGTTTTCTCCTCCTTAATAGTGTGCTATGATTTCAGAAATGCCGCCAAAGGGAAAAGCTACAGCCGCCTAAAAGGGCAAGACCATGATGAAAAGGCCGGTAGAAAGAGAGCCGCCTATGAATGTAGAAGAGGGCGAATCACATAATGAGGCTCCATCTAATACTTCCTCCACTCCGCCCAATTTAAAAGAACAAGAAGGAGCTTCAGCTCCAGCTCCTGCTCCTATGCCTCCAGTTCCTCCACCGGCTACTTCGGGTAGAGAAGTGACCGAGGCTATTCATCTATTGACGCAGTTAGTTGCCGCCCAGGCACAGTGGCAGAATGCGGGTCCAAGCGATTGGGCATCTAGTACCAGAGCCTGTGATTTCATGAGTTCATGCCTCCGAAACTGAATCTGTGGAGTTAGCATCCTATAGACTCCGAGATGTGGCAGTATTATGGTACAATAATTGGATATCATCAAGAAAAGAGAATGCGCCTCCTCCCGTTTAGCAAGAATTTTTAGATGCCTTCATCCGTCACTATTTGCCACCCGAGGTCTGCCGAGCTAGAGCGGATAGGTTCTTAAACCTAAAATAAGAAAAAATGAGTGCCCGAGAGTATAGCCTTCAGGTTAATTCATTGGCTAGATATGCCCCGACTATGGTGGCCGATATGGGATATAGAGTGCACCGATTTGTGAGTGGCTTAGGGCCACATTTGTTCAAGGACTGCTTGACGGCTTCGTTGCAAGATGGGATGGATATTTCCCGCATTCAAGCCCATGCCCAGAATATAGAAGGACAACAACATCCGCAAAGGGGTGATCGTGATATTGATAGAGGGCAAAGCAAGAGGGCCAGATATATGGGGGTAGGTAGTGATTATAGAGGGGGATCAAGGCAGGCATATTCTAAACACTCAGGCCAGTCGGCGACAAGTGCGCCTCCACAATTTTCAGGTAGGACATTTGATCGCTCCTTTCATTTAGGACAGGGTCAAAGTTCGAGGGCCTCAGATTCTCAGTTTGGGGGAAATTATAGCCAGAGGAGACCCCCAGTACCGCGATGCAGCCAGTGCGGTAGACTACATTCCAGACAGTGTCGCCATGGTTCAGATGCTTGCTATGCCTGTGGCCAGGTTGGGCACATGATGCGAGATTGCCCGTCAATAAGTGGTAGAGGTGGGGTTCAACCCACAGGATCAGCAGTTGGTTCTTCTTCAGTGCCCCCGGTAGGGTAGACTCTCCAGATCCCAGCAGGATGAGGCAGAGGTAGAGGGGGAGCATCTACTTCAGGTACCACTTAGCCCCGTATGTATGCTTTAGCCGGATGACAGGATCTTGAGTCCTCCCCAGATGTGGTTACATGTACATTATCCGTATTTTCCCATGATGTGTATGCATTGATAGATCCGGGTTCTACCCTATCTTATATTACTCTATATGTTGCTGGTCGTATTGGGGTGAAACCTGAGCCAATTAAACCTTTTGAGGTATCTACTCCGGTTGGTGATCCCGTGATAGCTAGACAAGTGTATAGGAATTGTGTAATTGTGATATACGACCGCCAGACTAAAGCTGATTTAGTTGAACTGGAAATGTTAGATTTCGATGTGATTATGGGTATGGATTGGTTGGCCTTATGTTATGCTAATGTTGATTGCCGAATGAAAGTAGTTCGGTTCCAATTTCTGGGAGAGCCCGTGCGGAAATGGAAGGGTAATACAGCATCTCCAAGAGGTAGGTTTATTTTATACCTTAAGGCAAGAAAGATGATAGCAAAAGGCTATATTTATCACTTAGTCCGAGTTCATGACACCGAAGCAAAGTCGCCAACTTTCCAATCCGTTCCGGTAGTGAATGAATTTCCGGATGTATTTCCAGATGAACTTCCAGGCCTTCCTTTGGAAAGAGAGATTGATTTCGCTATTAATGTGTTGCCGGATACCAAGCCTATTTTTATTCCTTCTTACCGAATGGCTCCAGCAGAATTGGAAGAGCTTTAGGCACAGTTGAAAGATTTGCTTGAGAAGGGGTTTATTAGACCCAGTTCATCACCGTGGGGAGCACCTGTCCTATTTCTAAGAAAGAAAGATGGCTCCCTACATATTTGGGCCATGTTATTTCAGATGATGGCATTCGAGTTGACACTCAGAAAATCGAAACTGTGAAGACTTGGCCAAGGCCTACGACGCCTACAGAAGTCCATAGTTTTCTGAGATTGGCAGGTTACTATAGAAGGTTCTTAGAAGGATTTTCCTCTATTTCAGCCCCATTGACGAAGCTAACCCAAAAGTCAGCTAAGTTTCAGTGGAATGACGCTTGTGAACGCAGCTTCCAAGAGTTGAAGGACAGATTAACCTCAGCCCCAGTCTTAACACTCCCAGAAGGGCCAGATGATTATGTTGTATATTGTGATGCTTCCGGTGAGGGGTTAGGATGTGTATTGATGCAGCACGGTAAAGTCATTGCTTATGCTTCGAGGCAGCTGCGGAAACATGAAAAGAACTACCCAACTCATGATCTCGAATTGGCTGCAGTTGTTCATGCATTAAAGATGTGAAGACATTACTTGTATGGTGTGCATGTTGATATCTATACAGATCACAAGAGTCTCCAATATATTTTCAAATAGAAGGAGTTGAATCTGCGGCAAAGGCGGTGGTTAGAATTATTGAAAGATTATGATGTGAGTATTTTATACCACCCCAGAAAGGAAAATGTAGTAGCTGATGCGCTTAGCTGCCGATCGATGGGCAGCCTATGTGAAGTTCCTCCGGAGAAGAAAGAAATAATTCATGAGCTTCACCAACTAGCTAATCTTGGAGTACGTCTAATTGATTCAGGTAGTGCAAGAATTGGCATTAATAATTCCACAGTTTCGTCCCTGAATATGGAAGTAAAAGAGTGTCAATATGAAGATCCTCAGTTGAGCCATTAAAGAGACACATATCATAAAAAAGAGAAGTCTCTATATGAAACTTCTATGGATGGAATTCTTAGATACCGAGGCAGGCTATGTGTTCCGAATGTTGCGGAATTGCGCCGTCGAATTCTAGAAGAAGCTCATTATTCTCGGTATTCTATTCAACCAGGTGCGACGAAGATGTATCATGATCTCAAGTTGATATATTGGTGGGGTGACATAAAGAGAGACATAGCAGAATTTGTGGCTCGATGTCTAAACTGCCAGCAAGTGAAAATCGAACATCAAAAGCCAGGAGGATTATTGCAGGCAATTGAAATCCCGACTTGGAAATGGGAAGTAATCAATATGGATTTCATTGTGGGATTACCTCGTTCCCGAAGCAAGTATGGTTCTATATGGGTAATCGTGGACAGACTCACGAAAGTAGCTCATTTTCTTCGTGTTAAAACCACATACTCGGCAGAAGATTATGCAAGGTTGTATCTCAAGGAGATTGTGTGACTCCATGGTATTCCGATATCTATTATCACATATAAAGGAGCGCAATTTACAACCAAGTTCTGGAAATCTTTCCAAGAAGGTCTAGGTACTCAAGTAAAGCTCAACACGGCATTCCATCCGCAAACTGATGGGCAAGCCGAACGTACTATTCAAACCTTGGAAGATATGCTACGGGCATGTGCACTAGATTTTGGTGGTAGTTGGGATGACCACTTACCTCTAATTGAGTTTGCATACAACAATAGCTACCATTCCAGTATCCAAATGGCTCCGTATGAAGCTTTATATGGAAGGAAGTGTAGATCCCCAATTGGATGGTTTGAAATAGGAGAAGTATAGCTAATAGGCACTGAGTTAATTCAACAAGCAGTAGAAAAAATCAAGATGGTCCAAGATCGATTATTGACAGCCCAAAGTCGCCAAAAATCTTATGCGGACAACCGCTGGCGAGACTTAGAATTTCAAGCTGAAGATTGGGTATCCTTAAAGGTGTCACCAATGAAAGGAGTGATGAGATTTGGTAAGAAAGGAAAGTTAAATCCTCGATACATTGGACCATATAAGATTATCCGCAAGGTGGGTCAAGCAGCTTACGAATTGGATTTGCCTCTAGAACTTGAATCAGTCTATCCAGTTTTCCATGTCTCAATGCTCTGCAAGTGTGTTGGAGATCCTACGAGGATTGTTCCAATAGATGATGTTCAAGTGACAGAAAAACTAGTTTATGAAGAAGTTCCCATTGCCATATTAGACAGGCAAGTACGGAAACTTCGAAATAAGGAAGTAGCCTCAGTTAAAGTCTCACGGAGAAATAACAACCGACACGAAATGACTTGGGAAGCAAAAGAGAGTATGAAACCCAAATACCCGCACTCATTTCAGCCCCCGGAAGAGAGCCAAGATGCAACACCAAGATTATGAGGTATGTATGTTTTCTTTTTATGCATATGGGTCGTGTGTGGCCAACTTATATCGCTATTGTGTTGTGGCCCTGTGAGGAAATGTTATTGTGGGCTGTTGTGACAGGATGGTAGTGCCATATTATAGGGGAAACTCTGGCAAATTATTTGTAGAATTCCCGAGTGCTTAACATTCGAGGACGAATGTTCCAAAAGGGGGGAAAAATGATACACCTCGGAACATTTCACGTCATTGCGTAGTAAATGGACTAACGAAGGGCATGAAGTATACGATGTTTCAATGAGCGAGAAACAGTATTTGATGACCCTAATTAATATTTTAAAGACATTCGCGGTAGGGGAAAAAAGTTTGCCAAGAGAAGGCAAGGTATACGATAGTTATCGGGAAGGATCTACGAGTAACAAGTTAATGATGATTTAATGATGTTTTGGAGAAGAGTTATAAAGCCCCTTAGATTGTTAATGAGATGATAAACAAGTGTTAAGAAGGTTCCATAAGGATTGGAGATCAAACGAGTCGACGAGAATGAATTTCGGGAAGCTGGGCATTATACGGTCCAACATACAGACCGTATAAAACATACTGGCCGTATGTTAGGCCGTATGTTCTGCCCAGAATGGGGACCTTCACTGGACCAAATCTACTGCCAGACATACGGTCAGTGAAATTTATACGGACCGTATGTTGGTCCGTAGATTGGTGTCGGGACAGATTTTAAAAGTTGATATAAGACCTCTCTCATTTAATTCATTTCATTTCTCCTCTCCACACTTCAAGAATTCTCTAGAACTCTCTCCACTCTTCATCCACAAGAACCCAAGATAAATCTATGATCAACTTCATCAAACCCACAAAATCAAGTGTGTGAAACACATTGAAGTTCATCTAAGCCAAAAACATTCCAATGGAAGTGAACTAGGGTTTTGGTGCAAGAGGCGTATTTCCACTTAAGGCTTATTCTTCCATTATCTAAGGTGATTTTTATGATCATTCCATGTTGTTTAAGGTGTTGAAAAGTTGAAACACTTGAATTGTATGAGGATATAGGAAATGGGTCATGAATGTGGGAATAGTGTCATTTTTTAGTAGTAGTTTGGAGTGAATCATGAATATTGATATGTTGTGATTGTAATTACATTATGAATGATGTTAAGAGCATGATATAAACATTAGATGGGAATGAATGTAATGTTGTATTATGATAATAATTATGGATGACCTTGAAAGGAAATTGTGGGGATTGGATAATGATAAATTTGACAAATTTATTGATGATGATATTATGAATGTTATTATTGACGTTTGGGAGTTGATATATGATATGGAGAAAGTAGTAGAAACAAAGGAAATGCTGCCCAATTTTCTCTAGCTTTAGTAAGCACGTTCTTATAATCGATTAGCTAATGTTAATACGAACTTTCTTGAAGGTAGAAACGCGAGCATCGAAGGAGAACAATCAAGCGATAGAATTGTTAAACAAAAGAGGTATGTGAGGATAGTCCCTTCTTCCTAAGGCATAAATCTTATGGCATGATTTTCCCTCCTTCTCCATGAATTTCCTACATTCCAGAAAACTGAGAGTCTATGTTCATGAATAGCCATATGAGTAAAGAGAAGAGATATTATGAACATGATGATGATGAGCTGAAGTCCAAAGATTCTAGAGTTCATGGTATGATGTTTCCACAAAGCTAATGATGTTAACTACGATCCATTAATGTTGTTTATTGTATACACTCACCTTATATGCTAATTCCTTCAAGGTGAGGCAGAATGCTTATGAATGTTCCACAATGGAATCAGTGGTTCACGACCTTATATCACCCCAATAAAGTATAGTTGTATGTGAGTTCCTATGCATGCATTATGATGAGTACATGATGATGATATTACATCGCGCCTATATGGCCGGGCAGACATCACTAAGGCGGGCAGCGTATACACCATGTCTAGATGGCATTTGCAGACACTACTAGTGGGCAGCATGAGATGGTACCCCGAACGCAGGAGGCCTGGACGCGGGCTAATGATTGTCACACCGTACCTATATGGTTGGTCAGCTTATACATATATGCATACATGATATGATGATGATTATGGAGTAAGCTCGCATGCATTATTTCTTTTATAATTGATAGTCACTTACAGGTTTCTCCTCAATTGATGCTTTCTTATTTCATTGATGTGTTGTTATTGTCGATGTCTTACATACTCAGTACAATGTTCGTATTGACGTCCTTTCTTCTTGGATGTTGTGTTCATGCCCACATGTAGACAGGGAGACGGTGCAGATCCATAGGATCTATCAGCGGATTTACAGGAGCACTCCATTATTCCGGAGATGCTATATGGTTTATTATTTTGTGTACATATTTGGGCACGGCGGGGTCCTATCTCGTCCTCATGTCTAGTACTCTAGTAGAGGCTCGTAGATACGTATGTGTAGGTAGTATGGTCTCATGATTTCTCCTCGTATGTATATATATTATTTTGATTGCCGAGGGGGCTTATGTATATAAATGTATATGTGTTTCAAATTGTAAATGGTTTTCTTTACGACTAGAAGTGTAGAGCAATAGATAAATGCATAATAAGTATGATAACTTGCAGTATGAGTGGTGCTTGGTAGTCAGCTCCGGGTACCCGTCATGGCCCCTCTAGTCGGGTCGTGACAGCGTGTATGCGTTCATAGGAAATGAATCATGCCTTTAATAGAAAGAGGAATAGCCTTAACATACCTGAAATCTTGTTTTTTTTTTTACTTTCCAACTTATCTCCTGACTCGCATTCTACATATAAGACCATTCATACTATTATTAGGCTCGTCATCATATACTTGTCTCAAACCTTTAATTAAAATCCTTTTAGATTCTATCGAAATTCGGGCAGCATCTCCCCTGTTTATATGCCTAGCCCGAAATCACAATATCAACAACCAATCAACAACAACAATACCAACATCGTCAACACCATTATCCATACCAATATATTTCCTAAAACATCCCACACGATGTTTTTCAAATTTCTCAACTAACCAACTTGTAATACGACTATTTAATAACTTTATCTCCGTAAATAAACTGAAATTACTATTAATGATAAAAGATTCATACCTTATTCTTTTTAAAACAGCAATATCTTCCTTGAATCCAAGCCCAAAATCCACCGCAAAACAATTCTATAACCGTAACTATGTGTTACTCGAGCCTTGATTAGCCAAAAATCACTTCAAACCCTCACTTTTTATGACATATTTTCCCCTATATGTGTGCTGGGCTTTAGTATCTATTTTTGGTGCTAAAAAATGGGGTCTTGACCCTTTTATAGGCGGGTAAAGTCGGTGGCACTGTAGCAATACTGTAGCACGCGTTTATGCTTTGTCAGCCGAACTTGTAACATCCATAATTCTCTATTCCGATGTCTTATCGATGCGCGGTTTGTGGCGTTGGAAACTAGACTCGACGAACTTCATTTTAGGCTTTTAAAACACCTTAAAACTTATCATGTATCTAGAGATATACCCCTCCAAATTTGACCCAAAATTCTGTCCTTAATTCTGCCAACCTTTTTTTTCCAAATTTTCGACAAACTTATTTTCATGATTTGCTTGGTCCCGGAATCTTCCAAAGCTCCCCCTACGTACTATTTATCATTTATTATACTTGATAATGGGCATGTTCTCATGTTTCAAGGTTGTCCTTCCCGGTTACGACTTACGAGATCGTAATTCATCCTTTACTCCATTGTTACGTAGTTTCCATGGCTTGTACCTTTCAAAACTTAATGGGACGTCTCCGATACTCCATTACAATGGTGAATTACGTGGCATGCTCATGCTCTAAAAGTGCGGGGTGTAACAGATTCATTCCATGGTTGAGTTGATTCATCTAAGTCTTGATATGGCTTATGGAATTGTGACTCATACTTTCATTGGCATCTGATTTCATTGATTTATCATACTTACTTTTGAGTTTGTGTTTTATATTGAGGTTCTAGACTTGAACCATATTGAATACTCTTCTTGCATACGATATATGAATATAAGGCACATCTGATAGGGGCGAGGATGTGGCCTATCTTGTGATTTATAAGGCACATTTGACAGAGGGTGGGGATGTGGCCTATTTATTAACTCGTGATACAAGGTCAGTTCCGGAGCAAGTGGACTCGTGATCTGAGGTATATTCTAGAGCGAGGGGTACATGGACTTCGCGGGTTCCCTATGGGTCATGACTATTGAGCGAACAAGGCCTTTAATATGTGTGTACAAGTTTGAGGTATTTGGCTAGTGCATTGCATTACACAAAATTGCATTTTATTCTGCATCATCATATGGCTCTTCACGTCTGATTTGGTACGGTCTGTTCATATCATTGTGGTGGCATAGATTGGATTATGGACTGGGTCAGATTGCGGAGTGGTGACTCTGCCTAGATTCAGAACTTGGTTTTGTGATTATGGATTGAGATTATTGAGACTTGATAGACTTGTGGTGTAGAAGTTTCATCTTAGGTTGTGATTCGGTTATGGGATATTTTGTGACCTTGGTTTGGGTATTATATGCCTATCTGCTTATCTTATTGATTTTATGCTTATATGCGTGAACTAATCTTAGTCAGCCTATGAAGCTTACTCAGTACTGGTTGTTTGTACAGATGCTACTCTTGTTGTACTCTTCTTTGAGTGCAGAGTCTGTTACTAGTTCCAGTCTTCATCCTCGAAGGTGATCCGAGTCTACTCAACAGAGATTCCAGGGTGAGCTTCTGGGCAAGTTCCACATTCGGATACTCTTCTTGTATTTAATTGTCTACTTTGTATTCTTGAGACAATATTGACATTTGGGATTTGTACTTCTTATCAGAATTGTATCTATGTAATAGTGGCTCTTCTACTAATCCAGACCAGATTTTAGGGTTATTCTTACTTCCGCACTTATCATTTATATAATTTGAATCTGTTAGTTAAATTATTATTTATTTTCGCATAATTCCTATATGTGATTAAAATGATTTGGGAATGGTTCGCCTACCTAAGGGGACAGGGTAGGTGCCATCACGATTCACTAATTGGGTTGTGACACTCCTCTAAGTTCAAAAATCATTCTACAATGATTATTAATGATAAAGTTCAGAAGTTTAACCAAATTCTAAGAGTTCCTATCCTTATCGAAAAACTAGGGATTTTCGTGCCCAAAAGTGTGTTCATGAATCACCCCTAGATTCTTATTGTTTCTAATAACCTACACTAGTCTAAATCCTCTAAATAATCTCTGTAGATATCAAAGAACCTACCTTCAAGAGATTTCTCAGAGTCTCCTTCAATTTCTCTTTCTTCAATTTTTAAGAGCCCATGGTTTTAAAGATGAACTAGTGTTAATTTGATGTTAGATTGATGTAGTAATGATAGGAATTGATAAAGAACTTACCTTAGATGTTTCGGGAAAGCCTTAAGGTTGTTTCCTCTCAAATATCGTCAAAAACAAAGTGGGAAAGGGCTTTGACAAAGTTAGAAGCTTATATAGTTCAAAACCAGAAAAATGGGGTCATGCAAGGGCTATGTGTTGCACGCCCACCGTACTTCACTTCCCGTGCTACACCTTTGCATCTCACAGGTGGAGCACAAGGCAAAAATTGTCAGAGACATGAAATTCGCACGCTACCTGGGTGTGCCGACTGCCCACAGCGTTCAGTAAAATGGGCATAACTCCTAGCACAGAGTTCCGTTTGATCAAGCCATACATGGTTGGAAATTTATTTCAAAGACCTACAACTTTCATGTTTTAAGTGTTTTAAAATTCCCAATGGATTTTCACGTAAATAGGATGGAAGTCAGACCTACCGTAAACTTAGTCGATTCTATCGAATCTTACGCACCCCACTATTCGGCTTGATCTTAAAACAACTATTTCCACCCAAACTCATCTCGATAGGATTTCATATGTCTAAAAATGTCACATTAATACTCATTTAACACATTCACACCTAACCCGTATTTACATAGTGTTACATTATCCCTCTCTCATGATCATTTGTCCTCGAATGAGAGTAATGGCCTAAGATTTTCACTAAACCTCAAGTTTTCAGATCTTTCACTAGAGTTCTGATGTTTTGCAAGTCATCACATAATAAAACTCTGCTAACACCTAACAATAGTCATATGGTTTTCATAGGGATCCCCACAACTACACCAAACAAGCCTAAGCATGAAATAAGATATTTACACCTTTAGTCTATATTATCGCACGAAATTTGATAACTAGAAGATTCAACACATACCTGGTGTTAGGATGCATGACCTACTTCATATCCTATGCATAACCGATTTTCTCCTGAGGATGGAACCCATTACTGTACCTGTTCTATGCTAGCGTCTTTGCGGATTAATAAACTGCAGATAAGTAAAGGACACACGATATTTACATAGAAACCACCCGACTCAAAAATTGATAAAAACCACGATCAACAGACCTGTAGGATTTCCCCAACTTCACTACAACAATGAGCCAACTGTAAATTACAATTACAACCTCTGTAATCTAACTCCAATCTCATCCTTGCTACCCAAACTCTGACTAGCAAGTTATCTCCTAGTTAGACTCTAACTTAAAGTTACAACACTTGTATATACTTTTTATGCTTCTAAATAAGCTGATTAAGATACACTTTGATAGCACAAATCTAGACTTCAGAACTGGAAAACATTATTCAGTAAAACAGCTCCATCAATCCTTCTCTGTGTAATAAGAACACAATGCCAGATTTTTGAATATTCTTGAATATAACTTCTTCACTCAGTATTTTGAATTCTCTCTTTGTGGGTGCGCAAACTTCTTCTTGGAAAGACCTGGGTACTTATAACATTATGCTCTGCAAGTCTGTTGAACATAAAACCATTTCCTAATCGGTCAATGAAATGCACGTAGGGTTTGTGTTATACTTGACCACCAAGTTCTTTCCATAATTTTGCAAATCCTGGTCGCTGTAAGACTTGCCCTGGAACATGTTCACAAACCCGTTTCATTCACATGGTTTATTTGTCTCCGAATCACTACACTGTCTGAGATTGAACATGTTCTTGTACCTGTTCCAGCTATCTGTTTCATTCTTGATCTACCATTGAACTGCTACTGAGATATTGGCTGGAATGTGCTGACAGACCTATTTCATATATTTGTATTGCTCTGTGTCTGTCTTCTTCACATGCATTTATTCATTGCTGAGATAAATCATGCCTTCAATCTTGACTCACTCTTTGGCTTCTGATTTTGTTCTTGTTTTGTGATGAAACATGTTTGCCAGCCTGGTTCATTTGTTAACCTGAGTCAAGGGCTTTGTATACAAACTCTTCAACTGAATAATTTCTTTCTTCTGAATATTGGTTTCTGAGTCTAAGTCTTCACCTCTCCTCTTCTTCATTATCTCACTGCTACCGGTTATTCGTCCATTGCACCCGATTCCTCCACCGTGCTCCCCTTTGCTCTGTATGTTCCTTTATGATGGAACATATACTTCTTCTGATCTGCACTTCTTCATTGCAATATACACTTGGTCTACTTTGCAATGGAATGTTTCAGTGGACTTGTTCTGACCACCTGTGATGTCTGCCTTTTCGGACCTTTAACATTATTTGAACCTCTGCTTCGTCTCAACTAGTTGTCCAGGTTTGGTCAATTATAACATGTATCTAGACCTGGTTTCATTCACTGTGCTTTCTCGCTTGAATAATTACTATCATTTATTTCATCTGCTTTAGTTCAAATCAATGTCTTTGCTTTGTCAATCATCAAACCTTTACATTTGGCTTTATGCCAACAAATTCCCCCTTTTTTATGATGACAAACACCAACTGTGTAACCTTCTAATCATCTTATAGTCTAACTTTTACATCATGTATACACAGCACTAATTCATATCTTTTATACTCCCTCCGTCCCAAAAAGATTGTCTTAGTTTGACTGGACACAGAGTTTAAGAAATAAAGAAAGACTTTTGAAATGTGTGATCTAAAACGATACTTAGATATTTGTGTCGCTGTAAATCAACTCATAAATTAAAAATGTTTCCAAATTTAGAAATGTGCCAATATTTTTGGGACAAACTAATAAGGAAAGTAAGACAATCTTTTTGAGACGGAGGGAGTATCATAAATGCACATAGCTAATTCATTCCCCCTTTTGGCGTCATTAAAAAGTTCATATAGTCTATCGGAGTTACTATAATTATGCACTGGCAAATGCCAATAAGATGCATAGCAAGTAGCATTTACAGATATGCCTCATCACCCAAAGTTTTAAATAACATCAAAAAGGTCACACAAGTTGAAACACAAACTACTAAGAGCTACATGACTCGATAGACATAGGAAGAACTAGGATGATGGTTTGACGGTGGGCAATTTGTTTTTGGCGAGGACATTGAGTAGGTTTTGTATGGCACTGGTGTTGTCTACTATTTCCTTCTCTAGTTCCCCTTGAAGACTTTCCACCTTGACTTTCAACTTCTTTTGCTCCAATCCATACTTACCATGGAGAAGATTCATGGTTTCCTTATGTTGATTCTTGAGAGCTGTGACTTCAGCGTCTTTGGCTGCAATTTGATCGAGCAGACTTTGCCTCTCTGTTTTATTCCCTTTATCTGGATCAGGTTGATCAACTCGCTCCTTAACCCCAATTATGTCCTTTGAAGTTTGATGCTGCCATACCTTGATTGGAACTTGGAAGTGTTTAAATATCTCAGCCAACCAAAACCCGTATGCTAGTCCATGTTGTTGTCCCCCTTGTTGTGCAATCCTAGTCATGTGTTGAATCATGAGACTAGGCAGGTTTATTGGAGCACCAGTATCCAATCATTCCATTAGTGTCATATCCTACAACCCTACCTTGCCTCCTGGAAGAATCATTTATGGACCACATCAAAATACAACTGGTGTAGCTTTGTCATCTCCCTTTTCTGTACTCTCTTACGCTTGGTGATTTTTGGGTTATTGGACAATTTTCTAGTTATTTCCAATGCTGACTCCACTCCATCTAGTGGTGGCCATTCACTTTTCACATATTGAGCCCATCCCTCAGCAGGAACCCATAAAATTTCTCCTAAAATCTGAGAATTTAGAGTGAACTTTACTCCAAGCACTTCATTGCTCAATGAGTTATTTGTGCAGTTTGCATTTGTATAGAATTCTGTGACCTGTTCTCTTACCATCTTTCCAACTTCTTCTCTCTTTAGGAATAGATCATTCCATCCCGGTAGTCCAATCCTCTGCAAAAGTGTAGACATTTATGCTCCCTCAACACCAGTAATCACTCTTCCTCTCAAAACGATCATGAATTGGAAGTGACTGACCTGTCAATTTCACAAGTGGTCACTTTAGTTATCTCATCATAAACATCAACTTCATCATCTCCCCCATGTGCAGATGCTGAAGACACTTCCTCTTCATTGTCAGACTGCTCACCTCTTTTCTGAACCAGAGACTTTCTTTTCGGCCCTTCCTTGGTCATTTACTTAGTTCGCTGTGATTTTTTGCTAGCTTGCAGAGTCTTTTTAATTTAAGCATCGGCTTGTTTTATTTTGTTTCTGGTGTAAGGGGCCCTTGATGGATCATGATTTACTCTCTTAATTTCCATTTTCTCAGTTTGATCCACTATTTCCTTTCTAGAGGCTTTATAATGTTATTTATAAAGTAAGCTAGAGGCACCTCCTCATCATTAATAACAACAGTACAGGTCTTGAGAACAAGTTGTTCCATAGATACCTCTTCAACATAAGTATTCAATTTATCTTGTGCAGCCATCTCCACTTCAGTCTCCCCTCTTTCTATGTTGAGATCCCCTGATTTTTCTTTACTAACCATGTTTCCTCCTTCCTTCCCTCTTATAATATCTTGCACCTTTTCTTCTCTATCATCACTCCCTTTTTTGCCTTCGACCATTTTATTTCTTCTGACAAACCAGGTACCTCTTCAAAGTTAGATTTTAGTTTCCCCTTCCATTCTGCTTTTACTGAACCTCCAGCCACATCTTCTGACCCCAATTTTAAATCTTCCTCTATTGGTTTCTTGTGGTCGGTTTCAGGTGTATCAAGTAGCTTGGGTTTTCATTTTTTAGAGAGTCATGCGCTTGATCAGTTTCTGTAACCCTTAGGTCTGTCATAACCCTATCACATTCTTTTTGTACTTTATTTTTTTGTAATAGGTCAGATTCTTTAGGGTTTAGGGTTGAAGATGTGAGGATGGAAGTAATTGGTTGACCCGGTGAGGAATTCGAACTGTTTTGAGCGGGAATCTCCTGTTGGTCCATTCTGGGTTTTTGAGGGAAAACTTTGGGAAATTTCACGGTAGAGTACAAAGGTGGATTTTAGGAAAGATTTGAGGAAGATGAAGGGAGATGTAAGCTTTTTTTTTTTAATTGAATAAAGGAGGGAGGGAGAGAATCGTGTATGTGAATATGGTTGAGTTTCTTGTTCCAATGAGACCCAGTCCATCTATATATCTTGGGAAGATATTGTCATAATGGATATATGTTTAAAAGGCTAGGTTATGATGGCCATCTGGACTTATTTTAGTATCTGATTGTCTTGACACTTCTCTGCTTATTATTTGGGTATCACACGAAGTTGAATTGGATCGTTCTAAGCCGAATAGGTGTGACATGTTTTCTAGTCTATCTTAGCGACCTGATAGTGTATTTAAAACATATGGATGAATGTACATACCTGTCTTCCGATGAGGCATTCACATTCTCACAATTGTTGTCATCTGAAGATGCTAGTGCAGTCTTGGGATTTCTTGACATTGACCTTTCTTGTGACTTATTTCTCCATTCATGATCATCAACCATGATATCATTATGCCATACTCTTTCTTCCCCAGCCTCTGGTCCATCTTAGCCCTTCCATGAGAGATATTTAGGTCTCTTACTGACCTTGCTTCATAACTCGTGATCTTCTGCCTGTAGGTGGTCCTTCGTATGAGCTTTCCACCATTGATAGTATTATTCACTTAACAGTGGAGGCCTTTGAGTTGATTATCCTTTACTGTGTCCAGTAGTTGATGGATCATTTATCATCATCTTCTCCGAAGGTGTTAACCTTTACGAAAAGAACCCGCTCTGATACCACTTGTTAGGATGCACGACCTACTTCCTATCCTATGTATAACCAATTTTCGCCTAAGGATGGAACCCATTACTAAAACAGTTTTATGCTAGCGTCTTTGAAGAACAATAAACTGCAGGTAAGTAAAGGACACACTGTTACACCCCAGAAAATTTCGTGTTACTAAGGCTACAGACAGCTTAATGTGAGCTCGAGGAGGAGCAAATATCACAAGTATAAAGAATGAAATTCTACTGTAGTAGCATGAGTATGATATTCGGAATTCGTACAATATGATTCGAATAATATGTTAAAAGATATATAACCCTCGTAACCGTAAGCTCAGGTGGGGCCCGCATGAAGGGATTTTTATAAAGGACGTATGATACGTTATATGGACAATATATGTGAAGTTAAACACAACTCAAGAAGGACCCTTGAGCCCAATCCAAGTGTAAGCCCTCCAAAAAGATGTTTTTAAGTTACGTTTTCGGGTAATCTGACTTCGGGAGGCCATACCTCCATCATTATTTGGGAATTTGGGAAAACTCTTAAAATTAAAGTTGTAGATAATTGAAATACCTTTCCAACCATAGGTCGTGGGCCTGTATGTGACATCGGGATAAAGAGTTATGGACGTTTTAAGGCAAAAAGGTCAAGCTGGGCAGTGAAATGGGCCCAACCCGATTCCAATCCGGGTCAGGCCCATTTCCCTTGTTATTTAAGGGAAGTTTCAGCCTTCTCCTCCACATTTTCAGACCAAAAAGACCCATAAAATTCTAGAGAGAGAGAGGGAGGAAAGCCTTAGAGAGAAAAACAAAGTTTTGATCAAAATCTGAGCCCCGAATCCCGAAGCTCATGAAGAGAAAAGTGTTGTACATTGCGTTGCCTTCAATTTGAGCTAAAAATCAGCCAAGAAGAAGAGTGTTGACGTGGTTGCTGCATACTTAAGGTAATAGTAAGGTCCATTTTTCATTGTTAACAAGTTTATTTAGAGTTTTAACGGATTAGAACGGAGAAAATAGCGTTATAAATTCGTTTGTTGTTTTGTTGAGATTTATGGATCGGGGGATGTTTTAGTTGGATTAAATGGATGGAATTGGCTGAGTTATGATGTATAATAATTTTTGATTTTGTTGACAAGTTGTTGTTCTTGAATTTGGGAGAATAAAGTGTATGAATATATTATATACAATGCGTATACCGGGCTATTTTTATATGATTTTCGTGGCTGTTTTGTGACAATATTTTGGGGCTGTTTAGTGGTTGTTATGAATTGTTTTGTGGGCTGGAATATCTTGGGATTGGCTGTAGTTGCTGTTGTTGTTGTGTTTGTTGTTATACTATAGATATACGAAAATAAAGAAGTGTATACAAGCATTGGTATACGAATGTATATTGGGATGTTTTGGAAGTGATTTAAGAATGGATTTAATTCTAGTTTGATATGAAATTGTTGGTATTGTTGCTGTTGGTATTTTGATTGATGTTTAGCTAAATTGGAATCTCGAGGATTGTTAAGTTTTCAGGGGAAATGCTGCTCGAATTTCGTTAAGTTTCATTCGTACTTGGATTGGTTAGTAAGTGATGTGGATGATCTAACTGTGGCTTATGTTATCTTAATTTTAGACCTACGAGCTCGAGAAGTAGACGTTGGACATTTAAATAAGTGTTAAAGGTATGTAAAGCTAACCCTTCTTTCTTTTTGGCATGATCTTTATGAAACAAACAGACGACGTGTATATGATTCCAAAGAAGTTCCTATTCTTAGAGCCACTAGGATGGCTAATGTTCTTGATTTCTAGAAGCCATTTCATTATGTCTTGATACGTGTCCATGATTCCAGAAGTTCTATTTTGATATAATCCATAGTGACATTCGAAGGGTACTTGATATGATTATTGTCTTGATTATTAAATGATGGTTCATTTTGATTATTCTATTGAGTCTCAGATTTGACTTAGTTTGCATATGGTTTCTCACTACTGTGCTCGTGCATGCCTCAATATGTCTTTCACCGAGTCCCGGGCCGGGTATGTTTTTGTGCACAGTTTCACTGCATTGTTTACCGAGTCCCTCACTAGAGGGTCGGGTACGGTATATATATATATATATATATATATATATATATATATATATATATATATATATGATGATATGATGATATGATGATGTGATTATGGCGCCAAGGATGACTTTATTCACCGAGTCCCATAATGGGCCGGGTATGATATATGATATTGATATGCATGATTTACGTTTTATAAGGCAAATGTATTGGTATTTTGAATGTCATACTTGTCTCCTGTGATATCACATGCTTTACATACTCAGTACATATTCCGTACTGACCCCCTTTCTTCGGGGGGCTGCGTTCCATGCCCACAGGTACAGGTTGTCGGTTTGGTGACCCTTCAGCATAGGACTTCTACTCAGCTGTCTTGGAGAGCTCCATTATTCCGGAGCCTAGACTTTTGGTACAGACCTTATGATGTATATGTATATGTTTATCCAGGGGTACGGCGGGGCCCTGTCCTGTCATATTTCACTATCGATACTCTTAGAGGCCTGTAGACATATGTGTGGGTTGTGTATAAGTTTTGTTCAGCTGTGTCTATACGATGTGCTATGGATATGTTCGTCTGTTGTGGCAGCCTTGTCGGCTTGCATATGATACTGATATGTAGTGGCATCCTTGTCGGCTTGCGTATCATATTGACATATAGTGGCAGCCTTGTCGGCTTGCGTACCATATTATGTTTTGATTAGATATGACTCCTCAGGAGACAGGTTATCTAGAAATATATATATATGATGACGTTATGAACCTTTGGAATTCTTTCGCAAGCTTCCATATTGTTCTTAGATTCAGTTGACTATATCTAACAGGTACGTATACGAGTGTCCAGCTCGGGCACTAGTCATGGCCCACGGGATTGGGTCGTGACACACGATATTTATGTGGAAACCACCCGGCTCAAAAGGTGATAAAAATCATGACCCACATACCTGTAGGATTTCCCCAACTTCACTACAACAACGATCCAACTGCAAATTACAACTACAACCTCTGTAATCTAACTCTTATCTCAGCCTTGCAACCCAAACTCTAACTAGCAAGTTATCTCCAAGTTAGACTCTAACTTGAAGTTATAACACTTGTATCTACTTTTTCTGCTTCTAAATAAGCAAATAAAGATACACTTTGATAACACAAACTTAATGCACAAGTCTAGACAGCAGAATTGGGAAACATTATTTAGTAAAATAGCTCCATCGATCCTTCTCTGTGTAATAAGGACGCAACCCCGAATTCTTGAATATTCTTAAATATAACTTCTTCACTCAATATTATGAATTCTCTCTTTATGGGTGCGCCAACTTCTTCTTGGAAAGACCTGGGTATTTATAACATTATGCTCTGCACGTCGGTTAAACACAAAACCCTTTCATAGTCGGTCAATGACATGTACGTAGGGTTTGTGTTGTACTTGGATTCTTGCCTTGTTGAGTCAGCTTCTTTTCCTTGTAGAACGCTTACTAATCCCTACAAATATGTCAAGGAATCTTTCATACTTGACCGCGAAGTTCTTTCCATAATTCTGCAAATCCAAGTCGTTGTAGGACTTACCCTGGAACATGTTCACGAACCTGTTTCATCCACCTGGTTTGTCTGTCTCTTAATCTTAGCGTTGTCTGAGATAGAACATGTTCTTGTACCTGTTCCACCAATATCTTTCATTCTTCATATGCCATTGAACTGCTGCTGAGATATTGGCTGGAATATGCTGACAGACCTGTTTCATATATCTGTGTTGCTCTGTGTCGGTCTTCTTCACATGCATCTATTCATTGCTGAAATAAATCATGCCTTCAATCTTGACTCACTCTTTGGCTTCTGATTTTGTTCTTGTTATGTGATGAAACATGTTTCCCAACCTAGTTCATTTGTTAAAATGAGCCAAGTGTTTTGTCTACAAACACTTCAGCTAAACAATTTCTTTCTTCTGAATATTGTCTTCTGAGTCTGAGTCTTCACCTTTCCTCTTCTTCATTATCTCACCATTGCTGGTTATTCATTAATTGCACCTGATTCCTCCACTGTACTTTATGGTATAGAACATGTTTGCATACTTGTTTTATCCTTTCATTTTAACTGCTTTGTATATGAGTCATCATCTCCCCTTTGCTCTGCATGTGCCTTTGTGCTCCCTTTTGCTTTGCATGTGCCTTTGTGATAGAACATGTACTTCTTTTGATCTCCACTTCTTCATTGCAATATACACTTGCTCAACTTTGCAATGGAACATGTTTGTGGACCTGCTATAACCGCTTGTGTTGTCTACTTTTTTAGACGTTTTACTTTGTCTGAACCTCTACTTCGTCTCAACTAGCTATCTAGCTTTGTTCAATTATAACATGTATGTAGACCTAGTTTTATTCACTGTGCTTTCTTGCTTTCTTCCTTGGAACATTACTATCATTTATTTCATCTGCTTTAGTTCAGATCCATGTATTTGCTTTTTCAATAATCAAAACATCACATATGGCTTTATTCCAACCCCTGGAATAGGGAATAAGTGAGGGTATCTCTTCTTCATGTCTTCCTCCGCTTCCCAAGTCCCTTCTTCGGTATTATGGTTTCACCACAGGACTTTAACTGAAGCAACATGTTTCGTTCTCAACCTTCTAACCTGTCGATCTAAGATTTGCACAGGTTCTTCTTCATAAGAAAATCCCTCGTTGACTTCAATCTCTTCATGAGTCCAGATATGAGAAGGATCAGGTTTATAAAACCTCAATATCGAGATGTGAAACACAGGATGCACCATAGCCATCCCAGATGGTAATTTCAACTCGTAAGCCACCTTTCCAATTCTTCTCACAATTTCATAAGCGTCAATAAAATGAGGACTAATCTTACCCTTCGTACCTAACTGCATTACTCCCTTCATTGGAGACACTTTCAAGAATACCTTATCACCAACAGCAAACTCTAGCTCGTGATGCCTCATGTTTATATAAGACTTTTGTTGACTCTGAGTTGTCTTGAGTCATTGCACAATGAGTTTCACCTTCTCAATCGCCTCGTGAACTGAGTAGGGACCCAATAGTTCTACTTCAGTAGGTTCAAACCACTCAATTGGTGATCTACAATGCCTTTCATATAGTGCTTCATAGGGAGCGATCTGGATACTTGCTTGATAACTGTTGTTGTAAGCAAACTCCATAAGATTTAGATGCACATCCCAATTCCTCCAAAATTAATCGCACAAGCTCTCAACATGTCTTCGAGAGTTTTTATAGTCCTCTCTGCCTGCCCGTCCGTTAGACGATAGAAGGCGGTGCTCAAATTTACACCAGTTCCCAGACCTTCTTGGAACAATTTCCAAAAATGAGCAGTGAATTACGTACCTCTATGAGATATGATGGATGTCAGAATTCCAAGCAGTCTCACTATTTCCTTTAAATATCACTTAGCATAATTTGCCGTAGTATCCGTCGTCTTCACAGGTAAAAAATGTTCAGACTTTGTGAGTCTGTCCACAATCGCCCAAATAGAATCAAACTTGGTCTTTGTGCGAAGTAAACTCATGACAAAGTCCATATTAATCATATCCCACTTCCATAGCGGAATAGCGACGTTCTGAGCCAAAATACTAGGCCTTTGGTGTTCGTCCTTCACCTGCTGACGGTTCAAACACTTAGCCACAAAGTTAGAGATATCTACTTTCATGCTCTTCCATCAATAGTGCTGCTTCAGATCTTTATACATTTTGGCGGATCCCAGATGCACAAAATATTTGGAACTATACGCTTCCGCCATCAACTCTTGTTGCAGACCATCATCATCAGGGACACATAAGCATCCTTGCAACCTTAAGACATCATCATCAGCACCAACAGTGAATGAAGTGTACTCACCATTTTCCACTTCATCTTGCAGCTCCACCAGAAGTCTATCTTCATATTGCTTAGACTTAATTCTATCCATGATATCAGATCACACTTGAGTAATTCCCACTAACTCTCCATTTTTCGTTTCATCAAGCCGAACGCCAAGACTAGAGAGTCATCAAATTTACTTTTCCTCAGCATCTCCTGAGCACCCAAATAAGCTAAAGTACCCATAGATTTTCGACTCAAAGCATTAGCAACAACATTCGCCTTACCAGGATGATAAAAGATGTTCAAGTCATAATCTTTCAACAACTCTAACCATCTTCTATATCTGAGATCAACTCTCGTTGCTTGAAGATATATTGCAAGCTCTTGTGATCAGTGAATACAACACAGTGCTCGCCATACAAATAGTGATGCCAAATTTTTAAAGAGAAAACCACAACATCCAATTCCAAATCCTGAGTCGGATAATCTTCTCATGTTTCTTCAATTGCCGCGAAGCGTAGGCAATCACCTTGCCATGTTGCATCATTACACAACCCAAATCGATTCTAGAAGCATCACAATAGACTAGATATCCACTAGACCCTGAAGGAAGAGTCAAAATAGGAGCTAAATTCAATCTCACCTTAAGCTATTGAAAGCTCTTTTCGCGGGTTTTAGACCATTGGAACTTATCAGCCTTCTGAGAAAATTTCGTCAGTGGTGCGGCTATAAATGAGAAACCTTCCACAAACCTCTAGTAATAACTTGTCAAACCCAAGACACTACGAATATTCACTACACTCATGGGTCTCGGCCAGTCATTGACTGCCAAAATTTTCTGAGGATCAACTTTGATACCCATACTCGACACTACATGACCCAAAAATGCTACTCACACTTAGCAGATTTTGCATAAAGTTTATTCTCCTCAAGCGTTTTTAAGGTTATTCTCAAGTGACCTGTACATTCCTCACGACTCTTCAAATACACCAGAATATCATCAGTAAAGACAATAACGAAACGATCAAGAAAAGGTTTGAACACATGATTCATCAGGTCCATAAATGTGGCAGGTGCATTTGTCAGACCAAAGGATAACACCAGAAATTCAAAATGCCCATAACGAGTACGAAAAGCTATTTTTGGAATATCCAGCTCCTTCATTTTCAGCTGATGATACGCAGACCTCAAGTCAATCTTGGAAAACAACTTAGCACCCTGAAATTGGTCGAACAAGTCATTATCCTAGCCAACGGATACTTACTCTTAATGGTTACCTTATTAAGCTGACGATAATCAACACACATTCTAAGAGAACCGTCCAACTTTCTGAAAAATAGGACCGGAGCACCCCAAGGTGAGGTACTTGGTCTAATAAAACCTTTATCCAATAATTCCTTCAATTGGTCCTTCAATTCTCATAGCTCTATCGAAGCAATACAGTAAGTGGAATAGAGATTGGTTGAGTATCGAGAATGACATCAATCCCAAAATCAATAACTCTGTTAGGTCGAATACCTAGAAGATTTTCTGGAAACACTTCAGCAAATTCATTAACTATAGGAACAGACTCAAATTCGAGTACTACGGCTTGAGTGTCGTTGACAGCAACTAGATGATAAATACACCCCTTCGAGACCATTTTATGAGCCTGAAGATAAGAAATAAACCTACCTTGAGGCTTAGCAATTTCATCTTTCCACACAATGACTGGTTCTTTAGGGATTTCAAATTGAACTAACTTATAATGGCAATCCACATTGGCGTAGTAGGAGAATAGTCAATCTATCCCCATAATCACGTCAAAATCTACCATCTCCAGCTCAAAAAAATCATTAGTAGTCTCACGGCCTTTAACTACAACTACACAGTTTCAATATACTCTAGAAGCAACAGTAGGGACACCAGCAGAGGTATCTACAGAAAAGGGTTCTAACAACTGTTCAGGCGAAGCCCCAAAATCAAGAGCAAAATATAATGTCACATATGAGAGATTCACACCCGGATCAATTATCAAATACGTATCAAAAGAGAAAATAATAAGAATACATGTGACTACAGCATCTGAGGCTTTAGCTGCCTCTCTATGAGTCAACCTATAAAGTCAAGCTTGTCCCCCATTGGCGGTGTTAGCAACTGTTTTACCAACCTCATTGCCACAAGCATTAGGAGTGTTATTAGTATTACCAGCAGGTGGATTCTTCGCAGCAATAGGAGCATATGGATTATTTCTCTGGCCAGAAGATTTAGCCATTTCACACAGCTACTTCCGGCAATCTTTCTTGATATGACCCCTTATACCAAAATAATGACAGGAACAATCCTCTCATCCAGATGAATGTCGGTTACTACCTTGCAAATATCTGTTCTGATTGTTGTTCCTCTGACCTTGTCTACCATATCAAACTCTGACATTAGAATAAGCACCAGACTGTGCAGGTGCAGAATACCCTTTCCTTTTCTCTCCATTATGTGAACCACTGAAACCACCCGCAGATCTGGCCTTCTTACTTTGTTCCCTTTCTTACCTCTCGTCACCTTTCCAATTCTCTTGTTATTCTGTGAACCGAACCAAGGATGAAAATGTACAAGTAGAAGACATAGCAGTAGCAACATATGCACACTTAATACGTGGCGCCAAACCAAGCAAAAACCTACTTAACTTATGTTTCACAGTCAGAATGATGTACATAGCGTACGTTGCCAAATGAGTAAACTTTAAACTATACTCACGAATAGATATAGTTCCCTGCTTGATCCTCTCGAACTTAGTAGCCAAAGCAAACCTCTTCTCATCAAAAAGAAACCTCTCCATAAACGCCTCCTCGAATTCAACCCAAGTAGGAGCCAGAGCATTGGTACCTTGCTCAGTCTCCCACAATTCGAACCAAGCATGAGCAATATCTTTAAATTGATATGTTGCAAATTTCATAGCTTCTAAATCATGAGAAATAATTTCCCTTAGAGCTTTGAAAGTCTCATCCATAAAGTACTGTGGATCATCTTCTTCTTACGAACCAAAGAACTTGGGCGGATTCAGCCCCAAAAAGTGCTTAAGTCTTCCTTCTTCTACAAGTGTCGGATCCGCAGCCCTACGCTGATGTTGGGATGCCACAAGAGTGGTAAGCATTTGAATCGCATTTTGCATTGACCTAATATCAGCCACGTTGTAGCAGGGGCAGGTGGTGCTGGTTATGGTGCTTGGTCTCCATTACCGTTCTCAACCCCAGCATTGGTCTCAGCAATGGCGCGGTTAATGATCCTAGCGGGTCGTCCCCCAGATAATGTATCATAAGCACCATTGTTTCCTTGGTTAGCAGCTTCTGCACGAGTTAAAGCCATTTCTGCGAGGCATAAATTAACGAACACATCAGAACGATCCAAAAGGAAGTTCGAGCTCTATAGCACAATCTATAATCAAGAATAATGAGAAACTCCTATAAATGTCCTAGTAGTCTTTCAATCATATAGGTGATCATGCTGCATAAGGAAGACTCTGCTAGGCACAGCTCCCTAGACATAGACAAATCTTAGGACACATCTAAACTTAGGCTCTGATACCAAGTTTCACGACCCAATTTACGGCACGTGCGGGTACCTACCTTATTCTCACCTAGTAGGCAAACCTTTACCAACTAACCCGCTATTAATACTCGTTTTCAATTTAACAACTGGTAGGAAAGAACATTGAGTAAGAAAACATAAATGATACTCTTTGTAAATTTAAAAATTACAAATTCCCGGGATCTAGGCTAGACATGTACAAGAGCTTCTACAATACCGAGAAGTAAACTCAAAATAAAATGACACAACTTTTGCCTTGGAATAAGATACACATAAGTTGTTAGGAGATGTATGCCACTTTCGCTATCAAAACCTTCAGCCATAACCTGAAACACATTTACACCCGAAAAGGATGTAACAAGAGTAGTATCAGTACACCACACGTACTAGTAAGCATCATAGGCCGACTAAGATTAGTTCAAGCAATACAATATAGAATCAATCAGAATAAACAGGTAAGTACAGTCGTAACACCTTTTTAAATCCTACCCACACTTAAATAGTTCCAACATAAACATGCTCATATCCCTTTACCATGTCAACGCAAAAACAGGAAGTAAGGACCAACAAAGAACAAACAATTACCTTCAAGACAGGCTCCTAAACCAGCTAACCTACAACAATTAATAAAGAACATACATCAACCACCATACAAACCAATACTAAGTAGAACCACTAAGCCCTACCCTTTTTCCTTCATAATCTAACAGACTCGTAAGTTGACAAATAGACACAACAGCCCACATCAGACATTAGTCAATAATCACTTATCAAATGCAAGTAAAACTAAGTAAAAGCAAAACAACCAATGACGGTATCTCAACCGTACTTCCAAACTTGAATCATGCTAAATGAAATCACTCCGACACTACCTTTCCTCATTAGTCAGAGCCATGAATAAACGCGTAAACACAACTACCCATGCCCCAAAATAACATCATCAAATAGAATCAGCCATCAACCAATCATAGGGATATGATAAGTCCTGTCATCAACCAAACACAGTAATAATATGAGTCCAATGCAATCATAATAATATCACATTCGTACACATATGCTAATGGTATTTGTTGCCTAATATTCATGACTTACGGACCCATGGTGTCCATGTACCACTCACTCCGGAAATGACCTTGGATCACGAGCCTGTATATATATATATATATATACAATATGAGTCTTGATGTATTTCCAATTCAACAGACAATATGGAATATGATCAGCCATTAAAATCAATGTCAAGAATTTCAACGCACCATATCACACATCATAACAAGAATCCGTGAAAATGATTCAACCACAACATGAACACTTAATGAAGGCTCTTACAATTAAAATGCAAGTCACCCCAGCCCATGGTACATCAAGACTATAAAATGGTCAATTAGTAGATACGCGAGCCCCACCTTCTAACTAAATCCCTACCAGAATATACACACAACACTTCTTTCTCCCTCCAACATAACAACTACACACCTTGGTTTAATTACTCACTTGGTAGCGGCAAGCCCACAAAATCAGCATTCATATTTATCTAAACAATATCAAATCAAACTCCGTGTTCAAAGACCTAATCATGCTTTTTCCCGTGAATTCAACAACGTATTTATGACTCACTAATCAAAGTCTAACTCAAGCAAACCATAACCTACCTCGATGTCGAGCAGTTGTCACGAACGTCCATGGAATCTCCACTTTCCCGTTTCCAACCGGAAGCTATGACGGAGAGGTCTAGAAATATCACGAACCCAAAAACGAGAGTCAAATTTAAGCATACGTAGTAGTCTAGACAATATAATTACTAGTCTTTATAATTCATAGGAAATAACCCTTCCCTTCAAGTTCCCAATTCAATAAGTCAAGTCTTAATCCATTCTCTAAATATTGGGAAATCATTATTCGTGTTTAGTTTATCATCCTAAAACAAGAATCTATATGAAGTTTTTGAAAGTACAAGATTTCTGGTAAAGATTACCCGTTACACTTTTCTAGGGTGGAAACAACGATAAGGACCTCATCCTTATTAATCCCATGAGATAAAGTGTCACGACCCAACCCCGTGGGCCGTGACTAGTGCCCGAGCTGGACACCCGTACACACCTACTTACCAAATCGACATATCCGTAACTTATCCATATCCAACATATTTTAATTTATGCAGATACTGAGAACAGACGTCGTCTTAAGCGGTCACCTGTACAATACATATCATACAGAAGCCACCAAGGCTGTCGAAAGACACATCGCCCAAAAACATATACATACATATACATATGCACACGCCGTTAAGGCTATCATAGCAACTAGGACTTCTTAGAGATCATTTCACACAAACATGACCGAACAACAATGACCCATGACCCATATATATGTCTACAGGCCTCTAACAAACATAACAGAACCATATGACGGGACAGGGCCCCGCCGTACCCCTAAAATAGTCATATATACATAAATATGTACAACAGAAAGATCTATACCAAAAGTGTGGGCTCCGGAACGAGAGAGCACTTCAACACAGCAGAATGAATGGCCTAAGCTGGCAGACCACTCACGTGCGTGTCTGTACCTGCGGGCATGAAACGCAGCCCCCGAAGAAAAGGGGGGTCAGTACAGAATATGTACTGAGTATGTAAGGCATGGAATACAGAAAACAGAAACATAACCGAAACAATGGTACAAAAAGTAAGTACATTAGTCAGAATACCAAGGTGTTTATTTTCCGAACGTAAATCATGCTTACCGATGTCATATGTCAGAAAAGCACCGAAAATGAGTAAAACATCCAAAGTACCGAAACACTTACTTTCCAAGCACAAATCATACGTGCCGACATCATATGCCACCATATACATATACATATAACCGATCCATATGTAATGCGATGGTGCCGAGGAACGTACGGCCCGATCCATATATAACATATTAGTGCCGAGGAACGTACGGCCCGATCCATATATATATAACATATTAGTGCCGAGGAACGTACGGACCGATCCATATATATATAACATATTAGTGCCGAGGAACGTACGGACCGATCCATATATATATAACATATTAGTGCCAAGGAACGTACGGCCCGATCCATAAATATATTATACTGCTGCGGAACGTGCATCCCGATCCATACATATATTATACTGCTGCGGAACGTGCAGCCCGATCCATACATATAACATATACATATCCATAATAATACTTCCTTTGAAAAACATATCTTGCTCATATATGTACAGAAAACAGAACATATCATGTTGCCGAGGCGTCGGCTTCGATCCATATATAACATAACATGTTAGTGGCGAGTATAACATAGTGCACACAATGATATAACCGGCCCGAGGCTCGGTGGACGATATAATAGTAGCACGCACAAGCGGAGTAGTGAGAACCATATGTATATAAATAAATTCTAAGACTCGATGGACAAGTATACTCACCGACCCCTGAAGGCTCAGAAACAAGTTTCGGGTCAATCCGACTTAGTATAAGAAAGTTATGAGCGTTTGAAGTACAGAACCTTCTACGAACGTTTCAGAAGCTATTTTTGGAAAATCAACGCAACAATCATATCAAGTACTTTTCGGATGTCGTTATGGACCAATTCAAGTAGAGCTTTTGGAACCATACGTACATATCAAAACATATCAAAGACTCAATAGAGTAATAGGACGTGCTAGCATTTGAAGATCAGAACTTTAGTCATACCGATTATCCTTCGATTGCCCTTTAGAACATATCAAACAAACTTCGGACATCATAGGTACGCGTCAACACCATATGAAACAACTTATGGAAGTCAAGAATATTAGCCATCCTAGTGGCTCTAAGAATGGGAAATTTCTTTGAATTCATACATATACGTCATTTGCTTGTTTCGTAGAGATCATGCCAAAAGAAAGAAAGAAAGGTAAGCCTTACATACCTTGCCCGCTTTCTACGCTAATCCAAACTTAAGCCTCTGGCCTCGCAAGATCTACAACAATATTCATACATACCAAACATTAGCCATAACACTTAAGAGTCCAATTCTAATCCAACACTTGATTTACAGAAATTTCGGCAGCATTTCCCTGTAAATACAACAACCCTGAGAATTCAACTCGGCCAAAATATCAGCAACAATACCAACAATTATTCTAACAATATCCACAATCGATTCAAAACGCATACTAACATTAGCAACTTCTTTTTACAACTTCAACGGCGTTTCACTTATATTCAATTCATATTTGCTCACACATTCAAGTACTAATCCGAAGCCATTCAAACAATATTCAAGAACCCTTCAAATAATCTGCACAAAAGTTACAATAATCCAACCACTATGTCATTCCATCTGAAACCTTCCAAATTCAACAAGAACAATAACAACACATTTCTTCCTTCCAAATTCATGAACTACACCAACAATTCACACACTAACAACATCATTTTTCCATATATACAAGAAATGGTTTTTAACATCACATTAGCTTTCAAACAACTTTCCAACACTTACAACTTCAACTAGAATCATCAAACTTTTATTTTTATCATAGATTTCATTACAACAACAACCAAAATGCTAAGTAAAATTGGTCTCTTATTCCTACACAACACACGGCCACACACACCCAACCCACACGGCTCAACCACAACACACAAAGTTTCATGAATTTCATTCATTTTCTACATACTACAACATGCATAACCATCTATAACATATAAAAAGAAGATTAAACCTTACCTTTTTCCTTCAACTTCTCACTTGGCTAAGATTGCTCTTTGCAAGAATAGATGGTTTTCTTGCTCCAACAATTATTCCACGTTAAAGAGGACCTTCCAATTGGTTGGTTTGCTAGAAGAACATAATTTTTTTATCAAGTTTTCAAGGGGTCAATTTTTGTCCATGCTTGGCCGAATGGAGTGGTCTTCTTTTTCTCTTCCAAGTTTCTTGATTGTTCTTTGGGTTGAAGATATTAAAATTATGGATTGGTCCCCTTTTTATTACTAGGATTAAGTCCCCAAGTGGGCCTTGGCCCATCCAAGATGGCCGGCCACACTTGGGCCTCCTCTTTTTTTTTTCCAAGCCCATTTTACTTCATGACCAATTTTTATAATTCATGAAAACTATTTCCAAATTTTCAAATTTTCCCTTAGCCTTCCTCAATATTTCCACATCAAAAATTTTATGAACACCTTATGCACCAAACAAGATCAAAATTATAGCCTTGCTCTTAACTTCCCGCAATTATCTTAAATTATCCGAATGTACAAAATGCGGGATATAACATAAAGCTTAGCAAAAGAGGAATTTTATTTGAAGATGATAGCATGAAGAGTGTTTGAAGGTTACCTTTCTCAAGCCTCTAAGTGTTCTGTTCAGAAATCCTCCCAGGTGACGGCTTAGAATAAGGTTTTGTGAAAAAGTGGGATCAAATCCCGAAATAAGGTTTTTAAACTGGGTCTGGTTCGCGTCGACTGCTGCAGTGATCTACTTGTCCACTGGGATAGACTCGCTACAGCGGCTACCTAACCGCTGCGATGAAGCGTTCCTATCCGGCCCTACAACTTTAAACTCTTACCGACGAGACTATAGTTAAAATCACACGTAGAACTTCCTCGCTAACTATTCATACAACAAATCAAATTTGTTCTCGTACACGGGCTGAGGAAAGTCTAATAACGACCGGACGAGTTGTTACACCAAGTTTGTCACGCCCCAAACCTGACCCTGGCGCAATAGGTATCCGATGTTATGAACAATACCGAAAGCACCTTATAAAATCATTAAACGTCTACTCTATTTCAATAGTCTTTCAAAATGCATTTATAAAAAGTCATAAATAGTTAAATGTAAGCATAATTCTACTTATTAAATTTGAGTAAGTCTAATATAAAATACTCAATCATAACACCTAAATAAGTCTACAAGACTTTCAATATCAACCCACAATCTGACAACTATCCACGGATCTTCCAAGATAAACAAATGAGTATCTAACTTCGGGACGCAGTCAGAAATTGAAATAAGTAAATAACGATAGGGAGATGTCCCAAGAACAAGCATGTGGGCTCACCAAATAGTCCAGAAAGTAGCAAGTTCTCCTATTTCATACGCATATCACGGACCTGTTTTTCGATGTAACCTGACACACCATCAAAAACAACAATAATATGCCTGAGTACTGGGTACTCAGTTAGTGTCTAAGGGGAAATAGTTAATAAATCCAAAATAAGATAGTTGTAGTAAAACTTGTGAGTCAATAGTATTAAAACATTTCAAAAGTAAGAGATAGAGCAACAATCATCAACCTTAGTAGAACTTTCTTTGAACAACTAATAGACAAGGAATATATCAATTTCATTCCATCAAACCTGTTATCACATTAAGTCTTTCAATCAGGAACTCAAGATCCTTAGAAGCCACTCACAGGAAACCAAAGTATAAATCATGCAAACTCAAGGGCGAACAACCATTCGATACACCGAGGTTACCATCCCTCGGAGGCTAATCGTCTTCTGGACTAGCACATCAATAGATAAGCCGGGGCTATTTTCCCACGAAGGTCAATCACCCTTTGGACTGACACAGCAATACCCCAAAGTGATACGTTATGATCCATAACGGCTAATTGTCCTCTGGACTAGCATAGCTTGTCTATACAGGCGCAAACACAAACAAATACAAGTCATGGCATATTAACTGCATCATCAATCATAGCTTATAGAAGAATTCACTTCTCAAGTCATCTTCTAACAATATAGGTATTTCAAGTCATAATCAATTTAGAAACCTTATTCAAATCCCTTATTCAATTTCAAGTTAAAGAAACTCATTCAAAGGCAAAACACGTTTAAATCTTCAATCTTTAGAAAATAAGTTCAATCGTCCCATAATGGGGCAAAACACATTCATCACAATAGTATAATTTGTATAAGGTTCGATGCGGGCTAGACCCTACACACGCTTGACCTTGTTCAAATATCATCTTTAGTTTGAAAATAAGTTCAACAAAGATCAACCACCAAACTAGGGTTTGAACGTGTACAATAATCAACAGAGTATTTTCAAAAACCAATCATGTTTTCAATACATCCTTAAGAGCAGACCTGTTTCAAACGACGTTTTTAAAGCATAGATGTCTATCAAAACATTTTCGAAAAGGTAGGCACACCTCGATTCCCGCTCAAACGTACTCCTCCAAGTTCAAAAAATCATTCTATAATGATTATTAATGATAAAGTTTAGAACTTTAAAAAATTCTAAGAGTTCCTACCCTTATCGAAAAACTAGGGATTTTTCATGCCCAAAAAGGTGTTCCTGGATCCCCCATGAATCACCCATGGATTCTTATTATTTATAATAAACTACACTAGTCTAAATCCTCTAAGTAATCTCAGTAAATATCAAAGAACATACCATCAAGAGATTTCCCAAAGTCTCCTTCAATTTCTCTTTCTTTAGTTTTCAAGAATCTATGGTTTTAAAGGATGAACTAGTGTTAATTTGATGTTAGATTGATGTTGTAATGATAGGAATTGATCAAGAACTTACCTTAGATGTTTTGGGGAAGTTTTGGGATTGTTTTCTCTTAAATATTGTCCAAAATGAAGTGGGGAAGGGTTTCGACGAAGTTAGAAGCTCATATAGTTCAGAACCAAAAAAACGGGATCGTGCAAGGGCAGTGCATCACACGCCCATCACAAGTCACTACCCGCTGCATTGCACAGGCGGCCCAAAAAGCCTAAAATTAGTCAAAGAAATGAAATTCGTATGCCACTCGTGCGATGCACGGGTGTCTTGACTACTGACAATGTTCAGTAAAATGGGCATAAATCCTAACACAGAGTTTCTTTTGAGCTGGGACATATATGGTTGGAAAGGTATTTCAAAGATCTACAACTTTTCTATTTAATTTTTCTCAAATTCCCAACGTATTTTCACATTACTAGGCTGGAAGTCAAACCTACCGTAAACTTAGTTTATTCTATCGATTCTTACACACCCCATTATTCGTCTTGATCTTAAAATAACTATTTCCACCCAAGCTCATCTCGATAGGACTTCATATGTCTAAAATGTCACATTAATACTCATTTAACACATTTACATCTAATTGGAATTTACGGAGTGTTATGTAACTTAGGGTGCGACAGATTAAATATTGCCTTCGACATGTTGAGACCGACAAGTAGAGCCATTTTAATGACGTATCCATGAAGCAATTAGCTTTGGGTGTAAGAGATTTGCATTTCCTCTGACACCTAGAGACTGACAAGTAGAGCTCCTTTTAATGACATATTCATAAAGCAACCAGCTTAGGGTGCGAAAGATTGACATTGACTCCGACACCTTAAGACTGACAAGTTTTGCTCTTTTTATTGAAGAATGTGCAAAAGGCCAGCTTAAGGTAAAAAGGGACAAAATTTGTCCACTAAGACTAGAAACTGAAAAGTCTTCAACTTGAAGACTATACTTGGCGAACTTTGAAGACTTCAACTTGTCGTGTGGTGGATTTGAAATTCCAAACTGAAGACTTCAACTTGCAGGCATAGTGCATTTGAAATATTAACTTGAAGACTTATTGGATTTTAAGACTTGAACTTGCATATATGGTGGATTTGAAACTCCAACTTAAAGACTTGCTGGATTTTAAGACTTCAACTTGCAGACATGGTGGTTCTAAAACTTCAACTTAAAGACTTCCTGTATTTTAATATTTCAACTTGTAGACATGGTGCATTTAAAACTTCAACTTGAATACTGGAAAATTTGAAGACTTTCACTTGCAGATGCAGCGACTTTGGACTTCAACTTGAAAAGTTGGCGGATTTGAGGACTTCAACTTGAAAACCAATGGATTTGAAGACAAACTTGCTGATTTGACAACTTGATAAGATATTACAATCATCCCATCATGGAAACCCGTTTGCCATGGAGATTTTCCCCCATTGAACCGTCAGTATTGGGTGAATGTCCAAATTTCAGTGAAAGGATGCGTGTATATATGACCTGCACGTGCCTGGTCAGACGTATTTGATTCCACCATACTTCACTCGAACAACACACAGAGTGATGTATTTTTTGACTTATGCGACTAAGCTTAGAATAAACTCTAAGAGGACTACGTACCTCGGTGAAAAATATCAAGTCATTCAGTAGTTCAGAAAGAGTGACTTTTTTTTATATCCTAACTTTTGCCTAAGTCGCCTCCTGCAAGATTTTCAACCTAGTGGACCTTTTTCCTTAACTTTTCCCTAGGCCAACTCCTGCGAGATTTTCAACCTAGCAGACATTCTTTTTTATGTTGGACTGTACATAGTTTATACTCTTGCGGGTCAGGAGTAACATGCAGTTTATGATCGTGCGTCAATGAGGGTTTTAACTTGCAGATTTAGCTCGACATGAAGAGCTTTGAAACTTGAAGATTTAACTCGAACATGAGGAGCTTTGTGACTTGAAGATTTAGATGGAATTTGAGGACCTATTTCAAGATTTTGCTCGAATTTGAGAAGCTTCGCAATTTGATAATTTGGCTCATAATTTGATGAGCTTAGAGACTTGAAGATTAAGATCTAACTAAAATAGCTTTGCGACTTGAATATTTAGCTCAAATTCGAGGAGCTTTGCAACTTTAATATTTTACTCAAATTTGAGGAGCTTTGTGATTTGAAATTTTGGCTCGTAATTTGATGAGCTTCGTGACATGAAGATTTAACTCAAATTTGAAGAGCTTTATGACATGCAGTTTTGGGATCATGTGTCAAGGAGCATTTCAACTATAAGATTTAGATCAAATTTTTGAAGAGCTTCGTGATATACAGTTTAGGCTCGTGCCATGAGGAGCATTATAATTTGCAATTTATGCTTGTGCGATAAGGAGCATTGTAACTTGCAGATTAGGCTCGCGCGATGAGGAGCATTGTAACTTGTAGTTTAGGCTCGTGCGATAAGAAGCATTATAACTTACAGTTTTGGCTCGTGCGATAAAGAGCATTATAACTTATAGTTTAGGCTCGTGCGATGAGGAGCATTGTAACTTGTAGTTTAGGCTCGTGCGATAAGAAGCATTATAACTTACAGTTTAGGCTCGTGCGATGAGGAGCATTATAACTTATAGTTTAGGCTCGTGCGATGAGGACCACTATAACAGACATAGACTGTTAGATTTCATCTTCAGATTCAAACTTGCCTCCACTATGTAGTTCTTCTACATATTCATCTTCGCGAGGCTCACAGACAGGCAACCATTGATCTCTATTTATAGCCATGCTCAATTCCATACCATGCACACGAGTGGACAACTCTTCAAACGTATTGGGCTTTATTCCTTGCAAGATATAGCAAAGACCCTTAATTCATGCCTTGAATACACATTTAAATGCTAAAAGTTTCACTAAGTTCATCTTTGTAGTTAAGGCTTATGCTCCTCCAGCCATTAATGAAGTCAATAACTAGCTTAATGTTATGTTGGTAGGTTTTTGTAAGTTCAATCATACTAATGATATGCCTTGTGTTATAAAAATGAATGAGGAATTCTTAATCCAGCTGCTCCTATCTATATATAGAACCAGGTTCGATATCTCTGTACCAATCAAAAGCATTTTCTTTGGGAGATCGAATGAACTGCTTGACAAGATTGTCACGACCCAAACTGGAGGGCCGCGACTGACACTCAAGACCCTACTCGGTTGAGTGCCATACTACTATTCCACCCAGGAGTCAAAAATTTTTGTGAACCTTTAATCTATGAAATGACGCTTTTGTCATGTAGAAAAAACTTTTCAATAAAACTCTTTCGTCAAATCAGGGACTTCTCCCTGATCGTTAATTCAAAGAAAACCTTTAGTCACAATAAAATCCTTAAAAAAAATAAAGCATAAAAACACATCGACCTACATGGTTGCTTTACAAAACTGTCGACAACTCGACGCACTATCCACAGGACACTGTCTGCAAAAGTCTCTAACATACACGAGATACCATAACATAAGTACTCTGACTCGGCAACACTCTGAACTGAAATGGAGCTCACCAATCCAGCTGATAGCCTGGGAACATCCTATAGCCGATGTCTTCTACTCATCTGAATACACCTGTGTGGCATGAAACACAGCGCCCCCAGGCAAAGGGACGTCAGTACTAATAGTGTACCGAGTATGTAAGGCATAACTGAAACAATATATGTCACGACCCAAACTGATGGGCCTTAACAAGTGCCCGACCACTACTGGCCAAGCACTCCTATGCTTGCATTTATTTCTCTCTGATTATCCTGGGCTCGCACACAATCTGTATCTGAGCTGTACTATCTCTCGGACAATCAACACAAGAGACACCATATCGGAAACTCACGGTCAACACATACACATAAACATGCATACTGAGAGTAACAGCACAAGCCGATTAGGCCGCTTTAGATATGCATTGTACAACAAAATGAGCGCCGACGAGGTTGCATAACATCACGGCTACATATCACTGTCTACGGGCCGTTATGGAAAAAAGACTGTAGAAAGGACAGGACAAGGCCCTGCCATACCCATATATGTACATAACAAGATAGCATACCAAAAAGGCTGCAGCTCCGGATCAATGGAGCGTACTAACTGCCGCTGAGGGGAGGTCCTACTGTTGTGAATCGTCTGGCTGGCTACCTGACCCTGCGGGCATGAACGCAGCGTCCACAAGAAGGGACGTCAGTACGAGTAATGTAGTGAGTAAGTAATGCATGAACAATAATACAATAAGACATATATAACGTAGCATGAGATAAGGAAATAACCTGTACATCAGGATGCCTCTTAGGGCGGATGCCATGCATGCTTAACTGTCACACCCCAATCTTTACTAGGGTGTGATGGGCACCCGAACCCATATTCGAATCCGAGCGAACCCGCTGACTCTTATTACATGCATAATATCTTTGGACTCTTAAATCGAATAAGAATGAAATACATAGTAAGCTTTCAGAATCTTTCTTCTTCCTCGTACTCAGATCGAATGGAATCTGTAATCACATGGACTTTATAACATAATATAAGATGACACATCGGCTGGTGGAGCCGTTTACAATACCGACACTCTATACCCACGACTCTGTCTGCAAAGTCTCTAACATTACTCAGACATCATAACACATATACTCTGACTCGGCAGCACTCTAGGAGCAAGTGGAGCTTGCCAACTCCGCTGGAACATCTTCTATCATAGCCTCTACTCGTCTGGGTGTACCTACGCGGCATGAAACGCAGCCCCCGAAGAAAGAGGGTTCAGTACGAGTAATGTACTGAGTATGTAAAGCATGAATAGTAACATAGTAAGGGATATAAATATGAATAATAACAGAATGGAAATATAGAGGATATCATGAGGTATAAGAGTAACCTGTACATATGAGTGCCTCTTAGGGAGGATGCCATGCATGCTTAGCTTTCTTTGAAAAACATTTCTTGTTCATATATAGAAAATAGAACATGTCATATCATAGAGCCGAATACGTCGGCTCCCCACATATGTCCCGCATCCGGGATGATATTACGCCAACTGACCAGGTGGCAATGCGTCTATAGCGCAACATATGGCCCTTCCCCATATTCCCCATATACATATACATATATCATATACATATATCATATAAGCAACATGCATGAGAGCCCAAAGAAAGTCATGTATCTATCGGAGTGACGTAAGGTCGGTAACCTCCGATTACATTATGGAATAACCATGGCCTCTTTGTCTCACCTTGAAGGAACAATTATTATAAGATGAGACGAGGAACGAATAACAGCATACATAAACCGACACCTGAAGGCTCAGAAACAAGTTTCAGGTCAATCCGACTTAGTATAAGAAAGTTATGAGCGTTTGAAGTACAGAACCTTCTAACGAACGTTTCAGAAGCTAGTTTTGGAAAAATCAAAGCAATAACCATATCAAGTACCTTTAAACATGAGATCATTCTTACCATAGTCATCTTAGAGATATTCTCATCCTCGACATCATCAATGTCATTGTAAAACATATCCATCGTTTTTGTCATAAAAGCTTACAATACCATAAACCTTTGTTTTCGAAAAATACGAACATTTTTGGAAAACATTGGCAAGTTATCGGGAAAAGAATCATGCCTTGAAATCATAAACATATAACTTTTGAAAAACAAGTAAGATATGGAAATAATTATGGAATCATAACAACGGGATCATGCCTTTGAAAGAAAGGGACGAGCCTTAGCATACCTGTTCCGCGTCCTATTAGCTACACTTAATTTCCCAAGCTCGCTACCGCTATTCTACATTCAAGAAGATTGACGCAATCATTAGATTCATTACCATACACACTTGTCTTAGTCTTTCAAATAAATTCACTTATGATCTGCCGAAATTTCGGCAGCATCTCCCCTGTAAATACACCATCCCCGAGAATCCAACTCCGCCCAAATCATCAATCAACAATCCGAGAATTCAACTCGGCCAAACTATCAACAACAGTACCAACAATCGTGCCAATCAACATCAAGAATCAATTCAAGACGCATTCTAACATTAACAACCTTTGTCATACAATTTAACGACATTTCATGTATATTCAATTCAATTCACATAACATTCAAAACGACTCAATCAACATACTACTTGACCCGAAACCTTCCAATTCCAACAAGAACAAAAACAACCTATTCCCTTCTTTCAAATTCAATCACAACAACCCAACTTACAATCTTCCAAACAAATGTCTCACTTCCAAATTCATGAATTATATTTACAACCCATACATTATCAAATTTATTCTTACAACTATAAGAAACCACACTAACGTCACATTAACTTCTTCAATCATGCAGAAACAATTTCAAATTCATTTCAAGCCACCAAACCTTCATTTTACATCATGGAATCCACAACACAACAATCAAACTACTAAATAAAATTAATTCATCACCTCTACACCACCACTACTACATTCGGCCACAACATCAACACATACATGTATCATGAATTCCATCCATTTCCACATACTTTAACATACATAAGTTATCCATATCACAAGTAAAAGAGGATTGAACACATACCTTCCTTTCCACTCATCTTCTTTCTCGGCTAGGGGTTGAAATTGCACAAAGAATGGTTGCTTGCTCCAATAACTACTCCATGTTAATAAGGGCCTTCCATTTAGTAGAAAGGATAGAAGAAATTAATTTTTCTTGATCAATTTCTATGACTCAAATTTTGGCACCATGGCCGAATGGCCCCAATTTTTCTCCAAGTTTCCCCCTTGAATTTTCATGAATAGTTTGTCTTGCTTGTAAACCTTGTCCATATTTATAATTAACTCCATCAAATAGAAGAGTGGACACATGTCCTTTCTCTATTTTTCTTGAAACTTCTTAAAATAACCAAGGATGATCACTTGTCTTCTTGTGCAAGCTTTTGTCCAAATATATTTATAAATAGCATTAAACAAAAATGTTGCCACATACTTACATGCCACACGGCCAACTTGGTTTCTTCATGAATTTTCAAGACTTCTTGTGAAATTCCCATTTTGCCCTTAGCCTTCCGCAATATTACCATGAGTCATTTTGTGAATTTCCCTTTTTACCCTTAACCTTCTCATTATTTCCATACTAGTAATGTTCATAAATAATATTCATAACCAACTTGTACATTAAAATAATTTTGGAAGATGGTCATTCCCTTAACTTACCACGACTACCTTGAAATATCCGAACGTACAAAATACGGGATATAACATTAACTTTCTTTGAAAAACATTTCTTATACATGTATACATAAAATAGAACATATCATATTGCTGAGGAACGTCGGCTCCGATCCATTTAAGCACATATGTCCCACGTCCGGGCATCCCCCGTCCGGGATGATATCATATCATATTATACCAGCTAATCAGGTGGCCATGCGTCTATAGCGCCTTGCCCATTTTTCCCATATTCCCCATATACATATACATATATCATATTCATATATCATATAAGCAGCAAGCATGAGAGCCCAAAGAAAACTATGCCTCTATCGGAGTGACGTAAGGTCGGTAACCTCCGATTATATTATGGAATAATCATCATCGCTTTGTCTCACCTTGAAGGAACAATTGTAATAAGGTGAGACTATCAATGAAGAATAGCATCAATAGAAAACATAGAATAAGATCATAAATCTCATAAGGCATCGATTCATATACTTGGAATCTTTAAAAATAGTCATCATCTAGGAATAAAATTGAGAAATCAAGAAATAGCTCAACATTCTTATATCGTCATTGAAATCGTAAACTTGGGACCTTTAAACACAGAATCATCATCATCATAACCGTCATAGGAAAATATTCTCATCTTTGACATCATCATTATCATTGTGAAAACAGGTTCATCATTGTTATCATAAGAGCTTACAGACTCATAAATCTCTGATTGGAAAATACGGACACTTTGGAAAACATTTATGAATTATTAGGAAAGGAATTATGTCGTGGAGTCATAAACATCTAACTTTTGAAAACAAGAAAGATATGGAAACATTTATGAAGTCATAACATAGGAATCATGCCTTTGAAAGACAGGGACGAGCCTTAACATACCTGTTCAACCCCCTATTAGCTACGCTTGTTCATCCGAGCTCGCAAGTCTACATTTAAGAGGATTTACACAAACATTAGCCTCCTTATCACACACTTCTTCCAAGTTTCAAATCAAACTATTCTATATTCTGCCAAAAATCGGGCAGCATCCCCGCTGTTTATATGCCTCGTCCGAATTCTCAATTCAACAACCAACAACAACAACAACAACAACAATACTAACATCAATAGCATCATTTCCAACACCAAAGTATTCCATAGAACATCCCACCCGCTGCGTTCCAACTTCTATAAATAATTAACCCACTATACAATTATTTAACCGCGTTATCTTCATGAATAGGCCGGTATTATCGTAAATAGAAAGTGATTCATACCTTTCTATTGGTAATATTGCTATATATTCACTTTTACGCCTTGAGATTAAACCACAACGCGCCGCTATACAGTTTTGTAGTTGCAACTATACGCCGTCTGGATTGGGATTTGGGAATTATACCTGGTTTTGGGCTTCAAATTGATATTGGAATGTTGGGGATTTTTTTGGAATATTGGAGGGAGTTTTTGGTGTGTTTGGCTGAAAATGAGGGGGTCTCCCCCCTTTTTATAACGGTCCACGTTCTGCCAGGACTGACTTAAAAATTGCTCAGCGCGATCGCGCTGCCACGTGGAGCGTTCGCGCTGATTTATAGGGTTCTGCCCTGCGCATTCGTGCCACCTTCTGGCGCGTTCGCGCAGGGTTATTTCTCTGCCCAGACAGCCGATCTTAAAACGTGCATAACGGGTGATCCTGATATCGTATGAGGGTCGACGACCTATGGTTGGAAAGATAATTCAATTATATATAACTTTAATTCTTGGTGTTTTTCCAAATTCAAAAGTTATAACGACGTATTGACTTCTTCAAGTCAGATCGTCCGAAAACATTTACTTAAATCATCCCTTTGAAGGGCTTATGTCCCTTTTTCGGATTAAGGGTCCTTCTTAGGACTTTCTCAACTTCCATGTACTATTCATATAATGTTTCATATGTCCTTTATAAAAATCCTGACGTGTGGGCCCCACTTGTCTTACAGTAACGAGGGTTTTTCGTCAAGTAATATATGAACCGATTCACCCCACATGGTCTCCAAACGTCATGCATATATATATATATATATATATATATATATATATATATATATATATATATATATATATATATATATATATATATTCAAATCATGTAGTCTTCATCCCTAACCCTTGTATGACTTTACACTTCTTTGAGCTCATACCAAGCCGCCTACAGTCTTGGTAGCGCAAAATTTTTCCGGGGTGTAACATCCTTCCCCCCTTAGAAACATTCGTCCTTGAATGTTGCAGTATTGCCAACCCACAACACCATCTTTGATTTGTTAGAACAGTTATTTTTCCTTTAAAGTCTGATTACCATTTGCTTAAACTATAACTTGGGTCAGTCTCTTCTCATTCTTCCTTCAGTCAACTTCTTTCACTTCTTTGTCCTCATGTACATGATCGGAAATTAACTAGCATATCGCTCTTGTTCTTTCTCCATTATTGTAGTTTTGACTTGCCGTGCCATAACTATTCATCGTCCTATAAGTACTCTCTTTTTTCTCCCTCCTTGTTTCCTTGTTGGTGACCCACTACCTTTCTCATATACGGCGCTCTCTTTGCGTTTACTCTTTCGTACCATCGCGGGCTATCCTTTTTATATGCCCATTGATCTTAGACATACACTGTATCGACTCCTTGCAGTTTATTAGTCAGGTTCTCTAATCCTTTACATCCTTATCCTTATCTCTCTTATCCTTACTTTCCAATTTTTTATCCAACATTACTTGATCACTAGTGAGCATAATAGTTATGTTCCTTAAGCTATTCTTCCCAGTTCCTTTCCAAGGCCAGTTATTTCCATATCCAAAATACGTGGATGCAAAATGTTTCTTCACCATTTACTATCCGTCGCAGTACAGCTACACTTATGGCAGCTCATAATCTGAATTTGAACAAATTTCATAGCCCCCAACATCTCTGAGCTTTTGCAACAACTTTTTCTTTAACTTCCTTTCCTCACGCCTCGCGATACAATCTCAGAAGCATAGGACTATGGCAATTCTTAATCCATTACGTGCAATGTAAATATATTTGTCTTCGATTTCTTTGTACCGGCGATTACTTCGTCAGTTGTTATTTTTATTTTTATTTTGTTGGCTTTCCGATGCGACCTTCTCGCAATTGTAATTAGACATAACTCTACGTTGATGGTTCATATAATTCCCTAGTATATGCTCTCATGTTCAGTATAATTATTGATCCGTGAGATGTTTTCTAATATTCGGTAAAGTCTTTTATTTCCATTCATAAGAGCAGCGTTCTTCCTTTCTTCGAAAAATTACCAAACTACCAACTGTTGTTGCTTTTGTTACAATAGTCGTTGTCATCCCAAGTGTCCTTTAGGTTCATCATCCTCTCTATCACCTTTGTGAATTTGGCTTGCAAACCTTTCTTGCTCTCTTTATTACCCTTTAGGACATGTCGCTGCATACTTAGATATGACGAAATTCCTCCCGATACGAGGGTTTCAAACCATGGTCTAGAAATGTCATAACTCACGTCTGCGTGAAGCGCTCTCTTGAGTTGTTTTCCATGCTTTCTTCCTATGTCTGCCTCGTGGTACCCTTATTTTCAATTCGTTTCTACTTCTTTCTGATACCTTCCTAATATGCCAATACACCCGGAGCTAATACATTTCCTCCTCTGGAGCTTGAAAATGTCATAACTCCTTTCAAGTCTAATATGCTCTTCCCCTCTTTTTAAGGAGGTCCTTATACACCAATAGCCTTCGAGTATCCATCGTCTTTAATAATCATCTGTCGCCCTTTACGGTCTTCTTAAGGTGGAAGTTCCTTCATCGTATGGTCTGACTTATTTGTCTTCTTACTAGTTACCGTCTTTTATTCAACCGGAATACTTATAAGGATCAGATCCGGTCCCGATACCTTCTTTACTGTCTTACCATACTTTTGTATTTTGTGACTGATGATTTTCCTGGACCGACGAGTTAATGGGGACGTCGAGGTTCACTATGTCATTTACGAAGTGTTCGAGCATGCTCTACTCTTTTACCCTTCGTCTCTCTTCCCGACCCTGTTTATAACTTCTCTAAGATTCTTCCTCCGAATTAAAAGGGTCTCTTACTCTTCCGACTACACAATTACTATTTTGGCCTTTTCAATCCTCAATACTCACCTTTCATCTATGTGTATGACTATTTTTCGTGCTAGATTTTCAGATTCCCAATGGTTGTGAAAACACCTTGGTCGCCGTTACTTATAAATACTTGGTTATTGGCCCCTTTGGATTTCCGCTCGCCACTATTAAGTAATAATCTACAGCAAATGCACATACATAGGAAATTCCAATAAAGGCTCATATACCTGTAGTCGATCGGTCTCTAGTCTGATCTGGTGGACTATAAGGTGAAGTGTACTCCTCGTCATCGTCTACCCACCATCTACTCGTCTAGCCTTCATCATCTATCTCGTCTGAGTCCGAGGGATATAGACAACCGGGTAATTCCTAGTTTACCGACGGCCAGGATAGGGGGATGGAGTAATCCGTAACACTCACCTGGGAGGTTGGTCTAACATAGTGCTCTGCCATAGGAGCAGCTGGTACGGCTTCGGGGATCTCCTCCTCCAGTGTCCCAGACGAATACTCGGACGGATCTGTGTCATAGCTGCCCCTGGGGGGTCCTCCTCCCTGGGAGTCAAAAACTCTAGAGGAATCGTTGTTGGGTCCTCCGAGGGATCAGTCTCAATGGATTAATTGAGGCTCCTCCTGCTTGGTCCTGGAGCCTGGGGTCTTGGATCTGATCTGGGCCTTCTTAGCACCCCCACTGTCCGAGGCTAATCTCTTCATCTTTCGTCAGTCTACACTTACCTACAGGAAAAAAGGGTCAGAAGCGATCTTTCCTAGACTCTGGCTCTATCGCACGATCTAAGACAAAAGGAAAGGTCAATGATTCCTAAAAGCCCTGCAGCCTCCTATTTATAAGTGTGACCGGCTTCACACCCATAAAAAGGACTCTACCGGACACGGTCTGTAGACAATCCCTAGGACGAACTGCTCTGATACCACTTTTGTCACGACCCAAACCGATGGGCCGTAACAAGTGCCCGACCACTATTGGCCAAGCACTCCTATGTTTGCATTTATTTCTCTCTGACTATCCTGGGCCCGCACACATTCTGTAACTGAGTTGTACTGTCTCCCGAAAAATCAACACAAGAGACACCATATCGGAAACTCACGGTCAACACATACATAAAAACATGCATACTGAGAGTAACAACGCAAGCCAATTAGGCTGCTTTAGATATACACTGTATAACAAAATGAGCGCTGACGAGGTTGCATAACATCACAGCTACATATCATTGTCTACAGACCTCTATGGAAAATAGACTGTAGAAAGGACAGGACAAGGCCCTGCCATACCCATATATGTACAAAACAAGATAGCGTACCAAAAAGGCTGCAGCGTACTAACTGCCGCTGAGGGGAGGTCCTACTGCTGTGAATCATCTGGCTGGCTACCTGACCCTGCGGGCATGAACGCATCGTCCACAAGAAGGGACGTCTGTACGAGTAATGTACTGAGAATTTAAGGCATGAACAATAATATAATAAGACATATGGAACATAGCATGAGATAAGGAAATAACCTGTACATCAGGATGCCTCTTCGGGCGGATGCCATACATGCTTAACTTTCTTTGAAAAACATTTCTTATACATGTATACATAAAATAGAACATATAATATTGCCGAGGAACGTCGGCTCCAATCCATTTAACCACATATGTCCCGCGTCCGGGCATCCCGCGTCCGAGCGTCCCGCGTCCGGGATGATATCATATCATATTATATCAGCTGATCAGGTGGTCATGCGTCTATAGCGCCTCGCCCCTTTTTCCCATATTCCCCATATACATATACATATATCATATTCATATATCATATAAGCAGCATGCATGAGAGCCCAAAGAAAACTATGCCTCTATCGGAGTGATGTAAGGTTGGTAACCTCCGATTATATTATGGAATAATCATCATCGCTTTGTCGCACCTTGAAGGAACAATTGTTATAAGGTGAGACTATCAATAAAGAATAGCATCAAGAGAAAACATAGAATAAGATCATAAATCTCATAAGGTGGCAATTCAAATACTTTGGAATCTTTAAAAATAGTCATTATCCATGAATAAAATTGAGAAATCAAGAAATAGCTCAACATTCTTATATCGTCATTGAAATCGTAAACTTGGGACCTTTAAACACAGAATCATCATCATCATAACCGTCATAGGAAAATATTCTCATCTTTTACATCATCATTATCATTGTGAAAACAGGTTCATCATTGTTATCATAAGAGCTTACAAACTCATAAATCTCTGATTGGAAAATACAGACACTTTGGAAAATATTTATGAATTATTAGGAAAGGAATTATGTCGTAGAGTCATAAACATCTAACTTTTGAAAACAAGAAAGATATGGAAACATTTATGAAGTCATAACATAGGAATCATACCTTTGAAAGACAGGGACGAGCCTTAACATACCTGTTTAACCCCCTATTAGCTACGCTTGTTCATCCGAGCTCGCAAGTCTACATTTAAGAGGATTTACACGAACATTAGCCTCCTTATCGCACACTTGTTCCAAGTGTCAAATCAAACTATTCTATATTCTGCCGAAAATCGGGCAATATCTCCCCTATTTATATGCCTCGCCCGAATTTTCAATTCAACAACCAACAATAACAACAACAATACCAACATCAATAGCATCATTTCCAACACCAAAGTATTCCATAGAACACCCCACGCGTTGTTTTCCAACTTTCATAACTAATTAACCCACTATACAATTATTTAACCGCGCTATCTTTGTGAATAGGCCGGTATTAACGTAAATAGGAAGAGATTCATACCTTTCTCTTGGTAATATTGCTATATATTCACTTCTCCGCCTTGAGCTTAAACCACAACGCGCCGCTATATAGTTTTGTAGTTGTAACTATACGCCGTCTGGATCGGGATTTGGGAATTATACCTGGTTTTGGTATTAAAATTTCATATTCGAATGTTGGGGAATTTTCTGGAATATTGGAGGGAGTTTTGGGTGTGTTAGGCTAAAAATAAGGGGGTCTCCCCCTTTTTATAACGGTCCAGGTTCTGCCTGGACCGGTGCGTTCGTGCTGAGCTATAGGGTTCTGCCCTGTGCATTCGCGCCACTTTCTGGCTCGTTCGCGCAGGGTTATTTCTCTGCCCAGACAGCCAATCTTAAAAGGCGCATAACGGGTGATCCTGATATCGTATGAGGGTCCATGACCTATGGTTGGAAAGATAATTCAATTATCTACAACTGTATATTTTGGTGTTTTTCCAAATTCCAAATTTATAATGACATTTTGGCCTCTTCAAGTCAGATCGTCCGTAAACATTGACTTAAATCATCCCTTTGAAGGGCTTATGTCCCTTTTCGGCTTAAGGGTCCTTCTTAGGACTTGCTCAAATTCCCATGTACTACTCATATAATGTTTCATATGTCCTTTATCAGAATCCCAGCGTGTGGTCCCCACTTGGCTTACAGTAACGAGGGCTTTTCATCAAGTAACATATGAACCGATTCACCCCACATGGTCTCCAAATGTCATGCATATATATATATATATATATATATATTCAAATCATGTAGTCTTCATCCTTAATCCTTGTATGACTTTACTCTTCTTTGAGCTCATACCAAGCCACCTACAATCTTGGTAACGCAAAATTTTTCCGGGATGTAACAATATATCTCGACTCGGATGATAAAAGAGTAACAGACTCAATCTGTACCTGTAACCAACTCTAATAAACATGTATATGCATATGAACTTTTAATGCAGCACGAGTATGTATATATATTGCATGCCTTCGCCCTGCTCGCAGCCCCTTCAGGCATAATAGCATAATGGCCCCTTCGGGCAGCCCTTTCGGGCATCATAATCATCGTATACTAGTTGATCAGGTGGTTTGCATATATAACTCCTTAGCCCTTTTCCCCTTCCCCATGAAATGATGTCGTGCATGTATGTAAATATGTAAATGCATGAAAATCTATAGAAACCATCAAAAGACTCCCTTCGAAGAAACTTTAGTTCAAAACGGGAACTTCTTCCCTTTAGTTCGAAACGGGAACTTCTTCCCTTTTCTTAAAAATGGGAACTTCTTCCCTTTTCTTAAAAATGGGAACTTCTTCCCCTTTCTTAAAAATGGGAACTTCTTCCCCTTTTCATTTGTCTCCATTGGTTATTTACTCGCTCTTTCCTACGCTTACTTCTGTCCTTCCTAAAATCTTGTCGACTATTCCCCGACTTTTAACCTGTTTAAATATGCGCATACCCTTCATAGCCTTCTACTAAATTTACTAAAATCATAGGTTTACAAACCTTTCTCTACTCTCGTTGCTAATCTCTTTGCTCTTGAAACTCATAAGTCGGAAAACATGCTTCTGAAGAAATCACTAACATTCCTGGATACTGAACCACGTCGCTTCTGGCCTCTTAACTGGGGTCTGAACCAATTATGACCTCATGTACTCCAATAGCTCATGTATTCCTCATTTTTACCTTACTGACCTTTAAATCTCATAACTTGCCTCTTGATACTCTCGTAACCCTCGCTCTACAGTTGTGTTAACTCTCTAACTAGTCGTAGCTCTACTCAACGTAATCTTCTTTGCATCAATGGCAAACATAAGTTCTGACTATACTTGGTTTTATCGACAACTCCCGATCTGTAGGAACTAAGTAACCCCAATTCACTAATCTAACTTATATAAAATCATCTTAATATCTCCAGTATCCTAATATATAACAGGAACAGCCCATATCTTTATGACATTCTTTAACTCAACCTTAACATATAATCAATTCCATAATCCTTTCTATAAATCATTTATTTTGAGTTAGTCGTGAAAACCTTCTCTTTATGTTAAGCCACAGCAGAACTCATTTGTCGACTTTCCCTGAATCCCCCAATAGACCTTGCTCCTACAAAACCTCGAATGTAACCCATTTTAATCTTTCGGACTACTAATCATCTTCCTCATAAACCATCCTTCATGCACACCAAGACCATCTTAAAACTCCCTTGCATTCCCTTCTATTTTCTTATCATATCCTTCCCATTTTGTGGACATTAAGTTCCCCACTGGAATATCGTTCAATTTCTGTTCTTCTCCGCGAATTATTTTCAGTCCAGTCTCAAAAGATACTCTTTAGTTACTCTATTCATTTGCTGACTTGCCTTCAGATTTTGTTAATCTTATTTCCACAACAATTATTACTTCGAACTATCTCTATAATCCATTCCCAATACAACATCCACCACATATTATTTCAGTCCTTGTGCTTTTACTCAATCTTACTCGCTTCCCCCCTTAAAGGTTTTAACTTATGGTGTTATATTCCATTGCTATTCTCGATCGAAATTTCATCCCATAGTAATTATTTCGTCATCACTTTTGTTCTTTCACTTATGAATCCTTCAAGTTCCCTACTTGTCATTACACAAAAATACTACTTTAAATCTCAAATCTTGCCTATAATAATCTCTGGGGATACTCGAAATAATGATGTGCTCAACTATCTGTCTAGCTGGAATAGTACTTTTTATTCCAATAACTAATGCCCAATATCCACTTATAGTGTCATCTCCATCTTATCATTCCATATCATCTTGTCCCATACTTTCCCATTAATCAATTTGTAGTAATCATAGACGTATAATCTTCGTGATCTCTTAAATCCTTGGTCCTTGTCCTTCTTTGGTCCTTGTCCTTCTTTGGTCCTTGTCGTTCTTCGGTCCTTTTCCTTAAATTTTAGGAAAATTTAAGCAGAGTGTCCCTTATATTTCTTACAATCCAAGACCTGCACGCAGCCCAGAGAATATATACAGTGCCTCCCAGAGCCAATTATAGACATACTTAGCACACCTTAGCCATACAGGGCTCTCAATATAGAAACGAATTGCAAAGAGGATGAAACTTACCTCATGCGTCACAATTCGGAATATACCTGAACCTTTATCGATTGTCCTTTTATACTTCCCTAGTCACTTGCTCTTCCATTCCTTAGCTATACATTTCAATCATACTTGCAACATCCTTACCATATCTGACTTATAATCCTTTTTACCAATACTTACCTCTGTGCTGATTCCTTCAACTTCTATTGTCCCTGTAATCCCAATATCATCATTCACTTCCTTCGTCAGTACCATTCTTCCGCTGAAATCAAGGGTTAGTGCAAGGAATTTCATTTCCTATGACTTGGTTCTCATCTCACAATCTTAGATATGAAATAAGGGTAACCATCCTAAATGCACTGTAGCCTCCTGTTTATAAATGTAGTGCGCTTCACACCCATAAACAAGACTCTACTAGACACGACTTTGCACACAACCCCTAGGACGAACTGCTCTGATACCACTTCTGTCACGACCCAAACCGGAGGGCCGCGACTGACACCCAAGACCCTACTCGCTAAGTGCCATACTACTATTCCACCCAGGAGTCACAACTTTTTGTGAACCTTTAATATACGAAATGACGCTTCCGTCATGTAAAAAAAACTTTTCAATAAAAATCTTTCTTCAAATCAGGGACTTCTCCCTTATCGTTAATTCAAAGAAAACCTTTAGTCACAATAAAATCTTTAAAAAACAAAGCATAAAAACACATCGACCTACATGGTCGCTTCACACAACTGTCGACATCTCGACGCACTATCCGCAGGACACCGTCTACAAAAGTCTCTAACATACACGAGATACCATAACATAAGTACTCTCACTCAGCAACACTCCGAACTGAAATGGAGCTCACCAATCCAGCTGATAGCCTAGGAACATCCTATAGCCGATGTCTTCTACTCATCTGTATACACCTGCGTGGCATAAAACGCAACGCCCCCAGGAAAAGGGACGTCAGTACGAATAATGTACCGAGTATGTAAGGCAGAACTGAAACAACATATCTCGACTCGGATGATAAAAGAGTAACAGACTCAATTTGTACCTGTAACCAACTCTAATAAACATGTATGTGCATATAAACTTTTGATGCAGCATGAGTATGTATGTATGTATGTATGTATATATATATATATATATATATATATATATATATATATATACATGCCTTCGCCCTGCACGCAGCCCCTTCGGGCATAATAGCATAATGGCCCCTTCGGGCATCATAATCATCGTATACCAGCTGATCAGGTGGTTTTCATATATAACACCTTAGCCCTTTTCCCCTTCCTCATTAAATGATGTCGTGTATGTATGTAAATATGCAAATGCACGAAAATCTTTGGAAACCATCAAAAGACTCCCTTCGGAGAAACTTTAGTTCAAAACGGGAACTTCTTCCTTTTTCTTAAAAATGAGAACAATAAAGATATGGCTTGTTCTTGTTATACATTAGGATACTGGAGATACTAAGATGATTTTATATAAGTTAGATTAGTGAATTGGGGTTACTTAGTTCCTACAGATCGGGAGTTGTCGATAAAACCAAGTATGGTCAGAACTTATGTTTGCCATTGATGCAAAGAAGATTACGTTGAGTAGAGCTACGACTAGTTAGAGAGTTAACACAACTGTAGAGCGAGGGTTACGAGAGTATCAAGAGGCAAGTTATGAGATTTAAAGGTCAGTAAGGTAAAAATGAGGAATACATGAGCTATTGGAGTACATGAGGTCATAATTGGTTCAGACCCCAGTTAAGAGGCTAGAAGCGACGTGGTTCAGTATCCAGGAATGTTAGTGATTTCTTCAGAAGCATGTTTTCCGACTTATGAGTTTCAAGAGCAAAGAGATTAGCAACGAGAGTAGAGAAAGGTTTGTAAACCTATGATTTTAGTAAATTTAGTAGAAGGCTATGAAGGGTATGCGCATATTTAAACAGGTTAAAAGTCGGGGAATAGTCGACAAGATTTTAGGAAGGACAGAAGTAAGCGTAGGAAAGAGCGAGTAAATAACAGATGAGTAGAAGACATTGGCTATAGGATGTTCCTAGGCTATCAGTTGGATTGGTGAGCTCCATTTCAGTTCAGAGTGTTGCCGAGTCAGAGTACTTATGTTATGGTATCTCGTGTATGTTAGAGACTTTTGCAGACAGTGTCTTGTGGATAGTGTGTCGAGATGTCGAACGTTGTGTAAAGCGACCATGTAGGTCGATGTGTTTTTATGCTTTATTTTTTAAAAGATTTTATTCTGACTAAAGGTTTTGTTTGAATTAACGATAAGGGAGAAGTCCCGGATTTGACGAAAGAGATTTATTGAAAAGTGTTTTTTTTACATGATGGAAGCGTCATTTTGTAGATTAAAGGTTCAAAAAAAGTTGTGACTCCTGGGTGAAATAGTAGCCTAGCACTCTGCCAAATAGGGTCTTGGGTGTCAGTCGCGGCCTCCAGTTTGGGTCATGACAAAGATAATCACTCACCATAAGTCCCAACATCGTTGCAAGTTTCATTGAAGTGCGCTATATGTTGTTTTGGATTTTCTTTGCTATGAGATTGTTGCAACTTAGAAGTTGATGGCTAGCATGCATCTTTAAGTTATCAATCATTTGTGTATACAGTTTTGCATAGGTGAGAGAAGATTTTGATAAGGACTCAGATTTATCTTTGATGGTCTCCATGATGAAGTTCTTTAATTGGTCAACAGGTATCACCCCTCCAAAGGAGATTTGGATCTCTTTGATCGTTCTTGTTTACTTTATGGGGGACTCTCCTTTCTCTCAAATTTCAGGAAGCTTCATAGGTGTTTGGCTCGATTTTGTTACACCTCTTAGTTTTGTATGTTGAAATTCATTAGGTGTTAGTTGTTCAATTGTATACAATGGAGTTATTTTCTAGGATATACGAGATTATATATTCTTATTTTATGGTTACAAAAGTTTAAGTTCATGTAATAGGTTATGGAAGGATGGGAGAACAAGTAAATTAAGGAGATTAAGTTTGTTGGAACTTTGGAGAAAGGATGGGAAAGGTCTCCTACGATAATTTTGGTTTAACTTGAGAAAGGAATATCTACTAGTATATCAAGAGTTTTGAAGTGAAACAAAAGTCTAAATTGAAGTTTAGGAAGTCTAGTTTCCAATGCAGCAAACCGCGCATTGATCCGACATCGGAGTCAAACGTTATGAGAATTTCAAGACGAACTGCCAGAGCAGGGATTAACCCTGCACGAACGCGCCTTGGAGTGGCGCAAACGCGTAGAGGAGCACTGAGCGACTTTGTACGACCACCCCACAAGGCTGCGCGAACGCGCAGAGTAAATATTGGGTCGTTGCCAACCGACTTAAAAATAAGATAAAAAGGGGATTTACCCCTCGTTTTCACTCATCAACCCTCCAAACATGTCCCAAACCCTCTGGAATATTCTTCCAACTTCCACCCATAAAATTTTAGCATAAATCAAGTGAAATCTAGGGATTTAGGTTCGGATAGCGTATAGTTGTGATTATAGTATCATATTGCGGTGGATCTTGGCTTGGATTCAAAGTGAATATTGAAGATATTGTGGTTCTAGTGAGAACAAGGTATGAATCTCTCCTTATTGATATTGATTTAAGTTTACTTACGAAGTTAAAGCTAATAAATAGTCATATAATGAATTAGTTGATTGAGAAATCGGGTAAACATCCTGTGGGATGTTTTATGGAGTATGTTGGTATTGATGATGATGTTGTTGACATTAGTGTTGTTGTTGTTGTTGGTTGTTGGTATTGTGATTTCGGGCTAGGGATATAAACAGGGGAGATGCTGCTCGAATTTCGGCAGATTCTAAAAGAATTTAATTTGAAGGCTTAAGACAAGCATATGACAATAATCCTAACAATAGTATGAATTCTCTTGAATATAGATTTACGAGCTTGGGAGGATAAGCGTTAAGTATTTAAGGAGACCAAAAAGGTATGTTAAGGTTGTCCCTTTCTTTTAAAGGCATGATTCTTTTCTTATGAACCCATACATGTCTTCCATAACGTCCCTATTTCCCAAAAAGCTAGAAGTTCATGATTCTCAAAGTTCTTATGGTGCTAAAGATAGATGTTTTCTATGGTGATAATGATGATGATGATGATTCCATTCTATAGATTCCAAAGCTTATGGTCTTGATGCTATTATGAGATATGGTCTTGATGCTATTATGAGATTATTGGGCTTATTTCATGATTTTCTTGATTTTATTCATTGTTGTTGATCTCACCTTATGATAGTTGTTCCTTCAAGGTGAGATATAGTGATAGCGATGATTCCATAATGATACGTCGGAGGCTACTGACCTTACGTCACTCTGATAAAGTAGAAATGATTAATTGGGCTCTCATGCATGCTATATGTATTTATATATAATACCTAGCCTTAATGGCCGGGTAGGATACTATATATATATATATATATATATATATATATATATATATATATATATATGTATATGTATATAATACCGAGCTTATATGGTCGGATACGATATCTATTGCGCGCAGTTGGGTACGGATATTACCGAACCTTACTATGATTGGGTACGGAGAATACCGAGTCTATATGGCCGGGTACGGCATTGTGTGGGTATGTATGTGGGTATATAAAATGTCTCTTCTATAGAAAGGTTAAGTAGGCACGGCGAATGTCTTAGGACGTATCACGAGGTATAAACGGTTCTTCTATCTTACGCTATTTTTCATGCTACCATTCATGCCTTACTTACTCAGTACATTGTTCGTATTAACGTTCTTTCTTGTGGACGCTACGTTCGTGCCCGCAGGAATGCAGGAAGACGGATCAGATCCTTAGGAGCTTCTTCAGCAAAATTTCAAGAGCGCTCCATCTGCTTCAAAGCTGCAGTCTATTGGTATTACTCATTTGTGTATATACTTGGGTATGGAAAAGTCCTGCCCCCTCCTTATGAATTCCTGTATTCTATATAGAGGCTAGTAGACAGATGTATGTAGCTAGATGTCCCATAACCTTAACAGTTCATATTGTTGTATAATATTTTGGCAGCCGTGTCGGCTTGTAACGATGGGCATAGTTGTTGATGATTATATAGAGATGTGTCGTTATCTTGTGATAAATGTCTTACAGATGATGATACCCATGAGCTATCTTTGTGGTTCACCTAAAAATGAATATGAGATGCATGTTAAGAGGTGCTCGGTAGGTTAGCTCCGGGTACCCGTCATGGCCCTCTGGTTGGATCGTGACAAAAGTGGTATCAAAACAGTTCGTCCTAGAGTGTGTCTACGAGCCGTGTCCAGTAGAGTCTTATTTATGGGTGTGAAGCGCACCAGACTTATAAACAGTACGCTGCGGGGCACTTAGGAATGATTCTTATCTTAAATTGTGTGATAGAGCTATGTTATCAGGATTCCTTTTTTCCTAATCGTGTGTTATGATTTCAGCGATGCCTATGAAGAGAAAAGCAACAGCGGCCCAGAAAAGCAAGACAGTGGCTAGAAGGAGGATTGAATAGGAGCCACCGGCAGATATAGAGGAGGGTGAATCCTATAATGAGGTTCTGTCTTAGACCTTTCCTACTTTACCCATTTCAGAGAAGCATGAAGGGGCCTCAACTCCAGCTCCAATACCCCCAGTTCCTCCCCCAGATGGCTTAGGCCAGTAGATAAGAGAGGCCATCTAATTGCAGACCCAGTTAGCCACCGCACAGGACCAGCGGCAGGGTGCAGGCTAGGGTGATAGAGCAGTCAATGCAAAAGCCTGTTATTTTATTAGTTTGAACCCCCCGGAATTCTTTGGGTCAAAATCGGATGAGGGCCCGCAGAGCTTTATAGATGAAATATTGAGAACCTTGCGGATAATACATGCTTCGGATATGGAGTCGGTATATTTGGCCTTCTATAGATTACGGGATGTTGCGGTTCATTAGTATACGGTTTGGATATCTTCTAGAGGAGTTAATACACCTCCACCGGTATGGCAGGAGTTTCTAGATGCTTTCCTCCGACATTATTTACCGCCAGAGGTTTGACGGGCCAAAGCTAAAAGTTTTTGAATCTTTGACAGGGGAATATGAGTGTTCGAGAGTACAGTCTCCGCTTTAATTCCTTGGCAAGGCATGCTCCAGCCATGGTAGCTGATATGGGGGACCGCGTACACCGGTTTGTAAGTGGTTTGGGGCCATATTTTATCAAAGAGTGCTTGAAGGCTTCACTTTCGGATGGGATGGATATCTCCCGTATTCAGGCCCATGCCAAGAATCTGGAAGAACAACAGTAGCCGCAAAGGGGTGAGCATGATTATGATAGAGGTTATACTAAGAGGGCCAGATCTTCAGGTGTCGTCCATGAGTTCGGAGGTGGTTAGAGGCAACAACATTCTAGGCACTCAGGCCATTCAGTGGCTAGTGCACCTCCTTAATTTACAGGCAAGAGATTTGATTGTCCTAATTATTTCAGACCAGGTCAGAGCTCCAGAGTTTCAGGTTCCCAGTATAGAGGTGAATTCGGTCAGATGAGACTGCCCTTACCACGGTGCTATCAATGTGGTAAGCCACATTTTGGATCGTGCCTCTTGGGATTGAATGTTTGCTATGCCTTTGGTCAACCAGGCCATATTATGCATGAGTGTCCATTTCTAGGTAGTCGAAGTAGGGTCCAGCCCAAAGGATCAACAGTCGATTCTTCATCATCGGTACGCCCTGTGGGGAAAGATTCGCAGGTGCCGCCAGGTCGTGGTAGAGGCAGAGGGGGAGCATCCAGTTCAAGCGGCCCTCAGAACCGTATTTATGCACTGCCTGGACGACAAGATCTTAAGTCTTTGCCCGATGTCGTTACAGGTATATTGTCAGTATTTCCTCATAATGTGTATGCATTGATTGATCCGAGTTCTACATTGTTATATGTTACTCCTTATATTGCGAGTCGGACTGGGGAGAAACTTGAGTCGATTAAACCTTTCAAAGTGTTTCATTAATGAGACGTCGGTATGGTTAGATGGAAGTGTAACTTCTTCTCGAAGTAAGAAGTGGAAGGGATAAGTATATGTTTAAACGTGACCCTTGAGTATAAATATGCTAATGATTTATGAGTACAAAGGGATTGAAGAGATAATAGAATGATGTACGTTACTAAAAGAGCCAGATATCGACAAGGGTCTTTTTATCGTATCAAAAGATATTGGCATGGATATTGTACGGAGGTATGAGTATAAGGATATATGAATATAAGACGATGGTAGGACTAAGGTACATAAAAATTCTCTTTCGGAAGTTCTCTTGTCGCAAGATTATTGAGTTAGTAATACCAGGCTGAATAGCTAATGAAGGATGTGAATGATGCTTTGAAGGAATTAGTTGTATAATGGTAGATGAATGAGTCTGAAGTCGTGAATTGATATATGTAGCGAAGAAAAGGAGGAACATTAATAATCAGGGCAGATTTTGAGAATAAAATTTACGCTGGATATCATCACGGTGATGAAATGGGAAAGCGAGTAATAGGAGAAAGGTGATTTTGGAAGAACAGTAAAAAAACTATGAAGATCCTTTTGATGTAAGAATAGGCCCATCCAGGGCCAGTACATCTACGAGAATATGTGACTCATTACAAATATGTGCAACTGACTAGATAGCTTCAGACGATGAATAGTCACAAGTAAGATTAGTTGTTGATTCTCTGAGAGATGTACTTGCAAGAAAAAGGAGAACTAATGGGATGTTAAATATGGAATAATGGGCTAACACCCTAAGAGGGGGAAGATGAGACAAACAAGTATTGGATCAGGAGTATGCTTTGTTAGAAGCTAGAAAGATAGCAACAAAAAGGAATCGGGAACCACCTCAAAAAGGATAAGGTTAGGGGATAAGATTCCGAGGAAAGTCTTACCTGAGGTTCCAAGACAAAGATGCTATGAAAGGCCCAGTAATGAAGAAACAAAGACGGATTAGGTATGACGACATGGAAGCAAAAGCTTATAGATGATACGAGAATCTTAGGTACAGAAGATCCAGGATGTAAAGGAATTAAAGTCACGTTGCAAGTAAAATGGAACCAGATAGACCTAAATGAGGAACTAAAGGCTGGTAGTGGTAATAAAGAAGGATAAGAAGACAACGACGAGTATCTTCGCGTAAAATGGATTGCTTGTATTAAGAAGACAAAGGATAAATCTAGCACCAAGATGGAAACGTTCATTCTGGGAGGTAGCAGAATGGTATAGAATTATGTATCACAGAGATGATACAAGTATATGAGGAGCTTCTCAAGATTATTATAGAGCTTCAACTGGTGAAGCGTAGCATAGTTGAGGATAGCAATGGAAAATATTATGATATAAGTCAAAAAATGTGAGTAAAGATATAGTATCCTAGATATGGCATATATCTTAAATCGAAGCTTGAAAGGGTATTCAGGAAAGAGTATCTCAGTAAGGTGGATTCTCAAGATATATCAGGGTCGAACCTATATCAAATGTAGAAAAGATAGATGATTTTTTCAGAGGCAATAAAGATGTATCATAACCTTGGTGGATCGGGAAAAAAAAAGGAAAAAAAAGGAAATATTACAGAGTTCATAGTCCGCTAATAAATAAACAGAAAGCCAGACCGAGGAAAACATATGGATATGTCATTGAGAATTGAAGGAACGATCAGTGTGGATTTTATAACTATAAGGAAGTTGGGATAACCAGTTAGTGTGTTCTAGTCACCATTCCAATATTTAGATAACCTGTATGAAACTCTATAAGAACGGAAGAATATCAAACGGTTTGAGATTTGGAAGTTCATTCTGAAGGGATTTATGAAAGATGATAAAGAAGACAAGTTTACCCCTGATACTTTAGACTTCATGAAATCATGCGCAGGATGGGGCTAAATTCAGATTAAAAATCTGTACATCCAGTCTTTCATATGTCCATGCCTTGTGAATGTGTTGGGAATTCTTCTAAAGTTGCGCCAGTTGATGATTTTTAGGTTTTAGAACAATTGTCGTTCGAGAAAGTTTCTACTACCCTATCAGATCACCAAGTTCCAGTTCAGGGATTGAGAACAAGAAATGTAACCTCAGTAAGAGCATTATGAAGGAAGGTGAATATAGAGAAATGACTTGGGAAGCTGAAGAAGATATGAAGTACAGGTATCCACATTTGTTTCCACTCCCAGAAGAAGTTCAGACAGAGACATCATTGTCTTCAGGTGCGTAATGTTTTCCTTCTTATAGTTCCTTGGTCGTGTGAGGCCATTATTGTCGTTGTTGTTGTAGCCCTGTGAGGCACAGTATATTTTGGGTCGTTGTGACAGGATAGTAGTGGCATAATTACAGGGGAAACTCTGGCAAAATGTTCGCAGAATTCCTAAGAGTTTAATATTCGAGGACGAATGTTTCTAAGGGGGGAGGAATGTTACACCTCATAGTTTTGTACGATGAGATTCGTTAGGTGTTAGTTGTTCAATTGTAGACACTGGAGTTATTTTCTAGGATATACGAGATTATATGTGCTTATTTTATGGTTAGGAGGGTTTAAGTTCATGTAATAGGTTATGGAAGGATGGGAGAACAAGTAAATTAAGGAGATTAAGTTTGTTGGAGCTTGGGAGAAAGGATAGGCAAGGTCTCGTACAATAATTTTGGTTTAACTTGAGAAAGGAATATCTCCTAGTATATCAGGAGTTTTGAAGTAAAACAAAGGCCTAAATTGAAGTTCAGGAAGTCTAGTTTCCAACGCAGCAAACCGCGCGTTGATCCGACATCGGAGTCAAATGTTATGAGCATTTCAAGATGAACTGCTAGAGCAGGGATTAACCCTGTGCGAACGGGCCTGGGAGTGGCGCGAACACGCAGAGGAGCACTGAGCAACTCTGTACAAACGCGCAGAGCAAATATTAAGTCGGTGCCAACCAACTCTAAAACAAGATAAAAAGGGGATTTACCGCTCATTTTCACTCATCCACCCGCCAAACATGTCCCAAACCCTCTGGAATATTCTCCCAACTTCCACCCATAAAATTTTAGCGTAAATCAAGTGAAATCTCGGGATTTAGGTTCGGATAGCGTATAGTTGTGATTATAGTATCGTATTGCGGTGGATCTTGGCTTGGACTCAAAGTGAATATTGAAGATATTGTATTTCTAGTGAGAACAAGGTATGAATCTCTCCTTATTAATATTGATTTAGGTTTACTTACGAAGATAGAGCTATTAAATAGTCGTATAATGAATTAGTTGATTGAGAAATCAGGTAAACATCGTGTTGGATGTTTTATGGAGTATTTTGGTATTGATGATGATGTTTTTGGTGTTAGTGTTGTTGTAGTTGTTGGTGGTTGTTGGTATTGTGATTTGGGGCTAGGGATATAAACAAGGGAGATGCTGCCCGAATTTCGGCATTTTCTAAAAGGATTTAATTTGAAGGCTTAAGACAAGTATATGACGATAAGCCTAATAATAGTATGAATTCTATTGAATATAGATTTATGAACTTTGGAGGATAAGCGTTAAGTAGGTAAGGAGACCAAAAAAGTATGTTAAGGTTGTCCGTTTCTTTCTAAAGGCATGATTCTTTTCCTATACATGTCCTCCATAACGTCCCTATTTCCCAAAAAGCTAGAAGTTCATGATTTTCAAAGTTCTTATGATGCTAAAGATAGATGTTTTCTATGGTGATAATGATGATGATGATGATTCCATTCTAGAGATTCCAAAGCCTATGGTTTTGATGCTATTATGAGATTATTGAGCTTATTTCATGATTTTCTTGATTTTATTCATAGTTGTTGATCTCACCTTATGATAGTTATTCCTTCAAGGTGATATATAGCGATGGTGATGATTCCATAATGATACGTCCGAGGCTACCAACCTTACGTCACTCCTATAGAGTAGAAATGGTTAATTGGGCTCTCATGTATGCTATATGTATTTATATACAATACCGAGCCTTGATGGTCGGGTAGGATATCTATTGCGCGCATACCACTGCAGTTGGGTACGGATATTACTGAACCTTACTATGGCCGGGTACGGAGAATACCGAGTCTATATGGCTGGGTACGGTATTGTGTGGGTATGTATGTGGGTTTATAAAATGTCTTTTCTAGAGAAAGGGTAAGTAGGCACGACGAATGTCTTAAGAGGTATCACGAGGTATAAACGGTTCTTTTATCTTACGCTATTTTTCATGCTTTTATCATGTTACTATTCATGCCTTACATACTCAGTACATTGTCCGTACTGATGTCCTTTCTTGTAGATGCTGCGTTCATGCCTGCAGGAAAGCAGGGAGACGCATCAGATCCTTAGGAGCTTAATCAGTAGAGTTTCAGGAGCGCTCCTATTGCTTCGGAGCTGCAGTCTATTGGTATTACTAAATTGTGTATATACTTGGGTATGGCGGAGTCCTGCCCCGTCCTTATGAATTACTGTATTCTATATAGAGGCTCATAGACAAATGTATGTAGTTAGATGTCCCATAACCTTAACAGTTCATATTGTTGTATAATATTTTGGCAGCCTTATCGGTTTGTGATGATGGGGATAGTTGTTGATGATTATATAAAGATGTGTCATTATCTTGTGATATATGCCTTATAGATGAAGATACCCATGAGCTATCTTTTAAGTCTACCTAGAAATGATTATGAGATGCATGTTCAGAGGTGCTCGGTAGGTTAGCTCCGGGAGCCTGTCATGGCCCTCTGGTTGGGTCGTGACAGATTCTCTCTCAATCATCCCCTCCATCTTATTTTTTACCTTAAAAAGTTTAGCATCTTGTTCCTGCACGTGCTTTGTCAAGCCTTCAACTGCTTTAGTCAAACTTGCAAGTTCTTCTTCTATAGTGGAACCATCATCGCGTGCACGACCACCATGGAGGATGAAGAAGGATATCGATTACTACTTGAATAAAACTTGGCGTGGGGAGCTTCTTGATAGGAAATTGGAGCATATCCAAAGTTTAAGACATCATCATCTTCTTGCATGAAGGGTTGTTGGACTTGTAATAACATTCTTATGGCAGATCAAGTTGAGCCAAAGTTCTTTCGACCACCTCAGCATTATTATTTCCTTCTTCTAGTATGCGGGAAGAGGATACCACTCATTTTAGAGAAGATGAATCAGAAACTTGAATTGACTTAGATGACACTTGAAGCACTTGTTGTCCTAGCATTTTGATTTTTGTCCTTTTGATTTAAGCAATAATTTCCATGTCAACTTCCAATTCACTTTTAGGGTGAGCAGTCGCAATAGCATCGTATTTGGAATTGATCCTCATTTGAGTTACTTTGATGTTTTTCAACTTTTAAAGAAAGAGATGAGAGGTAGAGATTGTCCCACTGGGTGTGCCAAAATTTGTAGACAATAAAATTCGCGTCTAGGAAATAATAATCAAGAAAGGGAAAAATCGCAACAATAGTGGTATTTGATTTCAAACATGATTGTTACTGTAACGACTGGCTAGGTCTTTATGGGGGTGACTTAGAAAACTAGACTTTAGTTGGAAATTCCGAGACATCGGATGAGTCCGTAGCACGTTTTTATGTATATGTGCATGTTTTCTTTGCGTCCGTAGGGCCTCGGATTGGTGTTTGGATTTTTGGGTGAAAAACTAGTCGAAAAATCGAGCTACTGGTCAAAATGGACCGCTGCAGCGGGTAAGGGACCGTTGTAGCAGGTCCGTCATAGAGGTTCCAGGCTCGCCTCTGCGGGGAGCCCTAGTATTAAAGAGGTCCGCCATAGTGGGAGACTTCCCGTTATAGCGTGACCGCGAGACATCGACCGCTGCATCGGTTGACGTGAGGCAGAATCCATGTATTATATTATTTATTGCGGACCCATTCCCCACACAACTCCAAAACAGTTTCCAATAACTCCTTTGGCGAAATTCCAGGGCTAGGGCTAAAACACTTTTCAGAGGTAAGTCTCAACCCTTCACCTTGTTCATTCCATCATAGCGTTAAGTTCCATGATTAATTAAAGGGTCTCTAATGGTGAATAAAAGGATAGAACCCTAGAAACTGTAAACTCTCGAAAATATGAATGGGTTACGGATTCTATCATTGTGTAATTATCTAGGAGCATAGATTATCACTTCTTATGATGAGAATTTGATTATTGCATGATGGGAATGATGTATTGAGACTTAGGGTTTCATAAAGATGGTAACTTTAGCATAAAAACTACTTGTAACAGGGTTGAAACGGTTAGAAAACCAATGAACGGATAGAATATGATTATTGGGACCAATACTAATATGAATTCACGCTTAGTTATATTTCACCCATTTAAAAAGGGTAGAAGTAGTTGGGTTCTTTTCCCCAATTGTTGTATTGTTTGAGTAGATGATTCGAATACTCATGTAGCACTTATGGGGTATGGCACCTGGGTTGACTTAGTGATTTTAGACATGGTAGATTTTAATGTCATCCTGGGTATGAGTTGGCAAGCTCCTTATCATGCAATTCTGGACTGTCATGCCAAGACAGTCATCTTAGCTATGCTCGGGGTGCCTAGACTTGAGTGGAAGTGTCACGCCCCAAAATCCACCCTAGACGTGACCGGCATCCGACGTCATGAACAACATCGGAAGAACCTAAACAACACAATAATAACACTTGAACCCGCCAGGTTCAATATTCGCCTCCAACAGTTTATAAAATAAAGGTAAACAAATTATACGTATATGAATTAAATTAGCAGAAGTCTTTAGTAATCAATACTTGTCAAACATAACAACATGCTTGAGAGTTAATCAATAACTCAACAACTACCCACAAGAATGTATACTATGGAGCTTCTAAGATAAAGATATAATAGTGTGACTCATTGGGACGCATCCCAAAAACTAATAATGAATGAACGAAATAGGGTGTCCCACGAATGAACGTGTGGGCTCACCAAATCAGCAGCAACAGCAAGTCCTTCCTAAGCGCCTGAAGTATCAAGAACCTACTCTTCTCCGTTACCTAACATACCATCAAAAACAACAATAGTATGCCTGAGTACTTCGTACTCAGTGAGTGCCTCGGGGACAACAAGTAATACAAAAATAAATTATAATAATACATAAAGAAATCAGTCCTGAAAAGATATTATAAAAACAGTTATTCCACTTTGTGATTCTTAATATCATTTGTTAAACAGTTTACAAGCCATTTCAAAATCCCAGTTTCCATTATGTTTTAACTCGATCAGGCATAAATGTCAATTCCATAATAAAGATGGATATCACAATCGCCCATATAGGCCCAACTCAATATCAACAACACTGCGCAATACACCAGAATATGGATTCACGGTGGCTACTCTTCCTCCCGAATAGCAAGGCCATTATTACACCCCAGGTAGCGAACCTGGAAGTGACCACTCTTCCCCCCGAATGGCAAGGAAATTAATACACTAGGATCCATAGTGGCTACTCTTCCTCCCGAAGAGCAAGGCAAACACAAAACCAGTTTTTAATGAAACCAAGTCAACAATGGTTTTTCAAGTTCATTATGCCATTCTGAAAGAATGTTTATTTCAAAGAATTCCTTGCAAACACTTATCAAATCATGCAGCATATAAGGTTTATACATTCTATGTTTAATGTGGGCATGTCCCATCACGCACATTAACCATTAATCAAAACATGTAATAGATTTCAAAAGTGTAAAACCAATTCATCATATCATTCAAAACATGCTTTTATAAAGAATCAATCTTTTAAGAGAGTTTGCAAAAGAGACATATAAATTACCTTTATATTCAAAAAGGATTTTATTTTAAAAGAGACATACATCCAAAACCAGTTTTCAAAAGAGAGACATACAAATCACCTTTATAGTCAAAAATGATTTTTAAAAGAGACATACCTTAATACGTTAAACAAAGTTTAACAATTCACTTTTCCAATGAAGAACACACAAAATCTTAGCTTGAATCACTTTAGGAAGAATTATGTTACAGCCCTTGTTGTGGGAGGTTGATAGGAGAATAACACGTTGTTCTAGGGTTTAGAGAATGAGGGAAATCTGATTTTTCGAGTTAAGGGACGAATTTATATAACTGGGAAATTAGACCCCCTAGCTCGCCGAGCGAGCCCCAAATCCAGGGGTGACCTCGCTATGTCCCTCGCTCGGCGAGGCCCTACCTTGCTTTGAGCCTCGCTCAGCAAGGTCACCCTCAAAAAGGACTTAGTCAATTTTTCTTAAATTTTCACCTTTGGACCCCCCTTACCTCACTGGGCGAGGACTATGGAGAGTCTCTAAGTCGCTTTGGGCCTAGCTCAGCGAGCTCTCCTATCCATTTTACACTTATCCAAAATTTTACGATTTTTGACTGCTTCGACATCGCTCCGTAAATTGGTCATAACTTCTAGCACAGAGCTTTTCTTAAGCTCCACAATATACCGTTGGAAATATATTTCAAAGATATACAACTTTCATTGAAGAAGTTTTCCCAAAGTCGCAACACATTTTCATGAAAAGCACCCAGAAAATAGACCTACCAAAACTTAGGCAAATTTTAAGAGCCCTTAAGAACTTCAATTGTTGGTTTGACTTCAAAACGACCATCCTCCACCCGAATTCATCAAGAATGGATTCATATAGATATAATATCATCTTAACACTAGATGTTTACACATTCACACCTAGTTTAAGTTTACGGGGTGTTACAGGAAGGTAACCTTAGTCCCTCCCCAAAGAAAATTAGTTCCTTTATTCGTGCAAATAAGTTAGTAGATAGGGGGTGCTTGGCTGATTTGGCACATATACGTAATACAAGTGTCGACGGTCTATCTCTTGAGTCAGTTCCTGTGGTACGTGAGTTTGCGGAGGTGTTTCTCGCAGACTTGTTGGGCATGCCACTGGACCGTGACATTGATTTCTACATTGATTTAGAGCCAAGGACCCGTCTTATATTGATCCCTTCATATTGGATGGCACCAGCAGAGTTGAGAGAATTAAAGGAACAACTTAAGGACCTTCTTAGTAAGGGTTTCTTCCATTCGAATGTCTCCCCGTGGGGCACTCCTTTCCTATTTGTGAAAAAGAAGGATGGGGCTATGCGGATGTGTATCGATTACCGACAGTTAAATAAAGTCATTATCGGAAATAAATATCCCATCCCTCGTATTGATGACTTATTTGACTAGCTTCAGGGAGCTTCTGTGTTTTCAAAAATTGATCTGAGATCGGGCTATCATCAGTTGAAAATTCGGATGAAGGATATTCCTAAGACAGCTTTCCGGACCAGGTATGGGCATTATGAGTTTCTAGTTATGTCTTTCGGGCTTATTAATGCCCCAGCTGCTTTTATGAATTTGATAAATGGCATTTTTAAGCCATACTTGGACTCTTTTGTGATAGTGTTTATCGATGACATTCTGTTCTATTCGAAGAGTAAGGAAGATCATGAAAAACTCTTGAGGGTTTTTCTTGGGTTGCTGAGAGACAGGGAGTTGTATGCCAAGTTCCCTAAGTGTGATTTTTGGCCTGCATCTGTGTCCTTCTTGGGCCATGCAGTTTCAAAAGAAGGAATTATGGTTGATCCGAAGAAAATTGAGGCAGTAAGAGATTGGGCCAGGCCCACTTCCTTGACAGAGATCCACAGTCCCATGGGTTTGGCTAGTTACTACCGTCGGTTCATGAAGGGGTTTGCCTCTATTGCTTCGCATTTGACCCGTTTGACTCATAAAGAGGTACCCTTCCAGTGGTCCAACGAGTGTGAGGAGAGCTTCCAAAAGCTGAAGACTTTATTGACCAGAGCTCCTATTCTATCTTTGCACGTAGAGGGCATGGACTTTGTAGTTTATGGTGACGTTTCTCATTCTGGTTTGGGTGTTGTTTTGATGCAAAAAAAGAAGTTGATTGCTTATGCTTTCAGACAGATGAAGATCCATGAGAAGAAGTATCCTACTCATGACTTGTAGTTGGCAGCGGTGGTTTTTGCATTGAAAATTTGGAGGCATTATCTCTATGGTGCCCGTTGCGAGGTATTTACTGATCATCGCAGTCTCCAGCACGTGTTTACTCAGAAGGATCTTAATTCTAGGAAGAGGAGATGGATGGAGTTGCTTAAGGATTATGATATTACAATTTTGTACCATCCTGGCAAGGAAAATATGGTAGCAGATGCTTTGAGCAGGAAATCAGCTAGTATGGGGAGCTTGGCTCGTTCGATTGTGTCAGAGCGTCCATTATCCAGGGAGGTTCAGACTCTGGCTAACAGTTTCATGAGGCTTGATATGTCTGGTTCGGGTAGAGTGTTGGCCTGTATTAAGGCGAGATCATCATTTCTGGAGCAGATTAAGGATGTGAGTTTGAGTAAGATTTGCGATAAAGTCTTGTGTGGTGAGTCTAAGGAGGCCGTGATTGATAAGGAAGGTTTCTTGAGAATCAAAGGGTGTGTGTGTGTTCCCCGTGTTGATGATTTGATTAAGACAATTTTAGCGGAGGCTCACAGTTTTAGATATTTCATTCATCTTGGTGCTACCAAGATGTACCGTGACTTGAAGCAGCACTACTGGTGGGCTAGGATGAAGCATGATATTATTGCACAGTGTTTAAATTGCCAGCAGGTGAAGTACGAGCACCAGAGACCCGGGGGTACACTTCAGAGGATGCCCATTCCAGAGTGGAAGTGGGAGAAGATAGGGATGGACTTTGTGGTTGGTCTTCCAAAGACTATTGTTGATAGATTGACCATGTCTGCCCATTTCATACCGGTTCAGATCACCCATACTGCTCAGAAGTTGGCCCAGATTAATATCCGGGAAATTGTTCGCCTACATGGGGTTTCTATTTCCATTATATCTGATAGAGGCACGATATTTACATCCCAGTTTTGGAAGACTTTGCATTTAGAATTTGGTAGTACACTGGACCTTAGTACAGCTTTCCACCCTTAGACGGATGTCCAGTCTGAGCGGACTATTCAGGTCCTAGAGGATATGCTCCGAGCTTGTGTGATTGACTTCGGTGGCCATTAGGATCAATTCTTACCATTGTCTGAGTTTGCATATAACAATAGTTATCACCCGAGCATTGATATAGCCCCGTTTCAGGCTCTTTATGGGAGGAGATGTAGGCCTCCTATCGGGTGGTTTGATGCATTTAAGGTAAGGCCATGAGGTACATATCTTTTGAGAGAGTCATTAGATAAGGTCAGGTTGATTCAGGAAAAGTTCTTGGCTGCTCAGAGTAGACAGAAAAAGTATCGAAAGGTTCGAGACCTTGAGTTCACTGTTGGGGAACAAGTCTTGTTAAAGGTCTCACCCATGAAAGGTATGATGAGGTTTGGGAAGAAAGGTAATCTTAGTCCCAGATTCTTTGGTCCTTTTGAGATTCTCAATCATGTAGGGGATGTAGCCTATGAGCTGGCTTTTCCCCAGGTTTGTCAGGGGTGCATCTGGTGTTTCACGTCTCTATATTGAAGAGGTATCCTAGGAAAGGTTCGTTTATCATTCTTTGGGATTCTGTCTTGTTGGATGAGAATATGTCCTATGAGGAAGAGCCTATTGCTATTTTAAATAGAGAGCTTCGCGAGTTGAGGTCAAAGGAAATAGCTTCAGTGAAGGTTCAGTGGAAGAACCATTCCGTTGAGGAAGCTACTTGGGAGATAGAATTCGATATGCGAAAGAATTATCCCAGTTTTCACTGAGTCGGGTATTTTTCCCTTGTGTCTCTTCCTTGTCCGTTCAGGGACGAACACGAGTTTAATTGGTATCTGATGTAACGACTCGCTAGGTCGCTATGGGGGTGACTTAGAAAACTAGACCTCTGTTAGTAATTCTGAGGCCATGGTTGAGTCCGTATCGCATTTTTATGTATATGTGCATGTTTTGTTTGCGTCTGTAGGGCCTCAGATTGGTGTTAGGATTTTTGGATGAAAAATCAAGCTACTGGTCAAAATGGACCGCTGCAGCGGGTAGAGGACCGCTGTAGGCGGTCTGTCATAGAGGTTTCAGGCTCAACGCCGCGGGGAGCTGGGGATTAATGAGGTCCGCCATAGCGGGAGACTTCCCGCTATAGCGTGACTACTGTAGCGAGACATTGACCGCTGCAGCGGCCAACGCGAGGCAGAATCCGTGTTTCATATTCTTTATTCCAGACCCATTCTCCACACAACTCCAAAACAGTTTCTAAGAACTCCTTTGGTGAAATTCTAAGGCTAGGGCTAAAACACTCTTGAGAGGAAAGTCTCAACCCTTCACCTTGTTCATTCCATCATAGTGTTAGGTTCCATGATTAATTAAAGGATCTCTAATGGTGAATCAAAGGATATAACCCTAGAAACTGCAAACCCTCGAATAAATGAATGGGTTACTAATTTTTATTATTGTGTAATCATCTAGGAGCATAGATTATCACTTCCTAGGATGAGAATTTGATTATTGCATGATGGGAATGATGTATTGAGACTTAGGGTTTCATAAAGATGATAACTTTAGCATAAAAACTGCTTCTAACAGGGTTGAAACGATTAGAAAACCCATGAACGGATAGAATATGGTTATTGGGACCAATACTAGTATGAATTCACGCTCAGTGATAGTTCACCCATTTAAAAAAGGTAGAAGTGGTTGGGTTCTTTTCCCCAATTGTTGTATTGTTTGAGTAGATGATTCAAATACTCATGTAGCACAATATTTCTAGACTTTGAAAGTTCGGAAGCTTTGAGAAAGGGGAAAGGTATCGCGGAGTGATTGCATTGTCCTAGTTCTGCTTTGAGGTAGGTTACGATCTACTAGAGTTAGATTTTGATTAGTTGATTGTATATGTAATGAAATTGATAAGAGAAGCATGATTAGCGCTTCGAACATAAAGTATGGTTGGAATTTCCTTTATTTGATATCGGTTGATTGATTATGCGATTAACAATTATGATATGATAAAGAAGGAATTAATGAATACTCTTCTTGTTGACTTGGAGTAATCCCTTGCCCATGATTTTGACGAAGTGACTGTTGAGTCTTGATATGACTTATGACATAGTGTCTTATATTCCCTGATATTGATTTATTGATTGTTCACATTCCTTAATTGATTGTGGAATGGAAATGCATTGTAATGAAAAAGACAACATAACTATGAAAAGGCATATTTGACAGTGGGTGAGGATGTGGCCTAGTTATGGGCTCGTGATCCCATGTCAGTACTGGAGCGAGTGGTACATGGACACCATGGGTCCCGTACAGGTCATGGCTAATTAGGCAAACATTACCACTTAGCCTATGTTTACGGATATGTGACAGAGCTGAGAGAATTCGCGAGATACAGTTGTGTTGGTGATTACATGATTTGAGTTACTTTTATTGATTGTTGGTTGTGTGGGCTTATCTTAATTCAGTGGAATTATTCTTGTTGATAATTTCTTGTGGTTATGTGTTGTTGTGCCTATCTATATATTTTATTGATTTCGTGATTTTATGCATGATACTAGTCTTAGTCGGCCTATGATATCTACCGGTACATAGTGGTTGTACTGATACTACCTTGCTGCATTCTTTTGAGTGAAGATTATGATCCAGAGACGTCTACCAGACCTCATATTTAGCATGATGACAGTTACCGACAGATTTGAGGGTGAGCTCCTATCCATGGCAGGTCGCCTGAAGATCTTTCTTATTTTGGATGTCTATTTCATTCTAGACATTTATGTTTAGTTCAGACAGTTGTTCATTCCTTAGACAGTTATGTTTAGAGTCCTTGTACGATGATTTTCGGATTTTGGGGAGGAAAATTTGTTGGGGAGGAAAATTTGTTAGGGAGGAAAATGATTTATTGCTATAGGAGCGACCAAATTCAGAGCTATGGATTGAAATGGACTACAAAGTTGTATGTCGGGACCCTGATGAAAACATTGGGTTGTGTGCCAAAGCTTTGAATGTAGAGGGGTCCTGGATTGTGTGCGAGGACCTTGATGCATACTCCGATTTGTGTGTCAGAGCCTTGAAATGAAATAAAGTCTCGTGTTGTGTGTCGAGATCCTGATGTATACTCTACTTTGTGTTCCAGAGCTTTGAAATGGAATACCCGTATTTGAAGGTGGGCACCTGTAAAAAATAAAACTAAGATACCCGTATTTGAAGGTGGGTGCCTGATTGAATGAAAATATCCGCATTTGAAGGTGACTGCCTGATTGAATGAAAATATCCGCATTAAAAGGTGGGCGCCTGATAAAATTAAAATACCTGCATTAGAAGGTGGGCGCCTGAACTGGAATTGAAATACCCACATTACAAGGTGGGCGCCTGAACTGGAATTGAAATACCCACATTACAAGGTGGGCGCCTGAACTGAAATTAAAATACCCGCATTAGAAGGTGGGCGCCTGACTGAAATTAAAATACCCGCATTAGAAGGTAGGCGCCTGAACTGCAATTAAAATACCCAAATTAGAAGGTGGGTGCCTGAACTGAAATTAAAAATACCCGCATTAGAAGATGGGTGCCTGACTGAAACTAAAACACTCGCATTAGAAGGTGGGTGCCCGAACTGAAATTAAAAATACCCGCATAAGAAGGGGGGTGCCTGACAAAAATTAAAATACCTGCATTATGAGGTGGGCGCCTGAATAGAAAGTAAATACCCATATTAGAAGGTGGGTGCCTAACTGAAATTAAAATACCCGCATTAGAAGGTGGGCGCCTTGACTGAAATTAAAATATCTGCATTAGAAGGCGGGCGCCTGACTGAAATTAAAATACCCGCATTAGAAGATGGGCGCCAGATTGAAATTAAAATACCCGCATTAGAAGGTGGGCGCCTGACTGAAATTAAAATACCCGCATTAGAAGGTGGGTGCCTTGACTGAAATTAAAATACTCGCATTAGAAGGTGGGCGCCTGTAAAATGTACTTTAATGAAATACCCGCATTAGAAGGTGGACGCCTATAAAAAAAATTATGCATTTTTTGTTTTTTTTTTTTTTTGTAAAGAATATTGGAAAATAAGAAAGTGAAGAGAATCGTGTCTTGACTTCAGTTGGTACCAACAATTAGTTTTGTGCATAAGAATTCCATCAATTTCTTTCCAGCTAACCGAGATTGACTTCGGGATAATTCTTATAGCTTCAAGTGGTACCTGAGATATACCTAAGTATCGACAAGATTTGTTCGTCTTGCTTCAAGCAAAGGTTTTGAACTATACCTATCCTCATGTTTCAAGTGCCCTCACCAGAAAGAAAGTCTCTTTTTCACACATATTCAGTATTTTTGAACTTTGGGATGTCTAGAGAAGTACACTCATACTCAGAAAGATGTTCAATGCATGCAATTGTGATACCATAAGCTTGGCCATCATGTAAGTATCCACTAATGTGAGAACCCTTGGCATGGGATCGCGTAGGGCTTGTTATGTGTTTGTATTGTAGGCTTAGGAAAAGAGTAGGATATCATTTGGGTAATGAGTGACTAATCCTTCCCTGAGCATTGCACTACGTCCGTGCTTGGTATTTGTATGCCCAAAGTCCTGATGTTAATTTCGGGTTGTATGCTGGAATGTGAAAAATAAAGAGGAATGACAGGTTGTATGCCCGAGATCCTGAATGATGACTGATGTTTTTTTTGGCTCCTTCTTGCTTTGGAGGTCATTATTCATCTTTGTTTTTATGGGAATTTTGTATCTTTTTTTCGTTGGCAACTTCAGCTTAGATCTTTATCCGCAGTTACACGTTTCTAGTGCGCTCAGGGAGGTTGGGCCAAGAGAGGGATAGTGTGTGTAAGCACTCAGAAATGGTATAGGCTTATGATCTGATTATCAAAAGAAAGGATTTAGGCTCAAAGGGGCATTTCCAAGGATAATGTCATTTAGTAGGCTAGAAAGGCTCAAACGGGTCAAAGAAAGCCTACGATCCTTTCCTATACCAAGTGTTACTCATAATTTCGCCTCAGCAGACATTCAGGCCAAGTTCTAGATCCCAATGCAATGCAATTGAATGATATCTAGAGCTCACCGCACAATGCACATGAAATAATGAGGTTGGTTTTGTTCTTGTCTTACAAGCATGCAAGAGAATTTTTCAAGTGTCACTTAAGGTGTGAATGAGAGGTACCAAAAGAATCTATGGTTTACCACCAAGTCAGTCCTCTCCATCATATCGATTGTTACTTGTTTCTTTCCTATGCACATTCCTAACTGTGTTGGTACCAACCAAGTCAAAGATATGAATCTAAAAAATATTTTTGTATTTTTTGAATAAGGGGTACCGAACCCAAATGGGTTGCCTACGTATCTCATCATTGATGAGAATCAGGTGCGCGTAGATCGTTCAGATATGATAGAAAGAAATAAAATATTTTTGTGATTTTTCAAAATAAAGGATTTTTTTTGTATTTTTTGAATAAGGGGTACCGAACCAAAAAGGGCTACCTACGTGTCTCATCAAATAAGAGAATCAGGTGAGCATAGTTCGTTCATATAGGTAGGAAGAAAGAAAATACTTTTGTGATTTTCCAAATAAAGGATCACTTTTTTTTGTGATTTTTGAATAATGAATACCGAACTCAAAAGCGCTGCCTACGTATCTCGTCAAAGAAGAGAATTAGGTGTGCGTAGTTCTTGCAGATAAGATATAAGAAGAGGTGCCGATTGAAGGTAAAGTTTTGCAAGTACTCCGACAGAGGCAGAAGGGTGTGTCCATCGTAGGCACGGGGCTTTGAAAATTATCCAAGAAGAGACCAATCGTAGGCTCAGAGCTTGGACAATACTATGGCCAAGCGGCCGAAAGAGGGATCAATCGTACCCAAGCTTTGAAAATACCTTGACAGGCGGTCAGAAAAATGAACCGATCGCAGCCAGAGCTTTGAAAATACTCCAACAGGAGGCCGAGAAGAAGGATGTCAACCGTAGATTAAGCATTCATATTACTCCAATACGCTGACAAGATTGTTATGGAAGAGAAGGTCAGACGTTGGCAGATCTTTGACACTACTCTGCATCCATTGGCATGGCTGGCTATGAGGAAATGTCAATGGCGGAGCTTCAAAAACAATATGCGTCTACTGTCAAGGTGATAAAAGGGGATGCCGACCGTTATAGAGTTTCTAAAAATACTCCGCGCCCATCGTAAGATTGCAATGATTGTGTACGAAACTGTTTGCGGAGCTTTGACATTACTCCTTGTCAGTTGGCACGATTATTTTATAGTTTGGGGGGAATGATTTACTTGCGTCGAACCCTTTGGGTTGAAAAATAAAGGTCGACACGCAAAAGTTCCATGGACTGCGATGCTTGGGAGAAGAAAAAAAAAAGCTTATATCTCAGAATTTGGGACCAAAGCCGGGTGATGGTTGGGGTAAGCCTGGTATTGGCGCTGTTGGGTTTTGGATTTCAAAGGGTTGATTGACGCTTTTAGAAGCCTTTTTGGAGAGCGTCATTAAACTGCTCCAAAATAATTGTCCCAATTTTTTATTCTGGTGAATTATTCTAAAACAGTGGGGAGATCGAACCCTTATGTAGGGTTGCCTACGTATCTTGTCAGGACAAAAATCAGGTCAGACGTAGTTCGGGCAGATAAGGTGTTATTGTTACACCTGGAAATTCCGTATGTGTTGCCTTATGGATAGGCTAATGTGAGCTTAAGGTGATAATGAAATCCTTATGAGATTACGGGAAGTATTAGATAGCTTAAGGTTCATACAAGAAGATTTCAAAGTTATACGAATATGTGAAGTTTAGTATGTTGAAGGAAGTGAAATGTGAGTCGTATTCGGAAAGGTTTCCGTTACAATTGAGTTAATGTTTATTTAGTAATATCTTGAAGGGCTACTATAGGGCCTATTGTATGGTTAACGAAGGGTTATATAAGTGTCAAGAAGGTTCCACGAGGATTGGAAGTCAAACGAGTCGACGAGAACGAAAATCGGAATTTTCCAGTTATACGGCCATATGTACGAACCGTATAAATTATACGGCCCGTATAATGGTCCGTAGGTTTTATCCGGAGAAGGGTGATGACTGGTATGATTATACGGTCCAATTATACCGACCGTATAAATTGTACGACCCGTATAATAGGCCATATAATCGGGTCGGGTAAGATTTTTATTTTAAAAGGGGAATGACCCTTACTCATTTTTCATTTCCCACATTTCATCCAAACTCTCCAAAGCTACAAAAACCTTCTCCAAACATATTTTACAAACCCAAGAGATTATAAAGATTAAATAGCAAGAATCAAGTTCATGTGTTAGAAGGCTTTTTAGGGTTGGTGGATTTCAAGAAACTTGGGCATTGTAGCTAGGGTTTTTGGCACAAGTTGATAGCTGCTCCAAATCTTGTTTCTGTGGGATAAAAAGGTTAGTTTCCATGCTTATTTCATGTTAATGAGAATGTTTGGCTGTAGCAAAACTTGGGTAGAAGAATAAACTAGAAAATGAAGTCTAAATGTAGCTTTTGTGATGTTTGTGAGTAGTAAACTAAAATGAGTCATAATTCTTAGCATGATAAGGATACAATCATGTTATGGGAGGTAATAATGGTGATGAAGAAGTATTATATGAAAATGTGCTAAATGGGTGTGAAGTCGTTGGCATGAGTTGATCATAAGGATGAATTGTTGAAAGCTAATGTAGTGTGATTCCTTGATTATGATATTATGAGCGTATTATGGATGATATTGTGGTTGTTGGGAGTTGTTTTGTAAAATGGTGGAAGTTGACGAAATAGGGGAAATGCTGCTCAATTTTCATTAGATCGTGAATTATCCTAGTTTGAGTACAATAGTATCATTAAGGTTTAACCATGGTATGAATTCTTCTAAATATGGATTATTCGAGCTTCGACGGTGATCGTAAATAGTTAAGAAGATAAAGAGGTATGTAAGGATAACTCTTCTTTCAATAAGGCATGGTTCCTTGGCTACATATATATATCCTTTCATGAGTTCTATAATGTCCTCCAAATAATTCTATCTCTAAAGCTACTAAAGCTCATGATTCTCGATACTTTTACGATTCTACTACTTTCCTTATATGATGGTCGATCCTCTAAAGATAGATGTAATGAAACGATGATAGTAATGATGTTAACGATACTTATGGGCTCTTAGGTATACGTGACTAAGTATGTATGACTATTACGTAACACCGAGCTTATATGGCCGGGTATGATACCTATTGCGCGCACACCCCTGCAGTTGGGTACGGATAATACTGAGCCTTGGTAGGGCCAGGTATGTATAATCACCGAGCCTTGTCATGGCCGGGTATGTGAAACCACCGAACCTTCATGGTCGGGTATGCTATGGATATGAATATGTATATGAATACGGATACGAATATGGACATGAATATAGATATATGTATATGTTTGTATGTATGTACACGGGCGGGCACGCATTAGAAATGGAAGGTCCCTATGAAAGACAAGTAAGTAATTGTGATGACGGCTCTACTATCTCCCGATTCTCCCATCTTATGTTGTTTCTCATGCTGTCTGTTATGCTCTTATTATGATGTTAATTATGCTTTACATACTCAGTACATTATTCGTACTGACGTCCTTTTGTTTGTGGACGCTGCGTCATGCCCGCAGGTGACCAGGGAGACAGGCTTGATCCATAGCTTTCTTATTCAGGGACTACATAGAGGAGCTCCATTTCATCCGGAGCTAAAGCTTTTGGTATTATTCTTTTGTGTACATACATGGGCACGGCGGGGTCCTGTCCCGCCTATATGATGTTACCTACCCTTCTCAGAGGTTCGTAGACAGTTGTGTATGATTAGATGTCTTTAGCCTTGTCAGCTTATATTTTGTATATTATCTTGATAGCCTCGTCGGCACATGGATATGGGCATTGTGTTGATGATGATATAAATGTATTGTTGCAAATGAGATTAGCATGAATGATGGATAGAAAGTATGATTAAGTTATGTGGCTCACCTAAATGTAAATGTGAAAGTGCGACAAAAGTGGTATTAGAGCAGTTCTATCCTAGGGTGTGTTTACAAGCCGTGTCCAGTAGAGTCTTGTTTATGGGTATGTTGCGCGCCACTCTTATAAACAGCAGGCTGCCGGCATTTTCGAAATGAATGGCCTTCTTTCTTCATAAGATCGTGCGATAGAGCCATGATATAAGGACTTATCTTTCCTTAACTGTGTGTTATGTATTTCAGAGATGCCTGTAAAGAGAAAAGCTTCGGCAGCCCAAAAGGGCAAGACAGTGGCAGTAAAGCGGGCTGAAAGAGTACCGCCAACGGATATTGAGGAAGGTGAGTCCCAGAATGCGGCTCGATCTCAGTCTTCCCACTCAGTGCCTAATTCTGAGGAGAATGAGGGATCCTCAGCCCCAGCTCCAGCACCTCCAGCTACTCCACCAGATGCTTCAAGTCAAGATGTAAAAGAGGTCATTCATTTACTTACTCAGTTGGTTGCCGCCCAGACTCAGTGGCAAGGTACAAGTCAAGGTGATAGGGCTATTAGTGCTAGGGCCCGTGATTTTATTAGCTTGAACCCTCCGGAATTCTCCAGGTCAAAGCCGGAAGAGGACCCTCAGAATTTCGTCGATGGGATGTTGAGGACACTTCAGTTAATGCTTGCTTCATACGTTAAATCGGTGGAGTTAGCATCCTATAGATTGAGGGATGTCGTGGTTTATTGGTATACGGTTCGGATGGCTGCACGGGGAGTCAATGCACCTCCCCCGGTATGGCAAGAATTTGTGGATGTCTTCCTCCGACATTACTTGCCTCCAGAGGTTCGGCGAGCTAGAGCCGATAAATTCCTGAATCTTAGGCAAGGGAGTATGAGTGCTTTAGAGTATAGTCTCCGCTTCAATTCTTTGGCTAGGTATGCTTCGGCCATGGTAGCGGATATGGGTGACCGAGTGCACCGATTTGTGAGAGGCCTAGAACCACATTTGATGGATAGGTGCTTGACTGCGTCCCTTCAGGACAACAAGGATATCTTACGCATTCAAGCCCACGCCCAGAATTTGGAAGAAAGCCAACAAAAGCAAAGAAGTGAGCGTGAGCGTGATAGAGGGCATAACAAGAGGGCTAGATCTTCGGGTCCGACGAGTGAGTTTAGAGGCAGGCCGAGACAGCAGTTTTCTAGGCATTCATGCCATGCTATGACTAGTGCGCCTCTACGATTTACAGGCCAGAGATTTGATAGATCTACTTATTCCGGGCCGAGTCAGAGTTTCAGGGCTTCTGGTTGTCAGTTTAGGGGTGATTCGGGTCAGGCAAGGCCACCCGTAACACGATGTTCCCAGTGTAGGAAGTTACATTGGGGCCAGTGTCGATTAGGTTCAGAGGTTTTCTATGCATGTGGTCGGCCAGGCCATATTATACGCAATTGCCCCTTGGTTGGTGGTAGGGGTAGGACCCAGCCTTCAGGATCAGTAGCCGGGTCTTCATCATCTATACGCCCTATGGGGCCAGGTTCACATACGCCAGTCAGCCATGGTAGAGGCAGAGGGAGAGTTCCCAGTTCTAGCGGTCCTCAGCACCGTATTTATGCTTTGGCTGGATGCCAAGATCTTGAGTCTTCTCCTGATGTTACCACAGGTATATTATCGGTATTTTCTCATGATGTATATGCTTTGATAGATCCGGGCTCCACATTGTCATATGTTACTCCATATATTGCGGGTCGGTTTGGGGTCAAACCGGAGTCGATCAAACCTTTTGAGGTATCTACACCCGTTAGTGAATCGGTAACAGCTAGTCGAGTATATCGAAATTGCGTAGTTGTGATTTGTGACCATCGTACTATGGTTGACTTACATGAGTTAAAAATGGTGGATTTTGATGTTATCATGGGTATGGATTGATTGGCTTCTTGCTATGCCAATGTTGATTGTAGAATGAAAATGGTTCGCTTCTAATTTCAGGGAGAACCAGTTTTAGAATGGAAGGGAAATACTGCGTCACCGAAAGCTAGGTTTATTTTCTATCTAAAGGCAAGGAAAATGATCACAAAAGGTTGTATTTACCATCTAGTTCGGGTTCAAGATATAGAAGCTGAACCGCCAACTCTTCAGTCTGTCCCCATGGTGAATGAGTTCCCGGATGTATTTTCGGAAGAGCTTCCAGGCCTCCCTCCAGAGCGGGAGATTGATTTTGCTATAGATGTACTACCGGATACAAAACTCATATCTATTCCTCCTTATAGAATGGCTCCCGCAGAGTTGAAAGAATTGAAGGAGCAATTGAAGGACTTACTTGAGAAAGGCTTTATTAGGCCTAGTTCATCCCCGTAGGGAGCACCTGTGTTGTTCGTGTGAAAGAAAGATGGTTCCTTGAGAATGTGCATTGATTATCCGCAGCTAAATAAAGTGACGATTAAGAACAAATACCCTCTTCCGAGGATTGATGACTTATTTGATCAATTACAAGGAGCCAAATGGTTTTCAAAGATAGATTTGAGATCCGGGTATCATCCAGTGAGAGCTAGGGAGAAAGATATCCCTAAGACAACCTTCAGAACAAGATATGGCCATTTTGAGTTCTGGGTCTGCACCGGCAGTATTTATGGATTTGATGAACAATATGTTCAGGCCTTTCCTAGATTTATTTGTGATTATATTCATCGACGATATCCTAGTATATTCTAGGTCCGAGGCAGAGCATGCGGATCATTTGCACACTGTTCTTAGAGTTTTTCCAGCTTGGGAGTTATTTGCAAATTTTCTAAGTGTGAGTTTTGGTTGAACTCAGTGACCTTTTTGGGGAATATTGTTTTAGCTGATGGTATTCGGGTAGATAACCAAAAGATTGAGGCCGTGAAGACTTGGCCAAGGCCCACAACTCCTACGAAAGTTCGTAGTTTTCTGGGTTTAGCAGGTTATTACAAGAGATTTGTAGAAGCCTTTTCTTCTATTTCTGCACAGTTCACAAAGCTGACCCAGAAATCAGCTAAGTTTCAAAGGGCAGATGCTTGCAAACGTAGTTTCCAAGAGCTAAAGGATAGATTAACTTCTGCCCCAGTCCTGACACTTCCAGAGGAATTGGAAGGTTATGTTGTTTATTGTGACGCTTCAGGAGTTGGGCTAGGCTGTGTGTTGATGCAACATGGTAAGGTGATTGCGTATGTTTCAAGACAGTTACCAAAATATGAGAAAAATTATTTGACCCATGATCTTGAATTGGCTGCGGTGATTCATTCATTGAAGATGTGGAGACATTATTTGTATGGCGTCCACGTTGATATTTATACAGATCATAAGAGCCTTCAGTATATCTTCAAGCACAAAGAATTGAATTTACGGCAACGGTGATGGTTAGAATTGTTGAAGGATTATGATGTTGACATCCTATATCATCCCGGGAAAGCAAATGTTATGGCTGATGCTCTTAGCCGTAGATCTATGGGAAGTTTATGTGATGTTCAGCCAGAGAAAAAAGAGATAGCTCGTGAGCTCCAGCAGTTATCTAGCCTAGGAGTTCGAGTAGTGGACTCAGGCAGTATGGGAGCTACCATTCAGAATTCAGCAGTCTCATCACTAGTGGTTGAACTGAAGGAGCCAGTATGAGGATCCCATGCTAATTCATTACAGAAATGCACTCCCTCAGAAGAAGAAGTCATAATTCGAGATTTTGAGAGACGGAGTTCTCCGATGTCGAGGCAGGTTATGTGTTCCTGATGTTGCAGGATTAAGCCACCAAATATTAAGGGAAGCCCATTGTTCCCATTATTCTGTCCACCCCGGAGCAACGAAGATGTATCATGATCTTAAATCTATATATTGGCGGAATGGGATGAAAAAAGATATAGCTGAATACATAGCCCAATGTCCCAATTGTCAGCAAGTGAAAATTGAGCACCAAAAGTCGGGCTGATTGTTGCAAGCTATGGAAATCCCAACTTGGAAGTGGGAAGTAATTAACATGGACTTCATTACAGGCTTACCCCTTCCCGACGTAAGTATGATTCTATATGGGTGATTGTGGATAGACTCACGAAGTCAGCTCATTTCTTACCGATTAGAACTACATATGTAGCAGAAGATTATGCAAAGCTTTATGTTAAAGAGATAGTGCGGCTTCACGGTGTTCCAGTTTCTATTATCTCCGATAGAGGAACTCAGTTTACAGCTAATTTTTGGAAATCTTTCCAAGAAGGTTTGGGGATTCAGGTGAGTCTTAGCACGGCATTCCACCCTCAGACGGATGGGCAAGTTAAACGTACCATTCAGACTCTTGAGGATATGTTACGGGCATGCACATTGGATTTTGGAGGTAGTTGGGATGATCACTTACCACTTATTGAATTTGCTTAAAACAATAGCTATCATTCTAGGATCCAAATGGCCCGTATAAGGCTTTATATAGGCGAAAGTGCAGATCCCCAATTGGGTGGTTCGAAGTAGGAGAGACCAAATTGATAGGGCCAGACTTGGTCCAACAAGCTATAGAGAAAGTCAAGCTTATACGGGATTGATTATTGACAGCTCAAAGTCGTCAGAAGTCCTATGCGGATAATCGTCGAAGGGCCTTAGAGTTCCAAGTGAAAGACTGGGTATTCTTGAAGGTATCGCTAATGAAGGGCGTTATGAGATTTGGCAAAAATGGCAAGCTTAGCCCCCGCTACATTGGACCTTATGAGGTTATACGCAAGGTAGGCAAAGTAGCTTACAAATTAGATCTACCTCCTGATTTGGAGTCAGTTCACCCAATTTTCCATGTATCGATGTTTCGTAAGTGCATTGGAGATCCTTCTAGAGTTGTACCAATATATGATGTTCAAGTTACTAAACAATTGTCTTATGAATAAGTCACCATTTCCATTTTAGATAAGCAAGTACGAAAGCTTAGGACCAAAGAGGTAGCTTCAGTTAAAGTTTTATGGAAGAATAATAATAGAGAGTAAATGACTTGGGAAGCCGAAGAAGATATGAAATTCCAGTACCCATATTTATTTTCACCTTCAGAGGAGACTCAGGCAGAGACGCCATTATCCTCAGGTATGTAATGCTTTTCTTGATGTTTTCTTGGTCATGTGTGGCCATGGTTACTGTCGTTGTTATTGTAGCCCTGTGAGGCGATGTATTTTGGGTTGCTGTGCAGGATGGTAGTGACATATTATAGGGGAAACTCTGGTGAAATTTTTATAGAATTCCCAAGAACCTAACATTCGAGGACGAATGTTCTTAAGGGGGGAAGAATGTTACACCTCGGAAATTCCGTATGTGTTGCCTTGTGGATAGGATAATGTGAGCTTAAGGTGATTATGAAATCCTTATGAGATTACGGGAAGTATTAGATAGCTTAAGGTTCATACCATAAGATTTCGAAGTTATACGAATATGTGAAGTTTAGTATGTTGAAGGAAGTGAAATGTAAGTCGTGTTCGGAAAGGTTTCCGCTATAATTGAGTTAATGTTTATTTAGTAATATCTTGAAGGGCTGCTATAGGGCCTATTGTATGGTTAACGAAGTGTTATATAAGTTTCAAAAAGGTTCCACGAGGATTGGAAGTCAAACGAGTCGACGAGAACGAAAATCGGAATTTTCCATTTATACGGCCATATGTACGGACAGTATAAATTATACGGCCCGTATAATGGTCCGTAGGTTTTATCCAGAGAAGGGCGATCCCTGGTATGATTATACGGTCCAATTATATGGACCGTATAAATTGTACAGCCCGTATAATAGGTCGTATAATCGGGTCAGGTCAGATTTTTATTTTAAAAGGGGAATGACCCTTACTCATTTTTCATTTCCCACATTTCATCCAAACTCTCCAAAGCTCCAAAAGCCTTCTCCAAACATATATTACAAACCCAAGAGATTATAAAGATTAAATAGCAAAAATCAAGTGTTCATGTGTTAGAAGGCTTTCTAGGGTTAGTGGATTTCAAGAAACTTGGGCATTGTAGCTAGGGTTTTTGGCACAAGTTGATAGCTGCTCCAAATCTTGTTTCTGTGGGATAAAAAGGATAGTTTCCATGCTTATTTCATGTTAATGAGAATGTTTGGTTGTAGCAAAACTTGGGTAGAAGAAGAAAGTAGAAAATGAAGTCTAAATGTAGCTTTTGTGATGTTTGTGAGTAGTAAACTAAAATGAGTCATGATTCTTACCATGATACGGATACAATCATGCTATGGGAGGTAATAATGGTGATGAAGAAGTATTATATGAAAATGTGCTAAATGGGTGTGAAGTAGTTGGCATGAGTTGATCATAAGGATGAATTGTTGAAGGCTAATGTAGTGTGATTACTTGATTATGATATTATGAGCGTATTATGGATGTTATTGTGGTTGTTGGGAGTTGTTTTGTAAAATGGTGGAAGTTGACGAAATAGGGGAAATGCTGCCCAATTTTCATTAGATCGTGAATGATCCTAGTTTGAGTTTAATAGTATCATTAAGGTTTAACCATGGTATGAATTCTTCTAAATGTGGATTATTCGAGCTTCGACGGTGATCGTAAATAGTTAAGAAGATAAAGAGGTATGTAAGGATAACCCTTCTTTCAATAAGGCATGGTTCCTTGGCTATATATATATATATATATATATATATATATCCTTTCATGAGTTCTATAATGTCCTCCAAATGATTCTATCTCTAAAGCTACTAAAGCTCATGATTCTCGATACTTTTACGATTCTACTACTTTCCTTATATGATGGTTGATCCTCTAAGGATAGATGTAATGAAACGATGATAGTAATGATGTTGACGATACTTATGGCTCTTAGGTATACGTGACTAAGTATGTATGACTATTACGTAACACCGAACTTATATGGCCGGGTATGATACCTATTGCGCGCACACCACTGCAGTTGGGTACGGATAACACTGAGCCTTGGTAGGGCCAGGTATGTATAATCACCGAGCCTTGTCATGGCCGGGTATGTGAAACCACCGAACCTTCATGGTTGGGTATGCTATGGATATGAATATGTATATGGATACGGATACGAATATGGACACGAACATAGATATATGGATACGGATACGAATATGGACACGAACATAGATATATGTATATGTTTGTATGTATGTACACGGGCGGGCACGCATTAGAAATGGAAGGTCCCTATGAAAGACAAGTAAGTAATTGTGATGACGGCTCTACTATCTCCCGATTCTCCCAGCTTATGTTATTTCTCATGCTGTCTCCTATGCTCCTATTATGATGTTAATTATGCTTTACATACTCAGTACATTATTCGTACTACCGTCCTTTTGTTTGTGGACGCTGCGTCATGCCCGCAGGTGACCAGGGAGACAGGCTTGATCCATAGCTTTCTTATTCAGGGACAACATAGAGGAGCTCCATTTCATCCGGAGCTATAGCTTTTGGTATTATTCTTTTGTGTACATACATGGGCACGGCGGGGTCCTGTCCCACCTATATGATGTTACCTACCCTTCTCAGAGGCTCGTAGACAGTTGTGTATGATTAGATGTCCTTAGCCTTGTCGGCTTATATTTTGTATATTATCTTGATAGCCTCATCGGCTAGTGTACATGGATATGGGCATTGAATTGATGATGATATAAATGTATTATTGCCCAATGAGATTAGCATGAATGATGGATAGAAGGTATGATTAAGCTATGTGGCTCACCTCGATGTAAATGCGAATGTACGATAAGAGGTGCTCGGGTACCCGTCATGGCCCTCCAGTTGGGTCGTGACAGTTATATGTGATTTGTATGATTTCTATGAATTGGTGGTTGTATTGAAAAGAAGTGAGGTTATGTACAAGAGTTTGCATATGAAAAACGTGTGTTCCAGAGATGGGAAGAATGTACAAGACTGTTTTATATTAAAAAAGAATGGTAAAGTCAAAATGATGGTAGCAAAGACCGAAAATGGGTATGAAAAATAATGTGGTTGTGAGGGTGGTCGTAAAGATCAAAAAATGGGTGTGAGGGTTTGGAAAGGTTCCAAGCTCAACACAAGTCAACCAAAATAGTCCGATAAAGCAGACGAGGCGGAAGAAGGTATGTCTAATATATATATACACACAACTAAAGAATGTCTAATAAATACAGTATGTGAAACAAATAAAGAATATGTAAAGAGTATGTAGCAAATAAAAAATGTGTGACAAATAAAGAATGAAACTAATCCGACTAGAGCAGTGATCAAAATTATACGTACAACGGCCTAAGAATTCTAAGAGTAGATTCACCTAAGATGATAAAGAGTATTCGACAACTGCGAGATGGCAAGCAGTAAGACTAGCCCACCAATCTCTGAAACTAAGGAGTTTGAAGATGGTTCGGAGGAGCGCAAAGCACAACTCGCGTGCACAATGTGTGTATGTGTACGGCCAAAGACTCAATTGAAAGTGCGATGACATTATAAAGAAAGCAGTAACACGTAGTGTCTTCAAACAAATAAGGAACACAAGTTTGGCTTTGCTTGCGTCCTTTCAAAGATAATATTGTAGCAGTTCACGATATATATTACAAGTAATAATAATAAAAAAATAAAAATAATCACATATCCCTCAAGTGCTCACTTAAACTATGTCTGTTAAGGTCAAAACCTAGGTAATCCCCAGCAGAGTCACCATTCTGTTACGCCCTTTGAACTGGTCCAAGATAGTTTGCAACTTCCCGGTTCTTCTAACTGGTTTAAAAAGGGTTAGAGTCCCCACCTTATTTTTAAGGAAAAATAGGAAACCTGTATGTATTTGTGTGTCTACTCCATTTTTAGTACACGAAACATATGAGATTCTAGATAAGGGTTTTATTTACCCCGAGGGGAAGGTATTAAACATCCCTCAAAGCCTGCCCGAAGACAGTCCTTAAACTTAGTTTAACTGAACACTAAGGGGGATTATCTATCTGTTTATCATTATTATTACCTGTTTTCAAAATATTGTGATTTCATGAAAAGCTACATCGGATGATGATATTCTAAGTATATATAGTGTATAAAAATGTATTTATACCAAGTATTCAATATTTATAAAGAATGTATACTAAAAAAAATAATATAAAAGAGTATAAAGAGAATGTACCTCGTAAGTATAAAAGTGTATATGTTGGTATAAAGAGTGTATATCCGTTACTGTAAAGAATGTATACAACTATATAAAGAATGTATAAAAAAAATGTAAGAGTATGTAAAATAAATATATCAAGGACATAAAGAATGTGTGTCTATGTATATTAAAAGAATGTATGTATATTAAACATATAAAGAACATATTTCAAGTATAAAAGAGTGTATTAAACATAAAATGTATAAAGAATTGTATAAGTAGGTATATTAGTGCATAAAGAATGTAAAAATAACTTACTAATATTCATTGGTGTAAAGATTTTATATAACGAAATTATTCAGAAAAGTTAAGTTTATTTGACTTGTTTCTACTATTTAGTTAAAAAAAAGTGTTCGTTTAATGAATATCTTATCAAAACAATAAGGAACAAAAGGATAGTAAAAAGTTTTGGTAAAAAATAAGCATAAAGAATTATGTATAAAAAATGAGTGAAAAGATATAATGCCTTTAAAGAATAAAAGATTTGTAAATGGACGACCTAGTACTACCTAGCATCGAAAATGTGGATTTAACTTAACTAAAATATGTATTAGTGTATATGAAACAATATAAAATGTACGTTGTATTAAAAGTGTATAAAGAATATAAAATAAATGATGGACTAGTATTTTTTGCCTAAATGCCAAAAGTGTGAATTTAATTAACAAAGTATTTATACAAAGTCAATTTAATCTATTTATGAAAGTATTGACGGCCTAAGTCTTGCCTAAAGCGAATGAAAAATTTTAAGTTAAATAAACAAGGCGACAAGTAAATAAATACATCAGCCCGTCATTCCAAAAATAAAGTTTCCACTATACTACAAGTTTATATTTTGTACAATTATAAAGAATGCGGAAGGTAAATACAAACGGTGATTCGGATTCCTTCTAAGTATCGTCTTCGAGATGTATTTCCCCGTACCTATATAAGCACTTAGTAAAAACGTTAGTAAGAGAATAAATAACTATCTGATGAATTAAATAAATGATAAATAAACTTAAAATAAAAATCCGTCTTTTGTACATGGGAGGCCTTGGAAATTGACGGAAATTTCTTCATCGGCCAAAAGTGTAGTATTTTTAATAAATTGCAAGATGAAAGAAAAATGTATTGGTTAAAATAATTTGAAAAGTCAAGAAGTAAAGGATGTGACATAAAAGTCTTAAAAAGATGATTTGACATAAAGTCTTAAAAAGGGTATTTGACAAAAGTGAGGGTAAAACTTGATTTGACCTTAGGATGTAGTGTAAAAGTGTATATGTAAATGATGTATATAAAGGAAATATATGAATATAAAAATGAAAATATATGTAAATATAAATATGACGTAGAGAAATGTAAAGAGCAAAATGTGTAGAGAAAACTAAAATAGGCATGTAGTGTGATGGTACAAAAAATGTAAAAGAAAATGCTTGAAAATGTATACATGTATAAAAATATATATATATATATATATATATATATTGTAGAGACAACATAACAAAAATATAAAGATAATGGATGAAAAATACAAGGATAATGTAGAGACAATAAAGTGTATTCTCTTTAATAAAAAGTTTCTCCCTTCTTCACTTAGCAGTTAGGTAAAGTATGTACATGTATATGTATATAATGTATGGTATAAAATATATAAAAGAATATAGAGATGAAACATTATGTAAAGGAAAAAATGTGGGTTAAAGGGTGTGTTCGGTATGGAGAAAATGTTTTCCAATTTTCTCATGTTCGTTTGGTCAAAAATTTTGGAAAACATTTTCTTTTAGAAAACATTTTCCTCAAAATTAAGGAAAATGACTTTCCTAATAAAAGTAAGGAAAACAAGTTCACAAGTTCATTCCACCAACCACCAAACCCCAACCACTCCCAACCCACCCCACCTCCACCCACCATCCCATCCCTCCCCCCACCCCCGCCCAAAAATTAAAAAAAAAATAGAAAAAAGGTTTTGACATTATTTTTTATTTTTTGCACCCCCCCCCCCTCACCATAACCCCGCACCCCACCATCCCCCCCCCCCCAAACAAAAAAATTATTTTTTTTGAAAAAAAAAAGTTTTGAATTTTTTTTTTTTGCACCCCCACCCCTCCCCCACTCCTGCACCCCTACCCCCCCTCTCCGCAAAAAAAATTATTTGTTTTTTGCACCCCCAACCCCCACCCCACCCCCTACCCAACCCTGCACTCTCCCCCCCTCCAAAAATATTTTTTTTGAAAAATAAGTTTTGACATTTGTTTTGATTTTTTGCACCCCACCCCACCCGCGCACCCCTACCCCCTCCCCCCCTCCCCCCCCCCCCCCCCACGAAAAAAAATTTGAAAAAAAGTTTTTACAATTTGTTTTTGGTTTTTTGCACCCCCAAACCCCCACCCAGCCCTGCACCCTACCCCCCACCCGACCCCGCACCCCACCCAAAAATATTTTTTTTGAAAAAAAAGTTTTGACATTTGTTTTGGTTTATTGCACCTCACCCCAGCCCCCCTCCAAAAAAATTTGAAAAAAGGTTGACAATTATAAAAATTCAATGTTCGCGTGGCTAAATATTAAAACTTTTGGAGGGGGTGATGGGGTATTGGGGGGCGGCGTGGGGGTGGGTGGTGAAAAGATTTTTTTGGGGGTAGGGGTGTAGAAACCCGCAAAAAACAATATAAAACTTCAAAAACAATGTTGGGGGGGGGGGGGGGGTTGGTGTGGTATGGGTTCCACGCAAGGGGGGAGGGGGGATGTGGTCGTGTAGAAAATTCAGAAAAAAATTAAAAACTTCAAAAAAAAATATTGTGGGGGGTGGGGGAGGGGGTGGTGTATGGGTTACGGGAGTGGTTGGGTGTTACACCTCGGAAAATTTTCTATTCATGCACAGTGAATAAACAGACGAAGGGCGCGACGTATACGATGTTTTGATAAGTAAGAAATAACATTTGATGATTCTAAATGAGATTTCAAAGACATTCGAAGTAAGAGAAGAAAGTTTGTCAAGAAAGATAAGGTATACGTTATGTATCGGAACGGATTTATGAGTAACGAATTAATGATGATTTAATGATGCTTTGGAGAAGAGGTATAACGTCTCTTAGATTGTTAATGAGGTGATAAACAAGTGCTAAGAAGGTTCCATAAGAATTGGAGGTCAAACGAGACAACGAGAACGAACTTCGGAAAACTGGGCATTATACGGCCAAACATACTGGTCGTATGTTCAACTGTATAATCAGCCCAGATAAGCATCTCTCTCTAGACCAAATCTATGGCCAGACATACGGTCAGTATACGGACTGTATGTTGGTCCGTAGAAATGGGTCGGGACAGATTTGAGTATTATTAATAAGGGTCCAAGTCTTATTTCATTTCATTTCCCTTTCACACCCCTTCTCTCTAGAACTCTCTAGAAGACTTCTCCCACAAGAATTCAAGAAATATTAGTGATCAACTACATCAAACTAAGTGAATCAAGTGTAAGAAACCCATTAAAGTTCATCCAAGGCAAGGAATCCAAGTGAAGGTGAAACTAGGGTTTTACTCAAGTGAGGTGTTTCCACCCAAGGTTCATCCTTACACCATCTAAGGTAAGTTTTATGGTATTTCCATGTTGTTTAAGGTATTTGAAATTTGAAACACTTGGATTGTAGAAGAATATAGAAAAATGGGTCATGAATGTGGGAATAATGTCATTTTGAGTAATAGCTTGAATTGAGTCATGATTCTTGATGTGTTGTGATATGGTTATGTTATAAATGATATTAAGGACATGGGATAAGCATTATGTGTGAGAAAACGTACTAGTATACTATGACCATGATTATGGAGGAATTGAAGTGGAATTGTGAAATGAGGGTAATGTAGATGAATGAAGATTGTTGGTTATGATATTGTGAACGTTATTATAAATGTTTGGGAGTTGATATACAATATGGGGAAGGTTGTATAAACAAAAGAAATGCTGCCCAATTTTCTCTAGCTTTAGTAAGCTCGTTCATATAATCGATTAGCTAATGTGAATGTGAATTCTCTTGAAGGTAGAGACGTGAGCATTGAAGAAGAACAATCAAGCGATGGAAATTGTTAAAAAAAAGAGGTATGTAAGGCTAGTCCCTTATTTCTAAGGCACGATTCTTATGGCATGATATTCCCTATATCTTCATGACTTTCCTACCTCTCGGAAAACTAAGAGTCTATGTTCATGAATAGCCATATGGGATAAGATAAGAGATATGTTACGAGTGTGATAGTGATGATGATGAGTCTAAGTCTAATGATTCTAAGGCCTATAATATTATGTTTCTACGAAGCTAATGATTCTTATATGATCCCTATGATATTATTTCCCTACCTCTCCATGACTTTCTTACATTCCGTGAACTATGAGTCAATATTGATAAAGAGCTTCTTATGAGATAAAGATGAGACATATGTCATGAATATGATAATAATGATGATAAGTTTAAGCCTAGAGATTCTAAAGCAAGATATGATGTCTATGAAGCTAATGATCCTATTTACGATCCCTTGATATTGTTTATGGTGTACACTCACCTTAAAATGTTAGTTCTTTCAAGGTGAGATATAATGCATATGATCACTCCATAATGTAATCGGGGGTTCTCGACCTTATGTCACCCCGATATTGTCACAGATTGTCTATAAGCATTAATGCATGCCCTATGACAAATGTTCCGAAAGAATTACGAGTCTATGTTCATAGAGGATTTCATATGAGATAAATGTTATATCTCGTGTTTTCACACGTTTGGAGAAACTTGAATTTTATTGGATTTTTGAGATATAAGGTCAAATTTGATATTTTGTTGAACATAGGAGTTATGCATGAAAGAATAGAGTCATGAAAGTGTGGGACAAGGCTAAGGGTAATTTTTGGAATTTTGGAAATTAGTTTCGGGAATTACAAAATATGATTCATAAGCTATTGGGCTCAAAAATTGAATTGAAATTGAGGCCCAAATTAGGGACCTTGGCCGGCCACTTAAGGCCTTGATCCAAGCCCATTTTAGTTGGTCATGTGCTTGGTCATGTGACCAAGCACTTCAATTATATATCTAGAAGATGAACACTTAGGATAAGCATAGAAAAAAAAATCAAGAACAAGAGCTAGAGAGAGGGAGGTTCGGGTTTGCCATGGAAATTTGGCTAGCAAAAATCTTGCTTCAAAAATTTATTTCTTGTTGATTTCCTACTAAGTCAAGGTTCCTTTGTAACTTGGTATAGTTGGTTTGGAGTGGGGAGCATTAGAATCACCAAAGTGATCATATCTCCAAGTGAAGAAGACTTGAAGAAAAGGTAAGAATTTCTACCTTTTTATTGTGTTATGAAGTTTTGATTGTGTTGTAGTATATAGAAATGTGTTGATTGTATGGAAAAAATGGAAGTTTGCAAAGTGAGTTTGGAATATGAGGTGTAGCCGTGTGTATATATAGGTGGTATACCCACAATGTGTTGAATTCATGTTATATTCTAGTTGTGATTGTGATGAAATGCATATTGGGATTGAAAGTTGAATGATTTAGTTGAAGTTGACAAAGAGGGTTCTTGGCCATGTGGTATGTTGGATTTGGGATAAAAATGAATTAAGTTGTTTAGTGTGTTAGTGTGTTATTGTGATGTTTGTAATGTAAATGAAGTTAAAATGATATAAGTTTGTATTGAATTGGAATGTAGAAACTTATGTCGTTTTAGTATGATTTGCCGACATTAAGGAAATGAAGTTGTTTGGTTGTTAATTGTGATGATCATTGATGAATTGGGAAGTTGGAAACATGTTAGGAAGTTGTATGCCAAAGATTTGATGTTTTGCATAAGATATGACTTTGACGGAAGGTTGTATATTATGTATATCGAGTGTATAACTTGAGGAAAACGATATGAAATGTTTCTAGAACTATATGGTGATGATCTTGATTGTTGATGAATGTGAAATTATTGATATTAGTTGAAAGTTGGGTTGAAATGAAGATTATGTCAACTTGTTAGAAAGATGACTAGTTGAAGGATATTTATGTTTTTAATGTTCGTTGTTGATATTGATGTTGTCGTTTGGGTTGTTGTTGATGATTTCTAGCCGAGTTGAATTCTCGGGGTGCCATATGTATAGGGGAAGTGCTGCCGAAATTTCGGTAGCCAAATATGCATTAAGTTGAAACTTTGGTATTCATAGCTTACAATTGGTGAACTTGACCAATTGCAGTTTTTCGACGAAACGGGAAGTGAGTTTGGAAAGGCGTAAAGAGCTTGAAAGGTATGTAAAGCAACCCCAATTCTTCCCTTGGCATGCCCTTAGTGTGTTAGGGTCGGATCCGGGCCTCGAAGGACCTCTTGGCCCTCGGAATCCGCAAGAGAAAATCTCAGTTTTTCCTTTAGTGGAATTGAACCACTTTAGTATGCTTTTCCGGAAAATTATGCAACTTTGCTCCAAATTACTTGGAAAGTCATAGAATGTTTGTAGAACCTTTTTAAGTGATACTATAAGCTTAGAGGGCACAATTTGAGTCCGCCGCCTTATTTGTCCCGAGGCGGGCCCACTATTCCCGGTTTTGCCCTTAATGTACTAAAGCTTCCTTTTTAGGCGATTTTTGAAAAAAATGTTTTGACTATCATACTAATCGCCTAATAAACATTGTTTTAAATATTCTATTAAATCTTATAAATTATTTTGACACCCGGAATGACTTCGGGAAAGTTATACTTCTGTAATTTATTATGATATCCGAAATGCATTTATTATGATCCCGTCCGACTCCATTGGATCTGTTTGGCTTTGATACGCTTCATCGAGTCTTTGAAAACATTTATGATATTTTTAAATTGCATTAGTTTCTCACTACTCCATTCGTGGATGTCCCCATGTTTCCCACACTGATCCCGGGCCAGGATATGTTGTCAAGCGTGATTCTCTGCATTGTTCGCCGCGTCCCGATGTGAGGGGGCAGGTATACGCGTACATGGGTCTGTGGAGTATGATGTGCCATGTCCGCCTATTCTAATCTGATCTGTTATGGCCATTTTGATATGACATTTTATGATACGGGGCCACGCCCCTTTTTCTGATTCCTCTGTATTGTGGCACCAGTATCGGGAGGGTGGCCACGTTCTGTCTGCTGAGTCCCGTGGCAGGGACCGGATATGATATGACATATGTTTCTGTACACATTCTGTCTGTTTTGGAAATATGCATTTGACACTCTGGATTTTGTACTCATTTTCTGAAATCATTATGATTTGACTTCTGTGATTCCGCTTTACATATTCAGTACATATTTCGTACTGACCCCCTTTCTTCGGGGGGGCTGCGTTTTCATGCCGCGCAGGTACAGACGACAGGTTCGCTGATCCACACGTTTAGGATCCCATTTCTGCTATTTTGGGGCGCTCTCTTCTTCAGAGCCCATCTTTTGGTACAGTTTGTCACTGCTATCTGGATATGTACATTGTTCTGGGTATGACGGGGCCCTGTCCCGTCTTATGATTATGATATGTTCTGTAGAGGTCTGTGGATATATCTGTGTGGGTTCTGTACATATGTTTGGGATACTTTGTTCTATGATGGCCTTATCGGCCTATGTGTGCCAAGTCTGCTTTTTATGCTAAATTCTGTAGCGTCCACTAATATTATTATTATATTATTTTGTTAATATGCTAATTTGGGTATCGGGTACGTATAGGTGCCCAGCTAGGGCACTGGTCGCGGCCCACGGGGTTGGGTCTTGACAATAAAGGTACGAAATATGCCATAGATACGATAGTGGTAATGATGAGCCTAAGTTTAGAGATTATAAGGTCGAGATTATAAGGTCTATCATACGGTATTTTGATGGAGTTCATGCTACGAATATGATATGATTTTCATAGATTGTCTTTAAATTCAAATGCATGCTCTATGAAAGGTTATGATAAGCTTATGAGATGTATGTTTAATGATGAATGTATGACGATGCTAAGCTTACGACAAGGTTATGATATGCCTATGATATGTATGACATAATGATAAGTTTATGTTGACTATATGACGATACGATTCCACCGTGCCTAGTTGGCCGGGCATGTCACCGCGAAGGCGGGCTGCATACGATTCCACCGTGCCTAAATGGCCGGGCATGTCACCGCTAAGACAGGCTGCTATGTTTACACCGAGCATAGAGGGCCAGGCATGACACCACTAGTGGGCGGCATATGATGGTGTCACGACCCGACTCGAGGCCGCGACGAGCACCCGGTGCTAACCCACCCGAGCACCCTCTTAGCTTACTCTTATACTTACATCTAGGTGAGCCACATAATTATACATGCATTTCCATTCATTCGTCAACTAGTCCCATTTGGACAACAACCCATTTATATCATCATAGGCATCTATGCCACATCAATGTACATGGGCCCACGTGGCCGACAAAATGATATACTAAACATAGACCGACAAGGCCAAACACATCTACCCACACGCACACATGTCTACGAGCCTCTAAGAGTATAACATATCACATTAGCGGGACAGGACCCCGCTATGCCCATAATTATATACACAAAAGAATGAGTACCCAAAAGATATGGCTCCGAAGGAAATGGAGCTCTCTATGTAATCTCCGAATAGGCCGCTATGGATCAAGTCTGTCTCCCTGTGCACCTGTGGGCATGACGCAGCGTCCACAAACAAAAGGACGTCAGTACGAAGAATGTACTGAGTATGTAAAGCATGAGCAACATCAATAAATAAGCATCATGAACAACACATGAAATAGCATAGGAGGGGAGACAATAATATCATCGTCATAGCGCTTACCTATCTTTCGTAGGACTTTCCATTTTTCATACGTATTTGTACACCTACGACATCATCCGTATTCCATGATAGTACTCGTACCATACTTGTGCTCATATTCGTATACATGTCCTTATTCGCATTCGTATACATAGTCTTTTCACATTCATATTCATATTATATACATAGCCATACACTTATATACATACATAGCGTGCCCAACCATAAGGTTCGGTGTTTCATACGTACTTAGCCAACCAAGGCTCAATGTTATTTCTACCTGGCCCTACCAAGGCTTCAGGGTTATTCGTACCATCTGCAGACGTGCGCGCGCGTTACTTAATCATATACATACATACCTATATACATCCATATACATATATTCTACCCGGCATTATAAGCTCGGGGTGTCATTATAGCCCTTCATAGGCACATGTGAATATAATAGCCCGTAGGCACCTTTAGTATCATTATTATTATCATCGTCATCACTATCATCATCGTTTCGCTACATCTCTATCTTATGCTTACTCGTCAATGGGGTGCGTAGTACATTCATAGCACGTATCGAGGGTCGTGAGCTTATGAGCTCGGAGTGTCAATCACTTGAATACAACATACTCATATAGAGGATTTAAGAGTTTGGCCAAGAACCATGCCTTATGAAAGAAAGGTTAGCCTTACATACCTTTTCGTCGGACTATTCTACACTTGCACGTTTCCTTCCAATGCTAGCGTCTATACCTTCATTAATATCATAACAATGGTCATTAGTCATTCACATCATCCACATTATCTAGATTTCTCAATTTGCTTCTAATTCTCCCATATTTATGGTCATGACCTCCAACTTCGTCCATTCGTCTAAAGTGTCGAGCTCATGATCTTAGTACCATTTATAATACATTCATATCGTAACACAACAACATTCATAATTCAATTCAAACTATTCCTCAAAATGTCACTATTCACCATTCATGACCTAGTTGACCATATTTTCTACAATCCATGTATTTTAATTCTCCAATACCTTAAACATCATGTAAAAATCATGAATCTTACCTTAGAAGTTGTAGGAACAAGCTTTGGTTGATAATACTCCACTTTGAGCAAAACCCTAGTTTTTCTCCATTAGCATTTCTTGACTTGGATGATCCTTGATGATTCCCTTATCCTTGATTCACTTGTCTTAATGTTATTGGTGGCTTATAATCCTTGAAAACTCATATAATAAATGTAGAGAGAAGTTTTAGAGAGAAGTGGTGTAATGTGGAAATGAAATAAGACAAGTCTTGATCCTCATATTTAATGAATTGAAAAATCTATGCTGGGTGAACAATGGTCGTCCATGGAGGTTTACGGTCCGTATTTCAGTTTACGGACCGTCCCTCGTGGTCGTTTTTAAGCTCAAGCAGAACCAGAAACTCAAGGCTGCATGCATGGTGATTTACGACCATGGTTTACGGGCCGTAAATCACTTTACGGTCCGTCCACCAGGTCGTATTTAACCATTTCCTCGGCTGGCAGAAAGTTGAAGCTTTTGCATGGCAGTTTACGACTGCCAGTTTACGGACCGTATAGCAATTTACGGTCCGTATTTTGCAATACGACCACTGGGCAGTTGCAATTCTACAACTTCCCATATTTCTTAGACTTCTCATTTTAATCACCCCCGTCCATGCACATGCATTGCTCACCTGGTATCTCATCTTAACTTAGCCAACTTCCTCGTCTCACATCGGATACTTTCGAAATCTAGCCTAAGGTCATCAAACGTCGTTTCTCGCTCATAGACATCATGCACTCATATTCATCACTAGTTCATCCACTTGCGTACCAACGAAAAATTTTTCGAGGTGTAACAGATGGTTACCCGGATGCGGGTTAACGATGATGATTTATATGACACGATGGTGAATGCGCTATAATGATACATGCACTATGATTATATATATGATATATGTATGAAAAGCCCGGAAGATATGTATGTGATATTATCGAGCCACTACGTGGCCGAATACGGATAATATTTAATGTGTATGAGTAGATACGGTATTATGATATATGTATGATACCGATGATGTATGCGCTATGATGATACACGTACTGTGATTATATATATGATATAGGCATGAAAGGTATCCTCCCTTAAAAGTTACGTAGGTTATGTCTTCATTTTATGTCTTATGATTTCTCTATTATGTTCATTTCATTCATGTCTTACATACTCAGTATAATATTCGTACTGACATTCATTTTCTTTGGACGCTATGTTCATGCCCATAGGTACACAGGGAGGCGACCCAGATTTATAGAAGCCGATAAGCAGACTTTTGAAAGCACTCATTATTCCGGAGGTGCCATTGATTTACTGTTTTGAGTACATATATGTTTTGGGCACGACGGGGTCCTGTCCCGTCCATATGTATAGTACTCTAGTAGAGACTCGTAGATACGTATGTGTGGGTAGCATGGTCTCACGATGTTACTAGTGTATGTATATTATTTTGATAGCCGAAGGGCTTATGTACATAAAAGTAATTATGTTTCCAAATGAAAATTGATTTTCCTATGATTGAGTATGAATTTGATGAATGAACGCTTGAGTATGATGAGTAATAGAATGAGTGGTGCTCGGTGTTTAGCCCCCGGTACCCGTCATGGCCCCTAGTCGGGTCGTGACATTGGGGGTAGGGGTGCAAAAAATAAAAAAATAAAAAAATTAAGGGGGGGTGGGAGTGGGGTGTGGGGGTGGGGGTATGGGGTTGGGTTGGAATTGGTGAGGGTTGGGGTGGGGGTGCAAAAAATCAAAAGAATTTTTTTTTGGAGAGGGGGGGGGGGGGGGTAGAGGCATAGGTGGGTGGGGGTATGGGGTTGGGTTGGAGTTGGTGAGGCTTGGATGAGTATTTTCCGGAAAACGTTTTCTATCAACCAAACGAACATGAGAAAATAAGTAAGAAATTCACTTATTTTCCACTACCCAAACGAACATGAAAACATTTTCCTCCATACCGAACACACCCAAAGTGGAAAAAAGATGTATGAAAAATGTAGAGAAAATATATGAAGAAAATGTAGAGACAATGTATGAATAAATATAAACAAAATGCATGAATAAATGTAAAGACAAATACATGAATAAGTGTAGAGACAAATGCATGACTAAATATAAAGACAAATGCAAGAATAAATGTAAAGATAAATGTATGAATAAATGTAAAGACAGATGCATGAATAAATTTAAACACAAATGCATGAATAAATATAAAAACAATGTATGTTATGTATATAAAAAATATAAAGACAATGTATGAAAAAAGAAGAGAGAGAAAAAAAATATAAAGAGAGAAAGAAGATGCTAGGTTTGCTAGTCTTCCTATGAAGAAAAAAAATATGAAGAGTGTAGAGAGAAGAAAAAATATATGTGAGGTAGTGTGAAGTGGTGAAAAAATATAAAGACCCATCTCCACTATTTATAATAAAAAAGACCCCTTGTTTTGTCCAAAAAATAAAGGACTACACCACATTGTCCCCTCAATGTCACATTTGGTCTTTAGGTTATTGTCCAATGGGACTTCACCCTTTTAACCAATGTATAAAAATCGATTAACCAATGGATTAAGAATCCAACTCATCACTTCAAATGTCACTTTTTTAAAAAAGTGACAAGACCCAGACTTGATCGAATTCTTGCTCTGCGTTTAAGAATTAATTTCTCCGATTTTCTCTACACTGACGTACTGTACTAAAATATAGTTAACTAATACGTGTATAAATAATAATGTAAGTATAAAATATAAATATTAATGTATAAAATACAAAAAATGTATTGCTATAAAATAAAGAAACAATTATTAATTGCACAAAAATGATAGTATTACGCTTTACGTGTGCAAAAATAATGATTCTTAGAAATGACAATAAATTGATAAAATTCCTAAAATGATAATTACCGATAAATTGTCGAAAAATGCAAAACTGTGTAAAAATGTTATTTCATGCTCTTTAATGAATCAAGGCCCCCAAAACGTTAATTTAAAGAACAGCGAGCCAAAATTAGGTGTCAACAGTGATAAGGATGAATTCCTTTCAACCAATCAGATTGAGTGATATGGCAATATTTGATTGGTCAAATCATGTCACTTGTACATGTGACGCATTTTCACTGACATTTGATTTGACTAGTCATGCTGCATTATTTTGACACATGGCATGATCCTATTGCCTCTTTCGTTTGACTTGGCATGCCGTAATTTGTCACGTGTCACCAATTTGGACCTCTAGAATAAGATGACATCTTGAGTTTGGCAAAGTGTGCTCATCATTTGTAGCCCAAATCAATGGACTAGCCCAACGAAATCGGACCCTTAATTAAATTCATATTTATTGGACTTCCAATTATATAAATCCCCAATATTTATTTGGACTAATATATCTTGAATTTAATATGCGAATAACTCTATGGATTAATTTGATAAAATTTAAACGTCCATAGAGAGTTTTTTTTTTTTTTTTGTGAAATTCAATAGGTTAGGGATATCTTTAAGCTAACCGTAACATTGAGAACATTGTTGAACCAATAAGTGAAAGGAGTGTATTTTAAAGTCAAATCCAATAGGTTAGAGACATTTTTAACCCTCCTATATTTGATTCACTTTATGGATACTTCACTTATAAGTCCTTGATGGACCTGCACGAAACAATCCCATCCGAATGAGATTCGTATCTTCCATTAATAGAAACTTCAAATCCAATTTTGAATTGGATTGGACAAGTCCATTAAGGACTTATGCACGACGCTAATATATCCCATTAAGAATGGGATACACCTTTTGGGATGAATTTTCAATAGGAAATTTCTATGTTGACTAATTATGGAATTAGACTTAAATCTCAAGCAAATTATCACTTTAATTAAATAGAAAAAAGATTCATAACTGATGTTATATAAAGGGTGATGGAAAAGTGTCACAACAAGTCTTATTAGAAAACACTAAAGTATACGAGTACAACTGTAAGTCGAGATAAAATATTATTGACAAGAAATTCTTTTTTTATTCTGTTTATTTTGAGTTGAAATTTCGAGATAAAAAATCAACATAATATTCTTAATACAATTTATTTGCTGGTTTCATTGATCAAGAGGTTGATAGAAAAAACTGATTTCGATCTAGATATGCATCGAAGAATTTTCCCAATACGACTCTCTTTGGCGGGTTTATTTTAAAGAATAAATTGTAAATACAAATAAATCTATTCGAAATTATTTTTATCTTTGTTACGTTATGCACATTATACAATCCAACATTTACATCATTCCATATTACGGTAGCCATGAAATATAGATTAGGCATAATTTCTCGATTATTGCAAAGTAATATAATTACATATTGTATAGTCTTTTATATCTTTTAAAAAGAATAGTTATTCAAATCTATATGGCTTTGGGCTGTAATTGAGTCAAAGTCAACGCGTCGTTACCTTACCCGCCAAAATTTACCCGCCAAAAGAAAGCTGGTAAGCCCTGGGACCCACATAATGGACCCCACCCACCGGCCACATGGGAGTACACTTCTATTACAAAATAACCCTCTAAAATGAGGATATGGTCTTTAGGAAATAAATAAAGGGAATATGAGATTTCTTTAGTGTGTAAAATATCTTTTGCAAAAATGAATAAATAGGAGAACTATACATAAATGTAGTATCTTTATTTATAACGCAATAATCCTAAATTTGTAATTTGAAGATTAGTCATATTTGACTCTCTTAAGAGGGATTAAATTTTAAAACAGGCTAATTTATATACACATTAATACCGTTAAAGGATATTTGAACATTCAAATTGGAATTTAAGAAATGTTATGACATGACTATCTCTTGTATTAATTAAAATAATGAGGAGGTAGAAATGCGTAGCTTTTAAAAACTTTTCTTTTCACATTTGAAAAATATATATATCTCATTTTCAATAAATTATACTCCTTCCGTCTCAAAAAGATTGTCCTCTTTTGACTTGACATAAAATTTAAGAAATCAAGGAAGACTTTTGAAATGTGTGGTCCAAAACAAGTCTTAGATATTTGTCTAGCTGTAAATCATCTCATAAAGTTAAATTATTTCTAAATATAGAAATGTGACAATTTTTTTCGAACAGACTAAAAAGGAAAGGAAGACAATCTTTTTGGGACGGGAGTAGCATATAGCAACAAAACAAAAGGTTAAAATATGTCTCAATGAAATAATTTTTATAATTTATTTTTTCTCGGTCATGTTCGTTTAGTTGGTGCCAAAATTTTCTATTCTTTACTTGAGTCACCTATTTTTTCATATCCACCTGAAGAGTAAAAAGGAAAACACTAAAGTATTTCTTCGAAGAAACTTACTCACTTTTTAAACATTATTATTGCTATTCAATGTTTTAAGTGGTATTATTATTATTATTATTATTATTATGGGTCTAAGATAAATTTAATGAAATCGGATAGTCAATAAGAATTTATATGATGAATCCAGCTTGTCTTGCTTTGGATGCAGATGCAGTACTTGGTACTGTTGTTATTTCGGCCGCCTCTGTTATTCTTTCATTTTTTCTTCTGTCATTAACTTTATTTAAAATTAAGATTGCCATATTATAGTTGCTTGAGTGTTTTTCTTTTTTCATTTTTGCTCGGTGTTAGATAACTGATTTGAGTCTTGATTAATTCGAGTTTGAGTCACGTAAGACCCATGAAGGATAGTGCACCACCTTTCTGAATGTGTTCATTACCAAAGCTCGTAACCTCTGATAAAGGATGAAAAGATTATATCAATCTCACCACAACCCTGAATATTAATTACTTGACATGAGCCACCTGCTTCACCTAAACAATCCAATGATTGAAATATCTAAATTAATTTGCTTAATAGTAGTATTTTGATCCCTCGGATATGGATAAATTTTGATTTTATTAGTCGTTAGCTAAATTTTCATTTCATTAAAATATATGTTTTTGGTCCCTTATTAGGAAATATGTTATATTTAAATTATTTTTAGAAACACGACACACTCAAATATGAAGTAATACAAGTTTAACATAACAAATAGACAATTAAATGGTAAAACAGTTAGTACTTTCAGAAATTTATAATTATTCTAATGAGGTACCACCAATAATTAAAAGACCAAAAATGTTGTTAATGTTATAAAATGAAGCTAAAAGAGTAATAATATTAAAGGATGAAAACTATAAACATAGAGTGACAAAGAGGAGAGATTTTATTATTCTTCCAAAATGTGTTTCAAGTACATTACATACGAAAACTTATGCCTCTATTTATAGTGCTACATATGCATTCAATATATGAGATAATGGAAGAACCATTAATATTAATATGGTGGAAGATAATGGAAGAACCATTAATATGGTGGACGATAATGGAAGAGGCATTATATTTGTGTAGTGAACATCCATTCTATATTTCATAACACTCCCCCTTGGATGTCCATAGATGATGTGTATCGTTAAAAACCTTATTAGGAAAAACCCTGTGGGAAAAAGCCTCAATGAAGGAAAAAATGAGTACACATATCTAGTAATACGCTTTGAGAGCTGCCTCATTAAAAACCTTACCAAGAAAACCCAATGGGACAAAACTTGGTTAAGGAAAAAAGAGTACAACGCATATTTCACTCCCCCTGACGAAGACCAATATTCAGATGTCGGAGTTTTCGCATTCCAATCTTGAATATCATCTTCTCAAGAGTTGAAGTTGGCAAAGATTTGGTGAATAAATCTGCAGGATTGTCATTTGAACGAATTTGTTGCACATCAATATCACCATTCTTCTGGAGATCATGTGTGAAAAATAACTTTGGTGAAATGTGTTTCGTTCTATCTCCTTTTATAAATCCTCTTTTTAATTGAGCTATGCATGCAGCATTATCTTCATATAATACTGTGGGTAATTTTGTATCACACTTCAAGCCACATCTTTCTCTGATGAAATGTATCACTGATCTCAACCATACACATTCTCTACTTGCTTCATGAATAGCTATTATCTCAGCATGATTCGAAGAAGTAGCAACAATAGACTGCTTTGTGGATCGCCATGATATAGCAGTACCTCCGCATGTAAACAGATAGCCTGTTTGAGATCGAGCTTTATGTGGATCAGATAAATAACCTGCATCTGCATAACCAACAAAATCTGTACTACCTTTGTTAGTATAAAACAGACCCATATCGCTAGTTCCCTTTAGATATCGCAATATATGCTTAACTCCGTTCCAATGTCTTCGTGTAGGAGAAGAGCTATATCTTGCTAGCAAATTAACAAAGAACGCTATGTCAGGTCTTGTAGCGTTAACAAGATACATAAGTGCACCAATTGCACTAAGATATGGTACTTCAGGACCAAGAAGCTCTTCATTTTCTTCTTGAGGTCGGAACGGATCTTTACTCACTTCAAGTGAGCGAACAATCATTGGAGTACTTAAAGGATGCGCATTGTCCATGTAAAATCGTTTTAAAACCTTTTCGGTATAAGCAGATTGATGGATAAAGATCCCATCTGTCAAATGTTCAATCTGCAAACCAAGACAAAGTTTTGCTTTTCCCAGATCTTTCATCTCAAATTCTTTCTTTAAATATTCAATCGCCTTTTGGAGCTCTTCTGGAGTTCCAATTAGGTTTATGTCATCAACATAAACAGCGATTATAACGAACTCTGATTTTGTTTTCTTAATAAAAACACATGGACAAATGGCATCATTTATATAACCTTCTTTACCAAGTATTCACTTAGGCGATTGTACCACATGCGCCCTGATTGTTTTAGACCATACAACGATCTTTGTAATCTGATTGAATACATCTCCCGAGACTTTGAATTAATTGCTTCAGGCATTTTAAATCCTTCAGGAATTTTCATATAGACTTCATTATCAAGTGAGCCATAAAGGTAAGCTGTAACCACATCCATCAGATGTATTTCAAGGTTTTCATGTACAGCTAAACTGATGAGATATCGAAATATTATGCCATCCATAACGGGTGAATATGTTTCTTCATAATCGATACCGGGTCGTTGAGAGAATCCTTGTGCAACAAGGCGTGCCTTGTATCTCACAATTTCATTTCTCTCATTCCTTTTTCGCACAAAAACCCATTTATGGCCAATTGGTTTTACACCATTAGGCGTTTGGACTACAGGTCCAAAAACCTCACGTTTGGCAAGTGAATTCAATTCTGATTGAACTGCCTCCTGCCATTTTAGCCAATCATATCTTCGTCGACATTCTTCGACAGATTGGGGTTCCTGATCGTCAATGTCTTTCATAATATTTAGTGCAACATTATATGCAAAAACATTATCCACCATAATCTTCGATCGATTCAAATTTATTCCATCACCAGAAGAACTCAATGATAGTTCTTTATTTACTTGAGTCTCGGGTTCCCTAATATCTTCAGGAGTATCAGGATTAGTCAGATCTTGAATATCTTCATGATATTCTTTCATAGTGTCATTTTGATCATTTTTCGTGTTTCTTTTTTCTAGGATTTTTATCCTTAGAACCCAATGGCCTACCACGCTTCAGGCGTGCATGAGATTCAGAGGCTATGACACTAGTAGATTTTCCCTTTGGGACATCAATTCGGATAGGCACATTCTCTGCAGGGATATGTGACTTAGTTATCCTTTTCAAATCAGTAAAGGCGTCTGGCATTTGATTTGCTATTTTTTGCAAGTGAATGATCTTCTGGATCTCCTATTCACATATGGGGGCACGTGGATCAAAATGAGATAGTGATGGAACTTTCCACACAATTTCTCTTTTGATTTATTTTCTCTCTCCCCCTAATTGTGGAAAATTTGTTTCATCAAATCGACAATCTGCAAATCGGGCAGTGAATAAATCTCCTGTCAATGGCTCAAGATAGCGAATAATAGAGGGTGATTCAAACCCAACATATATACCTAGCCTTATTTGGGGGCCCATCTTAGTACACTGTGGTGGTGCTACAAGCACATATACAGCACAACCAAAGATTTGGAGATGAGCAATATTTGGTTCATGACCAAATACTAATTGTGACGGGGAGTATTTATTATAATGAGTCGGTCTGAGACGAATAAGAGATGCTGCATGTAAAATAGCATGTCCCCAGACGGTAGTGGGCAACCGTGTTTTCATAAGTAGTGGTCTTGCTATCAATTGTAGTCGTTTAATAAATGACTCAGCAAGGCCATTTTGGGTATGAACATGTGCTACAGGATGTTCAACTTTTATCCCAACTGATAAACAATAATCATCAAAAGATTGAGACGTAAATTCTCCGGCATTATCGAGGCGTATAGCCTTAATGGGATAATCCGGACACTGTGCCCTTAAGCGTATTATTTGTGCCAATAATTTCGCAAACGCCAGGTTTCGAGACGATACGAGGCACACATGAGACCATCTTGAAGATGCGTCTATTAGGACCATAAAATATCTGAATGACCCACAAGGTGGATGAATAGGTCCACATATATCCCCATGTATACGTTCTAGAAAAGCAAGGGATTCAATGTCAACTTTCATTGGTGATGGCTTAGCTATCAACTTACCCTGATAACAAGCAGCACATGAAAATTCACCACTTTCAAGAATCTTCAGGTTCTTAAGTGGATGCCCATTTGAATTTTCAATAATTCGTCTCATCATTATTGATCCAGGGTGACCTATTCGGTCATGCCAAAGCACAAAAGTACTTGAATCATTAAACTTCTGGTTTACGATCGAGTGTGCTTCAATTGTACTAATTTTTGCATAATACAGACCAGAAGACAAAGTTGGCAATTTCTCCAAAACATATTTCTGGCCGGAGACATTCTTTGTAATGGTAAGATATTCATCATTTATTTCGTTTAATGTCTCAGCGTGATATCCATTACGGCGGATATCTTTGAAACTTAACAAGTTTCTTAGGGATTTAGAAGAGAATAATGCATCTTCTATAACAAGTTTTGTCCCCTTAGTCAGAAATATAGTAGCTCTTCCAGAGCCTTCAATCAATTTCGAATTGCCAGAAATTGTATTAATATTTCCCCTTTTTCTACACAAGTGAGAAAAGTATTTCTCATCTTTGAATATGGCATGTGTTGTTCCACTATCAATTACACAAATATCTTCATGATTGGTCATTGATCCAAATAAAATTTGAGGAATTTCCATAGATTCTTCAAAATGAAATAATAGATAAAGTGAATATCGAAGTAGATATTATGATTAGGCAAAACATTACACACATTTTATTACATATATTACTATTTAAACAAAGCATTACACACACTTCATTTACATAAACATGGAAACATAACCACATACAAATGACACGTATGAAATATCTAAGTTTTTACAGATCCATCACCGATCAAATGATCTATTTTTCCTTCAGGAAGTTCAAAGAAATCTGCCACATCTAGATGCATGGGCTCAACATTATCTTCAGAAATAAAATTTGCTTCGGCATCCTTTTCTGCCCTTTTGAGAGAGGCTTGATACAGCATAATTAGGTGCTTTGGCGTACGACAGGTACGTGACCAGTGCCCCTTTCCTCCACATCGGAAGCATTTATTTTCTGAATTTTTCTTTTGCCCAGTTTCATACTTTTCATCCTTCCTTTTACACTGCTGGTGGTGAAGGGTATTATTTGGTGCAAGACGAGAATCATAATTAAAATTTCTTCCTTGACCACGGCCATGACCACGACTGGGGCCACGACCTCTTCCACGCCTAGAATGGCGAAAATTTGCCTCATTCACTTCAGGGAATGGGGCAGTACCAGTGGGTCGGCTTTCATGATTTTTCATTAATAATTCATTATGTTGTTCAGCCACTAGAAGATGTGCGATTAGATCAGAATATTTCTTGAACTTCATTTCTCGGTATTGCTGCTGCAGGAGCATACTCGAGGCAGGAAAAGTGGAGAATGTTTTCTCCAGCATATCATGATCAGTGATATTTTCACCACATAATTTCAACTGAGAAATAATTTTAAACATGACAGAATTATATGCTTTAATAGATTTAAAATCTTGTAGCCTTAAATGGAGTCAATCAAAACGTGCTTGTGGAAGTATGACCATCTTCAGGTGGTCATATCTATCTTTTAAATTATTCCACAGAGTAAGAGGATCTTTAACAGTGAGATATTCCATTTTCAAGTCCTCATCAAGGTGATGGCGAAGGAATATCATTGCCTTGGCATGGTCTTGGTTTGATGCCTCATTTTTATCTTTTGATGGTGTCTGCCAGACCCATCGCATTAAGGTGAATTTCGGCATCAAGAATCCAAGACATATAGCTATTGCCGGATATATCTAAGGCTACAAATTCACGTTTAGTAAGATTTGCCATTAGTAAAGGGAAATAGAAAGTCAATACCTTCGAGGCTTTTAAAGTATTTGCTCAGAACGGCAGAGTCTCGTGCTGATAACGTGTTATAAAATGAAGCTAAAAGAGTAATAATATTAAAGGATGAAAACTATAAACATAGAGTGACAAAGAGGAGAGATTTTATTATTCTTCCAAAATGTGTTTCAAGTACATTACATATGAAAACTTATGCCTCTATTTATAGTGCTACATATGCATTCAATATATGAGATAATGGAAGAACCATTAATATTAATATAGTGGAAAATAATGAAAGAACCATTAATATGGTGGAAAATAATGGAAGAGGCATTATATTTGTGTAGTGGACATCCATTCTATATTTCATAACAGTTAACTCTTTTCTTGTTAGCCTGTTTATTTGTTTCGAGGGGCAATAATGTAAAAAGCCAAAACAACCCATCTTCATTAGTGATTTAAGTTAAGAGAAGCAAGAAAGGATGATGTTGGTGGGAAAAACAAAGAATATATAAAGAAAGAAAAAGATATCAAAATATGTGAGAAGAAGAAAAGTCTGCAAAATCTAGAAAAAAGAGAGCGTGATTCCAGCCATTTTTGCTTTAAAATTCTTCAATCTCTTAAGGTAAATTGCTTTGTGGGTCCTTCCCGCCACACCTCTGTCACTCTTCTTAAAAAAAAAAAAGTTTCAAGCTTTTCTTTTTTTTCTCTCTCCAATTCTTGATTATCTTGCTTGTTCTTTGTAACACTTAATTCTCCTTTATTGTATATCTTTATTGATCATCCGTTACTGATTCTTTATTGCGCAATTTTATTTACACACATGTATGTAACAATCGCAAGATCAGATTTTTTTTTCTTCTTTTATTTTCATTTTCTTGTGGGATATTGTTTTGACTTGTATAGGAATTTGCAGGATCAAGATGGGTTTATTTCATTAAAGAAGCTCAAGACTCTTTTGTGAGTTTTTGGGTAAGCTTTATTTTTATTTGTTATTGGTTATTCAGCTTAATATTTTGTTACAAGATTTTCAGATTGTTGAATTTTATCAATTGGAGAATAATACACAAAAGAGAAAAGTCTTTTTTTCTTTTGTTGTTGGTCTTATGTTAGTTTATATAGTGTTCCAGGATGTAGCAATCTTTCCATCGAGTTTTGTTTTGGAGTTCTCTTAGGTTTATTGTGGTAATATTAAAGGGTTAAGGGTCAAAAACACACCTCAAGTATCACTTTTTTTTTAAATTTTCTATCTGAACTACCTAAACTATCACCAACTAGTTTGCAAAACATACCTCAACTATCAGTTGTTCACTTTTCATACCGAACCATCACCTACTAGTTTGCAAAACACACCTCATTAAAAGTGAACTAGTTGGTGATAGTTGAGATGTGTTTTGCAAACTCGTTGGTGATACTTGAGGTGTGTTTTTAAAAATAAATGGTGATAGTTTAGGTAGGAAACTCTCACACCTGATAGATCAGGTAGGAAACTCAAAAAAAAAAAGTGATACTTGAGGTATGTTTTTGACCATTATCTGAATATTAAATGATAAAAATTGGCTTTGATTTCTGTTGATCAAACAACAAGAGTAGTTCAGATTTTTATGTATCATTTATATTAAAATGAAATAAATAGATATTCTGGTTTAGAAGGGGGCTCGGTTCTTTATGTCTAGGTGGTCGGTGGTTGTGGGTTTTTTGGGGGACGGGGTGGGGTGGTGTTTGAATGGAATCTGTTCATCTAAAACACACCTAGGTGATAGTTCAGGTGTGTTTTTGACCATTAACTCTTTTTATAAAAATGAAATAAATAGATATTCCGGTAGAAATGGATAGATTAGAAGCGGGGAATCTGTTCATCTAACACGGGATGAAGTGAGTCTTATGGTTCCATATCTTGTAAAGTTATGAAATGGGACTTAAAAGTTTAACATGGTTGTCTCTTTGGAAAAAAAAAAAAAAGGAAGAGAGGAAACATTATGGCTAGTGTGGTGGATGCACTTATCACTTAGTCACAGTCTGCGTGATTAGGAGAAAATGATCACGGTACATAATCACGAGCCTTGAGGTGGCTTAAGATGACTCTTTTAAGATTTTCTTGAACAAGCTTTTATTTGTACAATTAGTCATGTGTCTCAGTTCAAATGGAGAGTAAATGTGGTTATTTGAATTTGATAGGTGTTCTTTCTTATTGCTTATATCCAATCCAGGTCCTTTTAAGCATTGTTGTTAAAATGTGATCCAATAATCTGCATTTACAGGGTATATATCTTTTGTTTCATCTGCAGGTGAACTTGCTCAGCATCTGAGTAGATTTTTCCTGGGAAAATGTATAGAGGCAATGGCACTAACACTCAAATTCCTATTTTTGTGGATGAGAATGGTTTCCAGTATCCTGCTAGTGCACCAAATCAACTTCCGTTATTTGGAAGCTGTGAGTTTCTGTTCTATTAGCATCTAAGTTACTCGGACTCTTCGAAAGTGTTGCCGCACCCGTGTCGGATCCTCCAAAAATACACTACTTCTGAAGGATCCGACATGCACCCGGCGACATTTTAGGAGAGTCCGAGTAACATAGATTAGCATATGTTGAAAGTAGATTGTGAGCCATTCAGTATTTGTATTTCATCCTCAACAACATGACCAGTACTTGTATCTGCTTTTTCCCACTTTTCAATCTATTTAACGCCTTGCCGCTAGATCTTTATTTGTTAATGAAGATGCTTCTAGCTGGAAAGCTCTGAAAAATTGTCGGAATTGGTGTTTTGAACATTGTTTATTGTTCTAGATTCCATTAACTTTCTGAATCACTTTACTAGAATGAACCTTCAACGGGCATACCAAGTTGCAGGCGTACAATTAACTGTGGCCGACCACATTTGATAGAACGACTTTGAATTTTGTTTCAGAATTCTTCTGTTGTTGCCAGCGTTGCAGTTTAGCTACCTCTTGCTAAGCCTGTGGTCCGTCTTTTGCTTACAATTAGGGATCTTGGGTGGGGTCTTTCATGTACTTAACAGTATAAAAGGATACAATAAGCTAAGGGAACTTCAAATGCTCTTATATACTTATCAGCTGTTTCAAAGTTTTTTTAAATGTTGAGTCACTTCATCTATACTGAACTAATTGGTAAGTTGTATCTTGTCTTTCTACTACTGATGCTGTAATTCTGCCGTTTCTCGTGGGATCTTTTTAATCCTTTTGATAAGCTCTCACGATCACCCTTTTTAATGCCTTTTAGAAGTTTATCTCAAGTCCTCTTTGTGATCAGATCGTAGTTTATTTTATAGGCCATTTTTATTAAAAAGCGTTGGGTTGTGCTTGGTAAGTCAAGAATTACAGGAAAAACCAGAGGCGGTGGTAGGCATATCCCATCTTAATGTCTAAGCATGGTGGGATAAGGAAGCAGGGAAGAGGAAGTGAAAAATAGAGTTGGGTTTTGTTTGAAAGTCTATGCCTTAAATACTTTAGCTTTAGCCTAACTTCAATAATATGGTTTAAATAATGATTTGCAGTTAAAAGTTGGCCCTGTATTAAGTCATTAACTGACATTGCAAAAACTGCGACATTTGTGTACTAACAGAAAATATTTGAGGAAAACTTCATCATTATAGATTTCACATCTAAGTTTATGCTCGAGTATAACAAGAGTCAGTGGGATCTTGCAGCAAAATTCTCGAGGCATTGCTCGATTTCTGGTTTGACATTTCCTTGAATGAGTTCTAGGCATGCTAGTCTTTCTGCACAACTAATGAACTCATGCTGATATGTAGATTGTTATATAAAAGCGTTTATAATGTGCTTTTTTTTTTTTTGCTACAGTTCCACTTGGATCCAATGCTGATCCTGTAAATTATTTTGTAAATGAGCATCCTACGCCCCCGATTCGGCATAGTAAACGAGGCAGGGAAGTAGAAGGTGTTTCGAGACAGCAAAAGCTTCAAATTTCCTTGAATCATAATTTGGTTCATGATGACACTGGACAGGCAGCAAACCTTCCTGCCCAAAATCCCGTATCGACTGGTTTAAAGCTATCATATGATGATGATGAACCCAACTCTTCTGTCAGTTCCGCAAGTGGAAGTATGAATGCATCAGCATCAGTTATAATGTCTCTTGGTGATAACATTAAAACAGAAATGGAGCGCCAGAAGAAAGAATTTGATCAATATCTTAAGACTCAGGTATGGTACAACATTTGCCATATTTACTTTTCTGGTGGAACCTCTTTTTTCTTGTTTGTTTGTGTGTGTGAGTATGAGAGGGGGGGGGGGGGTGTTCTTTCATTTTCTTAACTGAGTCTAAGGCATACGTGTTTAATAAAGTAACTTTTATTCTCACACAAAACTTGGTAATATTGTTACTACCTGCTTCCTGACGGTCAGTAAGGACTTGAGCTAGATGAAATTTGTTCTCCAACATAAATGGCCTTTTTAGGAAAGTGTCCAAGGTTGTACCATTTACTCACTTTAATTATTGCTTGATTCTTCTTCTTCTTCTCAGTTGGTCTTGGCTATATGTATCCTTACTGACCATGTCACTTCATCTAAACTATACAAAATAAAAAATAGAAATAAAAACTACTAGAAGTAATTTTGTATTTTCTATTGGTATGTTAATCTCAGGCATGACTAAAAGACTCCTGAAAAGCATAGGACCTGAAGTAAACGAACCAAGACGATTTCTTCCCGTGGGCCATCTCTCTTTTAACACCTTTTTTTCTTCACAATTACATTTATATTACTGATAGAAGAGCATTATATGTCCGAAGGAGTTCACGACATCATTTACAAGTTGGAACATAGTCTCCCAAGATACTCCTCGCGCTAAAAAATCAGAAAAACTTAGCTAGACTATGCACAACAACATTAGAGGATCTAGAAATATATACAAAGTCTACCTTCTCCAAAGTAGAAGCCATATGCCAAATCTCCTCACATATGATATCCACTTACCACGGGGCACACATTTTCTTCTCGAGACAAGATTTGCACTGTGCTCCATCTGTCTTGAATGGCTTTTAATGCCTTTACTCAACATGATTTCACACACCCGTGGGCTGGTGTATTTGGAGGTTGACACACAACAGAATCAAACTATCCACATTCTCTTATTTTATCCTCAATGTGTGCTACTTGCACTTTCTTCTTAATGTGGTCATATTTGATCGTGTATGACCGTATATCCATCTTATTATCCGCATCTCTGCAACTTTGATCTTGCAGATGTGTTGAATTTTAGCAGCCCAACAATCCTTCTCATATAACATTGCTAGTCTTATAACTGTTCTATAGAACTTACTTTTCACTTTGTTAGGCATCCTTCTATCACATAACACCTCAATAGCACTTCTTCATTTCTATCATCCTATTTTAATGGCTAGATACACAGATAGCCTCTCAAACTTGACATCAATCATTCGATAGATACCTAAAAAACTATCCTAACGATCATGTAGACACTTTTACTTGGTAGTGATGTGTCTCTTGAACACTCAAATCCCGCAGATCACATGTTTGAAATGCACCTGTTGAGTACGTGTCAAATCAACCAATCAAATTCAAATGACACTTGTTATTATAAAAAGTACAACAGGAGAAAAAAAGGAAGACAGTAAGTAGTACTTAGGACCCTCTCCCCCCCGCGCTCGCGTGTTGGGTTTTCTCATGAACCATCATTCTAGTAGGCCAACCATAATTTAGTCACATTTAATGAAATGAGATCTTTTTTTATTTTTATTTAAAACCACCTAGCAGATTGCTGGTGGTGTTTTATTCCAAAATCAAAGTATTTACACAGATAGGAAAAAATAAGAACAAAGCAAACAAACTAAAAAGAAAAGAAACTACTCTGAGCTAAAGACACTGTAAACAGGATCAAAGTGCTGCAAACTGGAGGCATGCTGCAAGTTCTCTTGTTTTGGGATGATAACACTATCAGACACCTCAAAGCTCTCACCAGGTGCTATGTTATCAGACCCCATGATAAATCAAACAAGAGTAAAGCTGCATATGCAATCTGCTGCTGTCCATAACCCTGAATAGACAAGTTGAATCCCTTTCACTACCTATAATGATCATAACATGGCTGTTGTAAACTCCTAATCCAAGCCTGCTAGAAGAATGAGCAGTAGAACTGCTAATACCACTATCTAGCTAGGCCAGTCCTAGTAGTTACTAGTCATATTACAATCTGATGATGAGTAGTGAGCATGAACTAAAGTGCAAAAAATCCTTCTTCAATTTGGTTCCCTTTCCTTGTTTGTTTTGAACCTGAAGTTAGGCATCATAGATTTATCCATATTTAGCAATCTCGTTCCTGTAGGTGTGAGTTCCTGAAAATTGTTAACTTGTAATGTACCTGCACAATTGAACACACTGTTAGCTAAAAAATCTGCTACTGTATTGCCCTCCTCCAAGACATGGACAAACTGGACTTGTCCTCTCTTTGTCCACTCTTTAATCTTATGCACCTCCGTACTAACTTTCCAAGGAGTTTCCCAGTCTCCTTGAATGATGTTCACTATAGCAAGAGAGTTAGTTTCCATGATCACAGGTAATACTTGGTTATTAACACAATATTACAAACCATCATGAATTGCAACTGCTTCTGCACATATATTTGTTGTGTTAGCTATTCTTTTAGCAGCAGCATGAACCAGATCACCTCTTTCATCTCTAATACAAAAAGCAGCTGAGCTTTGGCCTGGATTACCCCTTGATGCACCATCAGTATTGCACTTATACCAGCCTGCACTTGGACATCTCCATTGTACCATTTGACCTCCTACTCTAGGCTAAAGTCCTTCTAAGAGTTGTACCATTTGAGGCCAAGTATGTGGGATATTCTTCAACCATGGATATAGACTACTTATCAAGTTATGAATGTTCTGATTAATGCAGTAAATGACTTTACTCTTACTCATTTGTGCTCCATTCATGAGTGCATTTCTTCTCTTCCACAACTGCCAGCAGATGAATGATGGTATTGCTTCAAAAACTGGTTTCAACTTGACTGCACACTTTGTATTCCACCATTTTACCACTGCTTGATGTAACTGTAGTAGAGGGTCTAAGATACCTGCTGTTGTGGTATAGTATTGCCACACTTCTGCTGCACAATTACTAGTCAAGAAAAGATGTTGCAATGTCTCCTCTGACTGTGAATTTAGACAACATCTGCATCTTGATACAATGGAAATATTCATCCTTTTGAGTACATCCTCCACTGGGAGTTTAGCTTTCCACATCCTCCATAAAAAGAATGAAATTTTGAATGGCACTCCTTTAGTCCATATTCTTTGATAGTTCAATGACTCTTGCTCCTGCTGTCTCATTAAGTTCCATGCACTACTCACTGTAAATTTGCCAGACTTAGTTAAAGTCCACCATGGTACATCTGCATCTGTTGATTGCCCCATTATGCTCAGTTCAGATCTAACATGATTCACCACCTGCTTTGGTAACATTGCATTCATTTTTTGGAAATCCCAACCCTCTAAATTAATGAGTTCAGCCACCTCTTCTATATTGTGATCTGTGGTTGAGAAATCCCTGAGAGGTCCCAATCTAGTCCAGTTGTCTTCCCAGAAATCACATGAACCATTTCTAGGTTCCCACCAAATGAAGTGATCCATTTGATCCCTGGCTTCCAACATTTTTTTCCATACTTATGAACCTTCCTTCCATTGTACCCTTGTTGGTTTCAGCTTCTTACAGTATTTATTCCACAGAAAGGTAGACCATAAAGAATTTGAGGTCCTAAATCTCCACCATAGCTTAGCAAACAAAGCTTTAGAATTATCAAACAAGGACCTAAATCTTAGTCCACCCTCAGCTTTAGGCATGCAGATCTTCTTCCATGATACCCAATGTTTGCTTTTATCCTCTTCCTTATTGCTCCAGAAAAAACTTGCAAAGATCCTATGGAGCTCATTTATAGTGTATTTAGTAGGTACTACAGCAGATAGCACATACACTGGTACACTTTGTAGAACATTCCCTATCAACACAGCTTTACCACCAAATGACAGCAATTTGGCCTTCCAACTCTGCAATTTATCCTTCACTTTCTTGATGAGATCTTGGTATTAGACTTTCTTCTTTCTGGCATGAAAAATGGGGCATCCTAAATACTTGAAAGGGAACTGTCCCTTTGTGAATCCTGTCACCTGCTGCACTTCCTGCATCACTCTATCTGCCACCTTATGATACATGTAGAATGCACTTTTTTCAGTGTTGAACAGTTGACCAGAGATTGCTTCATAATCTCTGAGAAAGTCCATGATCATTTGTAAAGAATTCCTCTCAGCAGATGCAAAAATTATGGTATCATCTGCATATGCTAGATGATTAATATTGGCACTCCATTTAGGCAAGCCATACCCCACATATAAACTGTTGTCATACAATGAGTTTAATGCCCTTGATAGCACTTCTGTTGTCAAAATAAACAAAGCTGGTGACAGGGGTCACCTTGTTTGACACCCCTTGTAGAATGAAAGAAACCTGTAGCTTTGCCATTAAACAAAATTGAATACCAGTTATTTGCTATCAGTCTCCATATCCTATCAATGAATACTCCTGAAAATCCCATTTGATTTAGGACTTTTGTCAAAAAACTCCAGGAAACTCTATCATATGCCTTTGCCATATCTAGCTTTAAGATCACCTTAGCAGGTTTACCCCTTTTCCTAATGTTTGTGACAACTGTGTGAGCAAGACATTTTCAATTATACTCCTTCCCTTCACAAAACCAGCTTGATGAGGAGAGATTAGAGTAGGAAGGACCTTCTCTAACCTGTCATGCATAACTCTGGGTAAGACTTTATTGATAAAGTTACTCAGACTTATTGGTCTTAAATCTGAGTAACTTTGAACCATCTCTTTCTTAGGGAGTAGCACTACATTAGTATGAGTGATTGACTTTGGAAGAGTATCACCTTGGAAGAATGCAATTACCATACTGAGCACATCTACCTCTACAATATAAACCTGAAAAGCCATCTGTCCACTGGCACTAGAACCACTGAGGTTGAACACAGCTGCTTTCGCTTCCTCCTTTGAAGGAACCTTACATAACATTTCAGTCCTCTCTTGATCCAACACTCATGGAATATGTTGTAGAATATCCTCATTTGTATGTCCCATATCCTCTTGAGTAAACTGCTTTTGATAGAACTTTACTGCTTCATTTACCATTTCCTCTTTATTGTCTAACCAGTTACCATCAAGATCTTAAATCCTCTGAATTTGTAGCCTTTTCCTCCTACCTTTCACCAGATTGTGAAAAAATCTGGTGTTTCTATCACCTTCCACAAACCAGTCAATCCCAGATTTTTGTCTCCAATATTCCTCCTCAGTGTAAGTACTTTTTGTGTTCAGCTTGGGATTGTTGAAGCTCACTTCTATTCCCACAACTAGGACATTCTTCAAACAAATTTTCCTTAATTCTAACAATTTCCTCTCTAATGATCAGCTGCTTGAAGATATCCCTATAAGTAGATCTACTCCATTGAGATAGCACCCCTTTCATATGCTTCAACTTAAGCTTGAAACTGATAAAAGGATCTTCATGCATCCAGTTAGGCCAATTTTGCTCAACTGTGCCAACGAAAGATTCATGATCCACCCAAAACTTGAGAAATTTGAAAGGTCTGTGTTGATTCTGAGTAACTTCCCCATAAGTACATAATAATGGAGCATGGTCAGAACCAGTTCTAGCCAAATGCTCCACTTCCAAATGAGTAGACCAGTTTTGTAACTCTGCATTCACCAACATCCTATCTAATCTTTCAAAGAAACAGTCATTAGTGGCTCTTCCGTTCCACCAAGTGAAAGGGCTGCCCTTGAACTAAATTTCCTCCAATTCACAAGAGTTGATACAAAAAGCAAAATCTTCAATATCTTGAGTAAGAACAGGTATCCCTCCTATTTTCTCTTCATCATTCAACACCACATTGAAATATCCATCCAAGGAAGTGACATATCATTTGCCAAGCTATAAATGCTATCCCATAGATGCAGCCTCTCCACCTCTCTACATTTGGCATAAACTAAGGTAGTAACCAAACTTTTACCAGTATCATTAAAGACCAACTTTAGAGAAATTTGTTGGTCACTATCTGAAAGAACCTCCACGTCTATATTATCTGCTACAAAAAACCAGATCTTTCCATTGCAATTAGCTCCAGCTTGATTCATTTTCAGTCTTCTCCTATAATACTGCAAGTGCCTAACATGCTGGAATGGTTCCATAAGTGCCACAAGGAAGAACTTATGATGTCTATGAAGCATTTGAACTCTTTGAAAAGCCTTTTGAGTCCTCACTGACTTGATATTCCAAATCAATGACTTTATCATCATTTACAATAGGCTTTAGCTGCAGATCTCTTTGGCACGACCCTGTTAGGCTGTTGTTTTTCTGCTGGTACAGTCTTGCCACCCTTCTTCCGACCCTTATTAGTGACTAATTTTGGAGAAACACCAACTGATTTTTGATTTCCCTTTCCAGTGCTGCCTTGTTCCACCTCATTGACAGTCTCCACATCAAGACCAGGCTCATGACCTGGATCTTCTCCATCTTTAATCACATTATCATCAATGTTTTCCTTCAATAGACTACTGTGATCATTAACAAGTTTGTGTGAAACCAAGTCATGTAAATTTCTCGTAGGAGAACTCTTTTTTATTAAAGACACCTTTCCACCACTTTGACTAGATTCAACCCTTTCTGTAGCCTCCACCTGCTTCCCATCTGTAGATTTTGAAGGAAACCATTGTACTGATGAATCAACCTTCTCCTGTGATTGATCTGCATCTAGATTCTGTTGAGGAGAAACCACTATATCAATATCTTGATCCAGCAAATCACTCTCCTTTTGTATAACCTCCTCAGATAAGTCCCTTTCATCAACTTCCCCATCCTCTAGTTCATCTTCCACTCTATCACCCCATTTAGAAGGGGATAAAGCTTTTCCATCTTCAGATGAATCTGTATTCCCCAGAACATCCATTATAACTTTATCTTCTTCATGAGATTTCAACATGTTAGTAGTACAAGCACTTACTATGACTTGATCACCACAGTCCTGAACATCAACTGTGCTGTCTTCTATAACCCTCTTCTCCACTTTCTCTATCAGATCATCAGCTTTTACACCATTTTCTGCAGTTTCTTTCTCAATCATATCTTCTTCATTGAATAGAACAGAAAATTTGTTTTGCATAGCCACTGATTCCAATCCTTCCTTATCAGCATCATTATTCTTCATTGGACTTTTCTCCTTTGTTACTACACTATTATCTTTGACTGGATTGAATTTAACAGCATTCCCAAACACCTTTCCCCTGGTTAAATATTTATCATGCTTAACCTTATTCCATGCACTCCCATCAGTCTTCAGGATAACCTCTCCATTTAGTTGTTCTTCTACTTTCTCATTCTCACCATTGTGACTACTACTTAATTCAGGATGTAATAATCTATAACCCTCTTCATTATGCCCTTGTAATTTACACCTTTTGCAGTACTTATGCAAAACATCATATTGAATCTTAACATCCACATCCCTAATCTTGTTATTCTCCTTGTCTACAATCTCCATAGTTACAGAATCAGGGAGTTTCTCCATTAAGTCAACTAGAACCTTAACCCTAGCACAACTAGGTCGAGTTTTATTGATAGTAGCCATGTCCAATTGTAGAGGTTTACCTACAGTAGATGCCAATGAGAACAAAGACACCCTAACAAAGAAGGTGGGTAATAGATGTGGGAATGAAATCCAAGCCATAGCTTTCGTAGTTTCTTCTTCAACCTTAAAAGATGGATCATAAATCAAAGGCCTCATTGGATAATAATATCCATCCTTGGAATGAATGTTATGAGCACCTTTAGATGCCATAGTGATAAAATCTCCCAGTCTCTCCAATCGCATCAAAATATGACGATGCCTAAACAAACCAACCTTACAATCTCCTTTAATTGTTTAGGAATTTGAACTCTCAATTCTTCAAGTTCAGGCCAGCCATGAGAATACTTTCCCACCACTGCATATGGAATTCATACGTAATACTTCATCCTCTGTCCAAGTAACCACTTTCTTTCCATCTTTTGTCACTACAGGCTTGATCTCTATGGGTTGAACATCAACTTTGGTCGTGTGCATGGACAAATCCAGCGGCTGCATGTTAACAAGATTGGCATACGTTAGGGTTTTGTCTAGGGTTTTACTCATGTTCTCTACTATAGAAGGATTTGTATTCGTGGATGAGGGATTTAATGGAGGAAATTGAGATGAAGAAGCAATATCATGACCAACCACCAGTGGTGGCTGGCCGCCGGCCACCATCATGACACTAGGGTTTACTCTCTATTAGGGTTTTGCATGGAGAGAGAAGAGAGAGCTTTTATTTAATTCATTTTAATGAAATGAGATCGAACAAAGGTTGGAAGGTTTTTCACGTTGAAGCTTCTACTACGACTAAATTATTTTCCATTCTTATAGTTTATAACGAGTTGTTCACAAACAGATTTTAAACACTCTTAGAACTACTGTTCCGGGTTAGAGAGGTTGGTGGTCCTAACCCACTTAATCACCTCTTTTCTGTCGAAGATTGATGCACACATGCATTGTAAAATACGCTTTAGCTCGCTTTCTCTAAGCGGTTAGTACTGTCATCAATTCTGACATTTGGAGAAGAAGATGGTAAAAATGATGGAATTAAAAGGGAATGGAGGAAGAAGGAGATGGGTGTGGAGAGAGAAGAAGATGTTCGGTACTTTGTAGCCATTCCAGCATTAGTCAGTCCATCCACTCAAAAAAAGAAGTCCATCCACTCACTCAATTCCAAGTGAGGTTCACACTGTGCCATGTCAGCGGGAGATGTTTAGTTGGCATTTTGAATATAGTTCGAGTGTCCAGTAGGTCGCCTTCTCAGTTGAGGTGTCTAGATGAAAAATCTTGCTAAGTTTGAGGGGCTATCTATGTATTTGGCATAAATTGATTCAACGTTTTTTGTCTGATATCGTCAAAACTTCTAATCTCTATTGGCATTAAATAGGATTATTCTCACTAAAATAGGGGTGTAATGCTTTTTCAAAGTTAATTTGATGATTGCTAATTGATTTCTGCCTTTTACAGGAAGAAACTTGGGCTAGAGGTGTCAGAGACATAAAACAGAGACATATGGCTTCTTTACTGACTGCAGTCGAGAAAAATGTTGGCACGAAGTTGCAAGAGAAGGATATTGAGTTAGAGAACATAAATCGGAAGAACAGAGAACTAGTTGAACGGATGAAGCTAGTTACAGCAGAGGCACAAAATTGGTGTTACAGAGCTAAGTGTAACGAATCTTTAGTGATCACATTAAGAACGAACCTTCAGCAAGCGATGCAATCTGCTGAACAAGGAAAAGAAGGGACCGGAGACAATGAGCTAGATGATGCTGTGTCCTGCATTGACCCGAACAATTGGCTCAGCATCCCTAGTGGTTCTGGTAAGTGTACATCGACGAAGAAAGCCATTATCTGCAAGGTATGCAAATTGAAGGAGGTATCCATCTTATTGATGCCTTGTAGACACTTGTGTTTATGTAAAGATTGTGAAGGATTAGTTAATGTATGTCCTATCTGCCAGTTGATGACAACTGCTAGTGTTGAGGTGTTATTGTCTTGAAATGTGAACAAATTAACTCTCAAGGCAAAAGATATAATCTCATACAGCATTGTGGATTTACTTTCTCTATTTACTGTACAGAATCAGTTTCTTGAAATTGGGGTTTAACTATCACGGTTCTTCTTGATTCTTAATTAGGATTTGGCCATTTATTTTCTATTCCAGTGCTTCTTTTGTGGACCTATTTGTGTTTCTTTTCAAAATTTGATTTGCATTATACAACAGTGGATCACATTTCGCTAAATAGAAATTAATATTCATCCTCAGAAATATCAGTCATAAAAAAATATTAATCCTCAGAGATACTACCTATTAAACAGTGGCAGAAGTACTACTAAGTTGGTGCATTTGAGGACTGTGTTTGCCCTTTGCAACCAAAGATTATATTAGTTATTGAAATGCAATGTGTTTTGTTAAAAGTTGTTCACGTCTTTAGATTGTTCATACAAGATCTTTTCAATTTCAAAACCCAACGTTAACTAGTGGACATAACAAGAAAAAATGTACGTTCAGTGTATAAAGTTACTCCTTTATTGAATTCCCAAAACTCCTAAAGCAGTTGAACAATAAGTTGGTACCTATGAATCCCTTGAAAATTGTTGAAACAATATTTAGCGACTTTTACTATGAAATGTAGAGTGATAATTACAGGTTTGCTTACAATTACAATATTTCATTTGGTCATATCATTTGTATTAGAGGAATTAAGCCTCAAATGTGTCTATCAAATGTGCGAAACATGTGGGCACCATAAAGAGAGCAAATAAAACAGGGTTTCTCGTTAGACTATTCAATCTTTTGAACTAGTATAATATTGAAATGAAAAAGAGATGTGAACAGAGACGAGTAATTAATCAACAAATGAAAATAAAATTATTTTGATAGGAAGTGAACCTAGAGGTTTGATTCAAGTACATTTAATTTAGGGCATGGACATGACCAATTCCAATTATGTTCTGCCCTACTTGAAAGAATTTTTAAACCTAGGTTAAAAAAGATTTGCATTTTGTTTTGATTAATTGCATATATAATTTAGGATAAAATGCTTTGCTTGAGTGGTTAGAAGTAACTGTCAACGTTACTTTACAAACATTTGTTGCCTTGAAAGATGCTATGTTTACCAAGAATTATTTCATATTTGGCATGTTCTAATTGTTGCCGTGAAATTTATGGATGATGAAAGTTGGAGTCAATGAGACCCACTATTCTGATGGGTAGGTTGATTAATATTTTTCTAATCTTGTCGACCTTACATCAACCAAAATAGAATACAAAGAATTTTAAGAAATGCACTAACGTGTAAAAATATTTATACCATTTGTTCATCATTAAGATAATTACAGATAATCCTTATGATAATTATATATTAGTATTCTACAAAAAAGATAGCTAACTCGTTATAATATGTTAAACTATACTAATCGTATAGAAACTTTTATTTATATCAACATATATAACTTAAATCCCATATTAAGTTAACTACCGCAATGAATTTCAAATGTGATTGGTTTTGTTCGACTTTTGATGGCTAAGTTCGCTAGCTTAAAATCCAATATTACCCCATTATTTAAAGCCCGTTTGGATTGACTTATAAATGGTCAAACCAACTTATAAGTTGTTTTTTAACTTATTTGGGTGTTTGGTAAAATAAAAAATAACTTAAATTAAGTTAAAAAGTGCTTAAAATAAGTCAAAACCAAGAAGTTGCTCAACCTCAACTTATTTTTTTTGGACTTAAAAGCCATTTTGGTTTGACCAACAACTTTACCCTTTTATCCCTCATATTTTATATTAATTTCAATACTACCCTTACCTCCAAAAACCCTTTAAGCACTTTTATCCAAACACATAATTGCTTATTTATAAAATAACTTTCAACAATTAAAAAGTACTTCATTTTTTTTTCCAGCTAATCCAAACGGGCTCTTAGTTTGCTTAACTATTAAGTATAGAACTTAAAGTGACCAAATATTTGAAGAAAAGCTCTCCTCATTTTATCAAAGCAGACTAACTGTTTATTCAGAAAAATATATATTCTTTATTTATCCAATATTAGATGCAGGGGCGGATTCACCCTTTAGAATGGGGGTGGCATGACACTCTCTAGATTAATAAATTTTTTATATATCTATGTTGCAATTTGCTTAAACTAAATTAAATATTTGATCATGACACCCCCAGTCGCAAATTAGATAAAGGTGCCATGGCTGGTAGACACAAGTTTGAATCTATCTTGAACATTTTCCAACTCCCGTTTCTGTTTATGCTTTTTAGTTCATTTGTACCAGTCGTTTCCCTTTTCGACTCTCCCAATTTTCTATTTATATTTTTATTATTTATATTGTCTTTCCTCTATTCTATTATTTTATCTGTGATCTCTAGTGAGAACACACAAAATAAAAACTTCAAAATTCCTTAAATTAAGAATTTATCTAATGTCAAATCTGTGAGTATTTAAATCGAAAAGCTTGGGCCTCAATGAGAATTTTGGATTGAGATCAAAAGTCAATTTTTTTATAATTTTTTTTGTTGATTACTCCCTCCGTCCATGTTTAGTCTATATTTAACTTGAGACACTCTTAATAAGAAATAAATAAAATGAGAAATGAATTTGAGTACTTAATAATGAGGGTAAAGTAGCTATAAAATGTTAAATTATGTCTTGGGGTTTTTTTTTTTTGGTAAATAAAGGAATTTTATTCAAACCAAATTGGGCATTACACTGCCAAACAGGGCCGATGTTATATCCCGTAATTTTATACGTCGAGTTATTCGCAAGAGAATCGACTCAAGTTAAAGACGGGATCATTTTCGGGCACGAAACAGAAATCTTTAATTTCCGGTCTCTATTAGAAAATGAATGTCTTATGAATTTTACTTAGTGTAAAAATATTAATGGAAAGTTGGGATTAATTTACCATGATTAGATTATTAAGTGGGGGTTAAAAATTTAATTTTCACTAAACAAGTCATTAGTGCACTAAGTGGGCCCCACCAAGACATGTGGCCAAATTTAATTGGTTCAAGCCTTGAGTGGGACACTTGTCACTCTTAAGGGCTGCCTATATAAGGAAAAAAAATCTGATGAGCAAGAGCTCATTTTCCACCTTCAACATTACAAGAAAACCTAGCTAGAGAGAGAGAGAGCATAAGCCATGGCATTTGGCCATGGCTAGCAAAATTGGAGCTCGAATTCCTTGATCAAAAAGATCAGATTTTCAAAGTATTCCAACCAGTTAGGAAGGCTATAATAACGTGGATTAGTCATTTGGAGCAACAAGAACAAGTATTAGTTCATTTCACAACTTCTAGCCAAATTAAGAAGTCAACTTGTTAAGGTAAGATTTCGTTTTTTTTCGTTATAAGATTGGAGTTAATGATGTTGTAATGGATATATTAAGTTGTATTATGTGAAGTTGGAAGTAAGAAAATTGTTTGATTAAAGTTGGCATTAAAAGTGGGCAGATTTGGAGTTGTTTTAATTGGGTTGAGTTTGATTAGTGTTGTCACTATTATGGTATGATATTTGTAGATAATTGTTTATGTTGAAGGGCTGAAAATATGGTTATTGACATGTATAGGGGCTGTTGTCAATGGTAAAAATTATACTTGATTCCATGTGTTTGTGATTTTGTGGAATAAAGGTCGAAAATTGTATTTCGATGTTGTAGTGTTGATGGACTGTTTTGGGTTTCCTATTGAAACAAAATTGAAGTAATTCTTGTACATGGATGGTTGTTGTCATTAATGTTATGGATTATGTGTAAAAGGTGAAAGGAAAGTTTAAATCATGTTAGAACTTGTTGTGAAATTAGAGCAGTTTCCTTGCATATAATAGTTGATGTTGTTGTTGTTGTGGGCTGTTTTGATAAGGTTTTTGGTGGAAAATCTCATGTGATTATATGGCTATTTGAGGTTGTCATTGTTATGGTTAAATTGTAGTTAGGGGCTGTTCTTGAGGAATTGGAGAACTAAGGATAGTTAAGATTGTATTGTGACGTTATAATGGATGGGGCTGTTTTAGAACTTGTTGTAATGTTACGATAGTTTTCTTGCATATAGAGGTTGATGTTGTTGCTGATGTGAATCATCAAACTTGGAGGAAAGAAGCGTATAAAATATCGTATGCGAAGTGTGTGCGATCTGCTTGGTATATTCTTAGATGTTCATGAGATTATCGGTCATTGTTATGTGGTAACTAAGGGCTGTTTTGGGGTTGTTTTGTAATGAATTTCGTGGCTGTTTTGTGATGAATTTCATGGCTGTTTTGTGATGAATTTTGGGGCTGTTTTGGGTCTGCTTGTTATAAATTTCGTGGCTGTTTTGTGGTGACATTTTGGGGGCTGTTTGTTGTAATTTTCGTGGCTGCTCTTGTTGAGTCGAAATGCAGGGATTATAGTTATGATTATGTACAATATATGTAGTATATTTGCTGGAGTATGGGTTGTTCTTGATGGCTGGTCTAACATTGTTAAAGGGGATGGATAAACATAAGGAATTAGTGTATTAATCACTTTGTTGTTGTGGTTGTTGTACTCCATGGATGTAAAGAGAAAGAATGATGGCAATGGTGTATGTAGTGCATATGGGGCTGATTTTGTTATGTCCTTGAGTTGTGTCTTGTTATTGATGTTGTTGACCTCGTATGTGAGTTGTGGATGTGTGAAAGTAGTGGAAGTGCTGCCCACTTGTTTTTATACAAGAACGACTTATCGTTTACTAGCAACCACCAATTTGACGGACATGCTACCATTGTTATAGGTTGAAGTGCCAATCGAGACGAGTTTAAATTATTGAATTGGTACAGACGACAAACGGTATGTAAGGCAACTTCCTTTCTTTTTGGCATGTCTTAGTTTTACATAGGCTAAATTAGAGCCTTAAGGAAATTCCAAATCCGAAATCCGAGCATGTTATGATCCGTATATGTTCTTTGGCACTCTTATGTATGATTTGATGAAATATGAACCCTTATGTCTTTGAAATAACCGTTTTTCGAACTTTGCATAAAAAGGGTTCACTTTAAAGAAGTTCGAAATTTCCGAATGCCATATCTTTCACATAAGTGCTCGGATTGCTCCAAAATATTTTCATAAGAGTTTGCATGATGTATAATGAGTATGTTTTCCATGAGCGGGCCCGATTCGGGTCGATACCCGTCCGTGGGTCCCGCGACCTTCCTTTATGTAATGCGGACAACTTTTGAAAGAATTTGGTATGATTATCATTTCGAATTTCAAGTATGGTCATTTACTTATATTTGAGTCTATGATAATGATTTTATGCATATGGTTACTCATGACTCTGCTCGTGCGTTCTGTTATATCTTTCGCCGGTTCCCGGGCCGGTTCTGTTATCGTGCGCACTTTGATATACTCCGGAGTTATGCTGTGTTTATGGTTCACCGAGCTACTCGCAAAAGAGGGTCGGGTTCCACATATATTTGGTGTTATGCTGTGTATGGCGTTATGTTGTGATGTGATATGTGACGGGAATACGGAGATTTGAAACTTTCTGGTGTTATGCTGTGTTATGGCGCCATCGACGGGCGGGCGACCATATTCTTCTGTACCCTACGCATGACTTATGTTTTAAAATAAACATTTTGATATGTTGAATTTATACTTATGTTCTGTACTACTATTTCGTTTATGCCTCAGATTTGTTTCTGTATTTTCTGCTTTGCATACTCAGTACATATTTCGTACTGACCCCCTTTCTTCGGGGGGCTGCGTTTCATGCCCGCAGGTACAGACGCACAGTTTGGTGATCCACCAGTTTAGGACACCCTCTTCTGCTGTTTGGAGTGCTCCTCTTATTCCGGAGCCTACATTTTGGTATATATACTTGTTTGATGCATATGTATATATTTGTTCAGGGGTACGGCGGGGCCCTGTTCCGCCATATGATCCGTTTGGTCTGTTTAGAGGTCTGTAGACGTATTTGTGGGTGTGTGTGCCTACTTCTGTACAGATGTGTTTGTATGACCCTGTTCGTTATGGCAGCCTTGTCGGCGTGCACTTTGTATATGTTTTGGGCTGTTGCGCCATCTGTTAGCCTTGTCGGCTTTTGATACTTTTGATAGCCTTGTCGGCTTTTGATACTTTTGATAGCCTTGTCGGCTTTTGATACATTTGATAGCCTTGCCGGCTTTTTGATATAAGTATATGTATATGTTTGCGTCGAAATGTGTCTGATACAGTTCGACATAGTTTGAGACGGCATATAGTGTTTATGGCCGTATATGCTATCTGTATGTGATTCGATTTGGATAAGTGTGTTACGATTTGATATGTTTGTCTGTCTGGGTGCCCAAGTAGGGCACTAGTCACGGCCTACGGGGTTGGGTCGTGACAGTCGACCTCCTGTTTCTCAAAATTAAAAGCAAGACTCTACTTATACAAAGGAGCCTAACTACATACTAAGCATATCTACCACCAAGAAAATAGAACAAATATGTCAAACTACGTACCAAGTGTATCTGACCACAAAACAAGATGGATAACAAAGAAAAAAAACATAACTTGACTAAAACCCATAAACCAACCTCATAGTAGCATCTAGCAGTAGCATAGCCATCTGTCAAGGATTAGTGAGAACCAGCAGCTCTTGTTGCCATTTCCTGTTGTGCTGCCCTTTGATGTGTATGTGGATGGCTATCTCTCGGCAGATTCTATCAACTTGAAAGTAGCCATTGTGGAACCTCAAAAGGTTTCTTTCCCTCCAAATAGTAGCCACCAACATAGCAAAAATAACACTGATTATCGCTCCTTTCTCGGTCCTTCGTTTTGCCCATGTACACACCCAATTCACCTCCTCTTGCCAAGTGCCAATTGTCCTCTGAATACCTAGCCAGTTGAGCAGTCTTGTCCACAAAGCTCTAGTGATGGTGCAGTTGAAGAGTAGGTGGTCCAGAGTTTCATCAGCTGAGTCACAAAACACACATGAAGGTGGAACTTGTATGCCGAATTTAAGCAGCCTATCTACAGTCGCAAGTCTTCCCATGATAGCTAGCCACAATGTAAATTTGTGTCTAGGATGAACTGAAGGATGTAGGGACAGACTTTTCCAAGGGACTCGAGGATAGCATGGTAGCAAAGCAAGCTACATTTGCTTGATGGAATTTTTTTTAGCATGAACCATCGATTGAAATCTTGTAATCAGGTCCCCTTGTAGTGTAGGTGCTTGTAGAATATACCTTCTAGCTTCCAATATGTTCCGTACAACCCATGTTGCATTGTTGGGAATGGTGCAGTTCTCAACAATGCAACATGTCTTGGGTTTTCAAACTATACAACTTACATGTAAAAATAGACATCTATTTTAGTATAGTGGATAAATAAAAATGAACGGACAGAGTGTATTATAAAAATTCGTGCTTTTCTATAATTGTTAAATTCAATTTAAATCACTTTACTATTTACATTGTGATGGAAATTTTGTTGCTTAGAAAAAAACATGAAATTTATGATTTATTTTTGAAAACTTGTAGTTATCTAATTCTACATTTACTTATGGGGTGTAATTTACCTATTGAAGAGTTTTTCTATTTATTTTTATTTAATCCGGTATAATTCCCTTATTGAAGATGTTATTTTACTTGTGCGAGTTCACTTTTTAATATACATAAAAGATGTAAGTTCCTTGGTGAAAATGTTGATTTTACTTTTGTTGTTAATATGTGTGATTCCTTGTTTAAGATTTTAATTATGTTCGTTTCTTGATTTTTGAGATGTAATCTTCATATTTGCAAATAAAAAACGGCCTATTAAGTTGACCCAAATAAACTCAAAGAGATGAACTCGACCCAAATACACATTTCTAATAAGATGTACAGTGAAGAAAATTGTGGCGTCAGTCAACTTCAAATCCTAGATCCATCTCTGATTAGATGAGCCCACCACTTTTAAATCATAGAGGTAACAATATATAATTGGTTAGGTGCAAGTGTTTGGCAATCATTTATAACTAATACTAGTGTCAGTTGGCCCGGGCTTACCGACATTAAAAATTCAATTTGTAGATATTTAAAAAAAAAAAATCTGCTCTTGGTTCTTTATTCTAGTAACATCAGTTTGACATTTTCGAAAGACTTCTAAAATATTAAACTATAAAAACGCATGTTAACGGAAAATATTTTTCTTAGTTTATATATTAGTTTTTTTTTAGGAAAAAAATCAATAATTGAAAGCTCTTCTAATTTAATTTTTTGAGATTAAGTCCCCGATGATCCAAATTGAGCTTTTCATAGGTTAAATTAATTTCATTTGAGTTCTTTGAATTGAACTCATATTGGCTAACTTATTTTTTAACAAAAATATTTTGCAAAATGCCGGATAATTAATATGTTATATAATTTAGGACAAAATGGTTAATTTTAGCATGAAAAAAAATTCTTACTCCTAAATTATATTAAATATATTATCCGGTTTTTACAAAATATTTTAATAGTAAAAAAAGGTAAAAAAATTATACTTTTTGCAATTGTCTAGTATTATTATTGTATCGAAATTATATTTCTTTAAATACAATGTTTTTCAAACATTTTTAGAATATGTATAAAAATAATATAGTTCCTCTTTTAATACAGTAATTTATTAGATAATTTTATGTTAAAAGTGCGCGCACGTAAAATTCGATTAATTAACTACCATACTTTGGATTTCATTTTTCGATTGAAACGGAAGGGCTATTAGTTACATTTTTGATAAATTTTAAAAATATTTAACAATGTATATATTGAAAAAAGTTTAATATTTTCACACAAAAAACTCAAATATGTATGAGTATGCTTTGTGGGGGCCACTATGATATTTTCCATGACATCATCATTTTTAGTGGCATAAAAAAGCCCTAAAAGTTCTTAAAATTTACTAAAATGTGTGATAATTTATAAAGTCATAAAAATTTCAAGGATAAAAAGGGATAGAAAATTCATGTGAGGACTATAAAAAATGAGATTCTCCCTCATATATAATAGTAAAGTAATGTCAATATAGCCCATTTACAAGGCCCAAATACAAATGATAGTAAGAAAAAGAATTGAGTGCAAAAAAGCAATTATGTAGGGGAAAAGTTAGGACATTTGAAGCAGCCTCATAGCATCAAAGAGATTGTGAGGACTACAAAAATTCTAACATCTACCCAAGCACGTTCTTTGTTTGATCATTATTTAAATATTTCAATGTTCTCCAGTTAAATTAATTAACGGAAAAGGTCCAAAAATACCCCTGAACTATTGAAAAAGGCTCATAAATACCCTCCTTCCACCTTTTGGTCTAAAAATACCCTTCCATCCACCTTTTAGGTCTAAAAATACCCTTAAGGTTTGTTTTTGGCTCAAATATACCCCTCAAACTAACAAGTTAAAATTAACTCTTTTAAAAAGCCAAATGGCAATTTGTAATTGGTCAATAATAAAATTCCGTAATTTAAAAAAATAATCCAAATTAAAAAAAAAAATTGCCAATAATAAATTTCCAGTAATTTAAAATTCCAGATTTAAAAAAAAAATTGCCAATAATAAAATTCCGTAATTTACATATTTTTTTTTAAAAAAATTGTGTGGAAACTTAAAAATTAAAAACTAAAAAATTTAAAAATATGAACGAAACTGTTTTTTTTTTTTTTTTTTGCATTTCGTGAATTAATCAACGAAATATGTTTTTTTTTGCATTTCGTGAATAAAAAAACGAAATAGGAAATTATAATGTTTTTTTGCATTTCGTATATTAAAAAACGAAATAGGATAAAAAAAATTATTTTCGTTCATATAAAAACGAAATTGGAAAATTGGACAAAATATATTTTCCAATTTTGTTTTTATATGAACAAAATTAATTTTTTTTATCCTATTTCATTTTTCAATACACGAAATGCAAAAAAAAAATTATAATTTCCTATTTCGTTTTTTTATTCACGAAATGCAAAAAACAAAAACATATTTCGTTGATTAATTCACAAAATGCAAAAAAAAAAATCAGTTTTGTTCATATTTTTTAATTTTTAAATTAAATAATATATGTGTCCAATCACAAAATGCCATTTGGCTTTTTAAAAGAGTTAACTTTAACTTTGTTAGTTTGAGGGGTATATTTGAGCCAAAAACAAACCTTAAGGGTATTTTTAGACCAAAAGGTGGAAGGAGGGTATTTATGAGCCTTTTTCAATAGTTCAGGGATATTTTTGGACCTTTTCCGATTAATTAATCATGAGTTTAGCTTTTCGTTGCCAGTTCATGGAATCTACATCTATGTAATAATGATAATGATAATAGAAACTAAACTTTCAATGAATATAAGAAACAAGAATTATATAAGCAACAAAATTGAAGTCATGATGATTAAGAGTTGTCATAAAGACTAGCAAAGGTAGCATAACGATATATTAGCTTCTTTATCTTCTATAAAAGCAGGTTCAACTCTAAAAAAATAAAAAGGATGGTAGACCAAAGAGTGGTATAACAACGCTTAATATAGATCTAGAAATGCTACATGGTAAAGAAATATAGAAAATTCAGAAGAAAAACCAAGATCTATTGTGAAAATTTTCTCTTAATAAAATTTTGCAATTAAGTTATCAAATGAAATGAAAATATTTTTAATTTTGTTTTCTGAAAGAATTCATCAAACTAGCGTGTCTCCTTTTTCTCTTTTTTCAATAAAATGTTTGTTGAGTATGAAAAATCGACATACCATTAGAGCTGTGGTTGAATAGTCAAATTCCTTTATTTTTATTAATAGAGGTCTCAGATTCAAACTCAACTTTTATGCTTTTTATTTTTTATTTTTTTATGAGATATACTTTTTTTTAATCTACTTAAAAAAATATTTTTTTTAGAAACTTTTTAGTCTTAGCATTTTAATTTTGTCTTTAATAACATGAATTGTTGAGATCTATTTGATATAAAAGTTTATTTTCTTATTAAGAGAGAAAAAAATAAGAGGATATGTAGAATTCGACGAAGGTAATTTGATTGGTTTACATATATTTATTTTACAAGTCAAAAGTCATTTTTAAAATTTAAATTTTTTTACTCAGTAATATACCTTTATATAAAATGACCGATGGAACATGAAGCACGTTATTTGTAGTCTACCTGGGGTGAATCCAAATTAACCATATAGGGTATGTTTGGTATGAAAATTCCATCGAAAAGATTTTTCACGAAAAATAACTTTTTAAAATTAAGTGATTTACTTATTTTTTTTGATGTTTAGTTAGTGAATAAATTTTATTTCAAAATCATTTATATACTCCACAATTTAAACAAACATTATAGAGGTAAGGATTGGGTGGGTGAAGTGGTAGGTCCGGGATAGTTGCGGGAGGTGAGGAAGAGACGATTTGAAAACGTGGGTCAAATATTTTTCTCATTCTTTTAAAACTTGGGTCAAGTATCTTCGGTCTTTAATTCAAGGTAATGGTAGATCGATGATGGTGTCACACATCGTATTGTTGGCTCGCCTCTAGAATCTTGTGCGATAAGAAGGTACCACAAAAACTTAAAGGTGAGTTCGATAGAGTGATGGTTAGATTTATATTGTATGGTGCGAAATGTTGATCAGTCAAGAACTCTCATGTCCAAAAGATGAAAGTTGTGAAAATGAGGATATTGAGGTGGATGTGTGGGCTTACTAAGAGAGATAAAATTAGGAATACAGATATCCGATATAAGGTGGGAGTGGACTCCATGATGAACAAGATGATGAAAGTGAGACTAAGATGATTTGGACATGTGAAGAGAAGAGTAGATGGCTTATAGATGAAGTGAGAGGTTGGCAATGGGAGGCATAAAGAGAGTTCGAGGTAGGGCAAAGAAGTATTGAGAAAGGTGATTAGACAAGACAGGACGCATCTTGAGCTTACCGAAAACATGATCCTAGATAGGAGGGTTCGGAGGTCGGGGATTATGGTAGTAGGTTGGGCGTTAGGCTTGGTGATCGTACTTGCACCTACTTTCTTACCAGTATTAGTACTATTCTCGCAGTTTCTTCTTCTTCGATTTCCGTTACCACCTATGCTTTTTGTGTTTCGATTATCGCACTATTTGGTTGTTGTTACCGTTCTTTCTTTTTAATGTTATGTACTGCTTTTCATTTCACATATATTTTGTTATTGTTGCTGCTTTCATTTTTGTATTTCCTTTTTTCAAACTGTTTTGAAATAATTTACATAAGCTTAGGGTCTTCTCGGAAACAACATCTCTACCTCTACGAGGTAGGGATAAGGTATGCATACACTCTATTCTCTCAGATTCCACATGTAAAATTACAATAAATATACTATTATTCTTGTTGTATTCTTCTAAAACTTATTTAAAAATAATAATTTAATCAATCAAACATGAAAAAATTGAAAAAGTCCTCTAGAGCACCCCTAAAGAGTTATAAATCATACTGCTACTATCAAATTGTTAAACCTTGCATAAAGAAAGACCGGGGGCATATGAGTCCAATGAATCAGCGGTGAGCTTGCCAACAGCGTGTCCCCACTGGGCACATCTTACAAAGAGGCTTTTTTGCTATTTGAGCAAACAAATGACTAGAGCCTGAATGAGCTTATGCCTATAAACAACAAATAGCTTATAAGTTAAAAAAAAAAATTTAGAGTAATTTAATTTATTTTTTTTGGTAAGTTATTTTCAGCTTATAATCTGCTTTAGATAAAATAAGTCAAATGAACCTAATTATTTTTTTCAGCTTATTTTAAGCATAAAATAACTTTAAACTGACCAATTAAACACTCAAAATAGCTGAAAATAACTTATAAGCAACTTACCGCCAATCCAAACAGGCTCTAGCTAGATACCAAGTACTGCCAATCTAATTCCAGCTCACAACCTACTACTCTCTTGGCTTTCTTCTATATTTGATAGTCCCAAGAAAGAAAGAAACAAGTGGTAGAATCCTCCACATCATTTAGTAGGTAAACCCCTTCTCATGAAAATGTCTCTATGATCTTGATTTTTCACTACAATTGTTTTATTTGGGTAGTTGTTGTTGTTGTTCTTATTTGTATGACTGCATCATTGTTTTTGGTAATTCTGGTGTTGTTATGCACCTGATTTTCTTTGTTTAAAGTTATCATCTTTTGTTTTTACTTTGCTCATTCATGTTCAATTGTTAAATCTGGTTTCCCAACTTGTTAGGGATTATCATCTGATTGGTATTTTTGCCTTTGCCTTTAGTATCTCTATGTTCTTGATTTTACTCCTATTGCTAAATTTTGATAGAAATCGTTTTTTCTTTTAAAGATTGTGCACGCTTTTTGAAAATTCTGTGTAGCTATTTGGGTACTTGTGTTTTTATTTGTGTATGAGTGCGACATATTTTTTAGTAGAAATTCTGGACCTTTTGGTGTTGTTATGCAGTTTTGTTTAAACTTATGATCTTTTTTTCTCCCTTTTGTTTCACCTGTTAATGTGGTTTTACCAAGTTCTTCAGGATTATCATCTGATTTTACTCTAATTGCTAAATTTGATGGTCGTCGATTCTTTTGTTTTTATCTTTTTGGAAATTCTGTGTAGTTATGCAGCTCATTCTTTGTCTAAAGTTACACCCTTTTGTTTTATGTATATTCACTTCTTAATCTGGTTCCAAAGTATGGGTTGATGGGTATTTTGTTTAAAGGTTGACTTTGCCCTTAAGACTTATAGGACAGAAATGTTTTTCATTGCACTGTGAGTATATACTGAATCACCTGCTCTTGATAGAGTATTTTGCTGAGAGGTTGCCTTTGCCTTTAGAATTGTAGGTCACTCTGGTTTTTATTGCATTGCGAGTGTATACTGAATCACCTTGTCTTGATCCTTGTCAGACTTGTATGCCAGGTTTAGGTTTTAATTTCCATTTAGGGTTAGGCTGTTTGCTTGGAACAGAAAGAGGGGTTGTCTCGGTATGCAAAAGGTGGCTGGAGACAGCCTGGTAAATCGGAGTTGGGGGGGGGGGGGGGGGGGGGGAGGTGGGGGATGAATCAAAATATCACGGTTTTGTCTTTTTCCCTTTGTCGATTGCTGTGTAAGCACTGACAATGTTCTTTTAAGTTTTACCTTTTACTTCGTGTGTTGAATTGAGATGTTGCTTTGCTCATTTTGATTGTTCAAAATCCAAGAGGTTATATACATGTCATAACTTAGTATTAATTGCTTAAGGGAAAAAAGTATGCTTTAAGGAATTGTATTTCTGTATGAAACTAGGAGGGTCAATTTTTACTAATGTTGTCATGTTATACTGAAATGTTAAACTGTTTCTGTTAAAAGCTTTGGAATGCTTTAAGAAATTGTATTTCAGTATGAAACTAGGAGGGTCAATTTTTACTAATGTTGTCATGTTATACTGAAATGTTAAACTGTTTCTGTTAAAAGCTTTGGATGTTTGATGAAAGATTAAAGAGGTTGTTGTAAGTGGCATGAACAGGTAATTAATTTTGGAAGCTATCAAGTAGTAGGAATCCTATTCGTGTTTTGAACGAGGAAATGGGATCGGAGGGGCCAAAATCTGTGACCATTCATGTAACGGGGTTCAAGAAATTTCACGGTGTTGTTCAGAATCCTACCGAGACAATAGTTAATGGCTTGAAAGATTATGTTGAAAAGAGAGGATTACCTGCCGGTGTGACCTTGGGTAGCTGTACTGTTCTTGAAACAGCTGGAGAGGGTGGACTTCCGACATTGTTGAAGGTCATAGAGTCAGAGTCTTCGTCAACAAACAGTTCAAATAATGGACAAGTCATATGGGTTAGTTCCGCCGTGACAAACCTTTTACTTTGACTAATTTGTGTGGGTTGTTCGCTCTTTAAACTGTCTTGTGCAGAAAATTGCAGGAATATACACAAATTATGCATATTTATGAAACATGAATAACTGGATGTGTGGTTCTCTTATGCTTTCTATTTTATTTTGACTAATTTGTGTGGGTTGTTCGCTCTTTAAACTGTCTTGTGCAGAAAATTGCAGGAATATACACAAATTATGCATATTTATGAAACATGAATAACTGGATGTGTGGTTCTCTTATGCTTTCTATTTTATTTACCACCTCTGAATTGTAGACATTTTGAGGGGTAAGTGAATTGTGGTGAGCTAATGATCATAATACTCTTATAGTGCCAGATTGAGAGCTTATAGTACACGCTGCCTTGGTTGCAGCCTAGAGCATTTTGCAGCTAGTCCAATACTCCCTTTGTACCAATTTAGGTGGCACACTTTCCTTTTTACTCTGTCCCAAAAAGAATGTCACCTTTCTATAATTAGAAATAACTTAACTTTAACCCCTTTTACCTTTAATGAAATGATTTATAGCCACACAAATTTCTAAGGTTTGTTTTAGACCACAAATTTCAAAATTTTCCTTTCTTTCTTAAACTTTGTGCCAAGTCAAATGGTGCCACATGAATTGGGATTGAGGGAGTATGAAACTCCACATACGCCAAATATAAAATGAATGGAGTACTATGATAGGGCAGAGGAGGAAAGATACATGGAACTCAACAATCATCCGTATTTTGAGTGAATAATAGGAATTGATTCTGGAATTGGCAATTAGCTGCTAAACCATTTCTTTGCGGAAGTTGATTGGAGGAGCGTCCATTTTCTCTCGTTGACCCTTATAGATGAATTTGACTACAATTACACATGCATCAGACCGTTCAACTATGTCCTAACTTTGGCTATCAAGTTTGGAGGTTTTAGATTGGATAAATGAAAGATAAATTCAAGGACTAAGTTATGTAGATATGTGAAGCAATATATTAAAGCCCAAGACAATTGGCAACTTCTTCCCTACTTTGTAGTTCTATTGTTGTGAAAATTTAGTCTCCGAAAGGGCAACTAGTTAGGCCCATTACCGTCCCATACATAATAGTGAGAGCATACAGACTGATGCTAATCTGTGACCAAGAGACTAGAACTTGAGTCTTTGGATTGAGACTGCATGACCGAAGAAAAAAAGGCCAAAACATGAGCCCTGTTGCTGCCTAACTTTCTTGCTAATTGCTTTTTCTCAACATTTAGGTACCAATTTGGGTTGGATATCAGGATAAATAACCCTTATGTAGCATTCTACATGCCAATTTAAATTCATAGAAATTGGTGGTACATATCAGGTCTTCAATAGGCGAACAGGAGTACCCCTTTGAAGCTTGAGAAGAGTCCGCGAAGGACACTCTTTGCGTCAGTTTTTGTGAACACATTTGATTGGGCTTCTCTTCAGAAATGCTAGCCATATATCCGTGTATATAGAGAAATATTAAAAGGCTTTGAAATCATGGTCTAGAGAAGGAAAATGTGGAAGTCATAAAAAGTATAAATTCAGCTTCTGCGCCAGAGCTTTGAGTCTGGAAGAGAGAGTTTATCATGTGACACTTTTTCTTTAGTTCTTATCTAGTATTCTTGGAAACCATCAACCATCCGTATATACCTTGAAAATAGTAATAAATGAGCATTGGAGGCGGAAGCAGCTTCTAGGAGTATCCAAGTGGAAAGCCTTAGATAACAAACTGTCAGTAAAAGAATGTATGGTGTAATCTCACAACCAGCTTATATTCATGATGTAAACAGCCAAGTTGCATTAAATATTAGCTTGTATAAAATGAAATCACGGTATCAGTTTGATTGGAAGTTCATAATATAAATCCTGTATGCAATGAATGATATAGGAGTAAGAGAGAAGAAATGCATACATAATTTATGTGCTTGTTTTTGAAGACCTTGCATTTACTGTGCCTGCTCCTATTCGCTCCCCTCCCTCCCTCTCTCTCACACATACACACTTGGAATGCTAGGAGAAAAATATGATGTATTCCTGATAAAAAATTCCTGTGTTATCTGGTCAGCTTCACCTTGGAGTAAACAGTGGAGCAACAAAGTTCGCAATTGAGCGGCTGGCAGTAAATGAAGCCACATTTCGTTGTGCAGATGAGCTTGGTTGGCAACCTCAGGTACGGTATAGTTATCTCATGACTAAAATGAAGTGGACTGAGATGAGCTAACCTGATGTTTCGTGATGCTAATATTCTTATTGGTTTTCCACAGCGATTGCCTATTGTTCCAGAAGATGGAGGAATAAATCAAACAAAAAAGGTCTTTTCTATTCTTCATATGATACTTATTAAATCTGCTTATGTATATTAGATGAAGAAATATCTTATATATTTCTCTCTTGTGCATACCTAAATACACCATTCAACTAAAGGCAAAAAAGGTAATTTTTTTCTTGGTCATCTTTATATGCATGTTGCTCAAGAAATTAAACTTGGAAAACTGAAAGGAGGTTAACTCTTTGACATATGAGTATGCATTTATTTCATAGGTAGGATAAGTAAAACTAAAACAAAGTGAGAAAAAAGCTCTATTTCATATAAATTCCTTATCTAATTTGTTTAATATTATGATGACATATTAATAGCTGAGTTTCAAAAATAGACCTTCAGTAATCTAATGCATAGCAAGTACAGTTCAGTGGAAATTCGATAAGAATGCGAAGACAAGATAATTAAAAAACAAAAAACAAAACGTAGCTTGAAAAAGTAAAAAATAGCCAAATATTGCCCTTGAAATTGAAGTGACATGTAGGGATGAGGTCATCTCGAATTTTGTTTGTGAGGATTTGATTGTTGAAGGTTGAAGAAGAGTAGAATTTTTCGAAGAAGATAACTTTAAACAAGATACTTGTAAATATAGGGTAAATGAGGAAGGAGATAATATAATATGAATACGAAATTTATTAGAAAAAAAAAAAAAAGATAACAACAATAATAGCAGCAACTGCAATAGAATTTCAGCAGCAGTAGCTTCAGTAGAATTATATAGAAGGAAACTGAAAGAAATATTCATGGTGCTGAGAATCACTTAATGTGGCCTAAGAAAAATGTTAGTAGTCATCACTCTTAGTCTTACTGACTCTAATAATCAATTGTGGACTACCTTATTTTCTAGCATTGCGATTGTTGAAACAATTTTGTATATGAGTATAAACAAACATTTTAGTCTCAACCAGGGTTTTCAGAGGCGTTTTCGGGGCGAATCCCGGGGCGAGGTGTACCAAAAACGCTCCGGGGCGCAAACGAAAGGCGTAGATCCATAGGGCGTACGCCCTAGAATTTGGGCGTAAGTTTTGGCGCAAAAACATAAGTCCCGGGCGTAAAGGCATACGCCCCGGGCGTTAAATTTGATTTTTATTGTTTTAAAAGTATTTTTGCTATAAATAATGATTTTTATTATTGATATAATGATATTTATACTTCATGTTTTCATGTTGTACTGATTTTTCCTAAAATATATAAATAAAGAAAGCAACTTTCATAGAAAATAACACTGCCATAAATAGTTTTTTTTAGATGATTATGCTTGAAATTGATAGAGATTTCTTAGCACTATGTTCCTGATGCAACTTTATTCGTTTTCTAAAATTGCTCTTACACTTTTTTCCCTTCTCCTTCTTTGAATATATAAATAAAAGCCAGTGCAAATATTAGCTGAGGTCCGGAAGGACTAATAGATCTAGAGATTGATGATGAAGTGGATGAAGATTTCATTTTAAAGATTATCTAGTCTATTATCGTTTTTTGTGTTGTTACCTTTCTCAAATAATATTTTTTATAATAATTCTTTTTATATGATTGGTGATTTATTTGAATTTATTTTCAGAATTTTAATGAAAATTTTACTTTTGCTTATTTTTTAGTAATAAAATTATAAAATTGAAGATACATGAGACATACGCCCCGTAGATCCATGAGACTTAAGCCCTGTGTCTCGGGCTTACGTCTCGCCCCTTGCTGCGTAAAATGCCTCGCCCCACGCCCCCATCTCTTAAAACACTGGTCTCAACTAATAAATGGAGTTGTGGACTCTTAGTTAGTGACTTGAGTTGTTAACATTGCACCAGATCTCAAAATGAAAATGTGTAATATAAATCTACACAAATGCAAATTTAATGCATGACAAATGTCAACAAAATACACAAAGAAGAAAGAGTAAGGATGTAATGATTTAGCGAGCCTTTGCAATTCTATCAAAATTTTATGCTCTAGGAGTCTCTGCAAAACTCCAAACTTTGCAGATTCCCGGTTTTAAAAGAGTGAGAGTTTGATAGTATTACCGCCATTTGCATATTTTCGCTTGTCTCAGTAAAGTGCTCTTTTATCTGATAGCCAAATTTGGTTTTGTTTACTAAACAGTTTTCCCGTTAAGTTCTTTGCCTGTATTCGCTCCGTCTTCCATTTTGTCCTAATCTATTATTTATTTTTGGGTGGTTGAAGACGTCTTGCTCTACTGAGTCGATTCTGGAGTTCTTAAAGAAGAAAGGCTTTGAAGTAACCATGTCCGACGATGCTGGCCGTTTTGTGTGCAATTATGTATATTACCATTCTCTCCGGTTTGCAGAGCAAAAAGGTTACAAATGTCTCTTTGTCCATGTTCCCACCTTTAATAGAGTGAATCAGGAGGAACAAATGGAATTTGCAGTTGCTCTGCTGGAGTCTATCGCCGCAACTTGCTGATATCAGTTCAATGGCTTCAAATCGAATTCATAGTTTCAAACTTTCTGTTGTTTTGTTATGTATTCTGATTTTCCTGTAAATAGACTCCCATGTGCAAATGAACATCAGTTCATGTTTCCGTTGAAGTTCTAGGTTTGTGAAAGACCTGTCTGTTGATTTATTGAGGCTGTCTTATTTCTTTCACTTTTGGTGTTCTATTATCCAATGTAGATAACGTTGTTGACAATGGCTATGAATATGATGGTGAAAGTCATATGAATTCCTTATATCTTCAATGCCTTTATTCCTTTACTGCTACTCCTATCTTTCCTTTTTAAATGTTTGTATTGAGAATCTCTTGTTATTTGTTTAAAGTTTAAGCATCTGCCTAACAATTGCTTTAGTTAAGGGCGGATATTTTGTAAGTATAATTTAAGTATCTTTTAAGCAAACTGGCAAGCGCGGTCTAGTTGTTTGAGCAGGTGATCTCCCAAATAGGGATCTCAGGTTCGAACCCTCCCGCATGCTTTCTCAGCCGAGCTGGGGTTCCATTGTCAACAAAACAAAAGTAGATTTTAAGCAACATGATTGCAATTCTGTTGTCAATTAGTCAATCTTTTTTTCCAGGTTACCAACCCAAACTTGTCTTTAACCTGATTGTACGAAATAACTGTCAGGTGGATCCTTAATTTGTTTTAACACCAGAAAAAGGACTTAGTCGTATGATGCCTTACAATAGTGTCAAAAGGTTCTCACACGTGAGAGGGCTAAAAAGTAAGAATCTAGCTAGGTGTCTGTACAAAAGTACCAAGCTTTAGTCAGGCCAAAATAAAATTCGAGGATGATTCTATCTCTGTGTCATGGGAGGAGACAAAGTTGGACGCTTCAAGTAACGGAACAAAGAAATTTAGGTAATGCAAAATCAATGATGTACAAGGACATATTTATGGACCACTTAGGACCAATGCCTTCCATTCATTCTCATCATAGTGGTCCAAACTCCAAACTGAAAAATTCTCCTAAATTTCTCTATTTGCTTCGGTTTATCCAGAAATTACATCTGTGAAATTTTTTGTATTGCAAAAGAACACAAATATTAACGTACATAACCTTGGGAGAATTTATATACCGGCTAACATGACATTCCCCAAATTTGCTATCTTAGTGAAGAAAAATACTTTAAAATCGGAGAGGGGTCAAGAAAGATTGCAAAAATTGTTAGAACATATTAAAGATATCTCAGAAGGAAGTATCCCACATTGATTAGGAAGAGCTTTTCTTTTCACTTTATAGTCATTCTTTATTGGGTAAAGAAATTGTAAAAAAACCGGGCTCTCGTACGGGAAGAAACATGTGAGACACAATTCAAATTATGAAGCATCTTTTTTTAATTGTCAGATGCTTAATCATGTTACAATACTCCCTATCGTCTAACTTTTAGCCTCTTGGCTGAAAAAGCAATGTTTGTAGCATGCCTGAAGTTTCGAACAATATTCGAAAAGCAGTGTATGTAGCAAGCTTCAAGCTTTGAACAATTTGCGCGATTGTTCTAACATTTTTCGAACAAAAAATATCTTGATGATGCAGGAGCACATACGTTAAGAACAATTTTCTAGTATAACAGATAAATTTTACAAGCAAAGGCTACGTAAAATGGTTAACTTTGAACTGACGGAAGAAATAAATGCATGTTTGTGGTCTTTAACTTTTGCCCTTGTGATCTAATGGAGCGGAACAAAAAGACTGAAATACCCCTACATTATAAACATATAAATAACGAAACCCAAACATAACGAAAGCGAAACCAATACGAAACCAGAAATCTTCATTGATTCCAAACACAGAAATATCCATTGATTGGAAACGCAGAAATCTCCATTGATTCATAATACAACGTCGGAAAAAGGTAAATACAAAATATACAAATTCAAAGTTATTCATATTTGATTAAGTTTAGATTTGTTGATATTTGAAAATAACAACAAATCATCTTCGGTGGATTTCAATTTGGATAAGAAAATATACAATTTTTTAGTTTTTTAGTTCATTTTTTAAATAAGCAAAAACAGTTACTCACTTGAATTGGAGTAACTGCAAACTCTACCTTATCAGACAGAGTTTATCAAACCCTATCTAATAAGGTAGAGTTTGTAGTCAAATTCTCAATTCCGCTTTATCCGATAGAGTTTCTTTGCAAAATCTACTTAAGGCAGACTTACAGAGTTTGAAACTCTGCCTGAAGATAGCAAAACTCTCCATGAAAGTAGAAATTAGATTGCAAAGTTCTGCCCCTAAGGCTTAATTTTAAACAAAGTTCTGCCACCTCCCAAAGTTCTGCCTTAAGGCATAGTTTAGCATACAACTCTCCTCCTAATCAAACATTGACTATTTTGAACAATTATGCCTTGCACCCATGTGACTGTTGATTGTTTAACAAGTGCATCTTCTATTTATGCAGGAAGTTAAATAAAAATGGGGCCAAACTGCATCTACGCAGCTTTTAACTGGAAATGGGACGCCAACAACTATGTGAATCATGAGACAAACCTAATACTTGTAAACGATGGCGTAACTTTTGAAGAATTCACTCAACAGATATTTGAGACACATACACAGTATAGTCAGCAGAAAAAGGACAATATATGGTTTGACACTAATGAGAAAATATCCAAGGGGATGCGAGTAACAAATTACAAGGAGCTTAGCACTTGCTTGTACTTGCTCAACAACAATGAGAAATTCAGAAATTACCGTTTCATAGTAGATTTCAATCCAGCTAATGCTGAAGGTCAGGCCATATAAGAAATTGACAGCCAACTCTGCATTGCTAATGAAGAACACATATTTATGGGTGAATTTAATGGGGAACAACCCAACCCTATTGAACAGAACCTTGGGATTCAACATTACCAGACTGAAATGCTAACTCCAAACCAAACACCTCAACCACCATAAAGACAGTCACCCAACTTTGCACAAATTGAAAATAATGACCTACGTACTTCTCAACATCCAGCTTCAATGGGGATTTTATTTTTGACTCCAAACCCAACAGTTCAAGAAACAATAATACAACCATCCAACCAAAGAAAGATACTAAAAAGGAAGAGAATACAAACTGAAATAATAATTTTGACTCCTAGTGCATCAATTGATCAAATACAAGTTGGTACTTTCTTCAAAGACAAAGATGTTGTCAAGAAGTGAATGAATAACATTGCAATTACACGTCATCAACAGTACAAGGTTGAAAAATCTTGTAAACAACGGTATTACATCAGATGTGTTGATTCAAACTGCATTTGGTGTTTTCATAGTTCAAGATTGAAAGAATCAGGACTTTTCAAAGTGATTAAGTATGAAAAGAAACACAGTTGTTCCATAGATTTCATCACCTCTGACATGAGGAATGCAACATCAAAAGTCATAGAAAACTACATTACAGATCTAGTGCACTATACACTACAAGAGATAACACCTAAATTTGTGATTGAAGAAATGCAGACCAGATACGGGTTGCACATTGATTGCCACAAAGCATGGCGTTCCTCCAACATGCTTACGATGTGATAAGAGGTAGCCCAGAAAAGAACTACCAACTTCTACCACAATATCTTCAGATGATGAATATAGAAATCCTGGCACAGTTATTAACATCAAATGGGACGATAAAAATAAGCTCAAGTATGCTTTTTTCGCTTATGGTGCATGCATTAAAGGTTGGAAACACTGCAGACCAGTAATGATGGTGGATGCAATGTTTTTAAAATTAAAATACCGTGGTGTCCTCATGATAGCAGTAGCAAAGGATTGCAACAACAACATACCCTCTTGCATTTAGAATTGCAGACTCCGAGAACAATGAATCCTACAGGTGGTTCTTCAAACATTTAAAGTTTTTTTTTTGGCACGCGAGAAAACCTATCAATTCTTTCTGATCGCCACCCAGCAATTGCAAGTGTAATCAACTAAGTGTATCTAGATTGCCAGCATGGAATATGTATCTACCACATGGAGAAAAATTTGCAGAAATATTTCCCATATGAAGCAATTCTAGCCCTATTCTACAATGCAACAGCTACATATAAACGGACAGATTTTGATAGCTACATGACACAGATTCGAGAAATTAACCCAAAAGCTACAGAATACATAGAAGAAGAACCACTGGAAAGATGGGCTCGTTCGTTTCACACCAACAGGGGTTACAACATGCTTACAACAAACAATGTTGAGACAATTAATTCTGTGTTGAGGAAAGTAAGGGAGCTGCCAGTATTGGCATGTATATATTTGTCACGACCCAGCTAGGGCCGCGACGGGTACCCGGGGCTAACCGCCAAGCACCGCTCGTTTCATTACTCATCATGCTCATTAACTACTCTTTTATCGATTTTATACTCAAACCGTAAGGAAGTCATCTTTCATTTGTAAACATAAATAGTTTCATGTACATAAGCCATTTAGGCTATCAAAATAATATATATAATTATATCATAGTGACCTTATCAGAACACATAACCCACACTGTGTATCTATGAGTCTCTAAGGAAGTACAAAACGCATAGACGGGACAGGACCCCGTCGAGCCCAACACATACAAATATACACAAAAGAGTAATCAAGCACCTCCGGAATAAATGAGTGCTTTCAATTGGCTGACAGCTACTACGAATCTGGGTCAAGATCTCCTCTCTGTCTACCTGTGGGCTAATAGGAGGATCATTAGCCATAAGAGAAAGATATAACCTGCAAGAGTGTCATAAGCCAATACATTTCGTATGCATATCATATTTTACATAAACATAATACATAGATCATCACATCACATATCTCATCGTTATCCCGTGTCCGGGTAACCATCATATGCAGCTCACTAGTGGTGATCATGCCTGGCCCTCTAGGCTCGGTGTAACATCGCAGCCCGCCTTAGCGGTGACATGCCCGACCATCTAGGCACGGTGGAACCAAATGTAGCCCGCCTTAGCGGTGACATGCCCGGCCATTCTGGCACGGTGGAACTTCATCATAATCAATCATAACCCATCACTATTGCACATTTCATGCACGTATCACAATCTTATCATACCTTGGCATTTTCATACATAGCATAGGCATATTACAAGCTAGCATCATTAATCATCTTATAGACATATCATGACTTAGCATTATTTCACATTTATCATTAGGAGCATACATTAGACTTTGAAGGCAACCATTGCTATGTCGGGGTGACTACCTTGCCTCACCTTGAAGGAAAGAGTGCATAAGGTGAGTGTTAACAATAATGACATCATCAGCGTTATGGGATCATCATATCATGAACTATCAAATCTCTATACTTCAACTCATTATCATCATTAACATACTCGTATGTAATTTAGTATATTTAAGGACTCATAAGTTCCATCACATAGGAGGATCATGGAAAGTTTGAAAGATTCATGCCTTTGAAGGAAGGTATAAGCCTTACATACCTTTGACGTTTAACTAAGCTATCGCTTGCGTGTTCTCCTTTAATGCACACGTCCTACCTTCAAGAGAATTTATATCGTCATTAGCTAAGCAATTATAAGAACGGGCTTTCTAAAGCTAGGGAAAATTGGGCAGTATTTCCTTTGTCTACACTACTTTTCCCACGTTCTATATCAACTCCCAAACGCTCACAACAACATTCACAATATTGCAATCAATAATCATCATTCATATGCATTGCCCACAATCCACCATTTCTCTTCAATTTCTCCACATTTATGGTTATAGATCACTATCGTGTTTTCTCATGTATCACACTTATTTCATGGTCTAAATGTCATTTAGGACGTATTCATAATCACAACACACCAACATTTATGATTCAATCCAACTACCATCCAAACATGACACTATTCACTCATTAATGACCCATTTCCTATGTCTTTCTACAATTCAAGTATCTTAACCTTCCAATACCTTAAACAACATGATTTAGTCATGAAACGTACCTTAGATGATGGTTGAACAAGCCTTGAGTGGAATTACTTCTTTAGCACCCAAAACCCTACTTCACTTCTTTTGGGTTTTCTTGAGAAAGATGAACTTTAGTGTGATTCTTACACTTGATTTCGTGGGTTTCATGTAGTTGATCACTAATTTCCTTTGAATTCTTGTAGTTGAAGAGTAGAGAGTATTCTAGAGGTTTCTATAGAGAAATATCGTGAAGATGAAATGAATTTAATGAGCTTAGGTCTCCTTTTAATGACTTAAAATCTGATCCAGAATGAACAGTAGTCGAAGTGCACAGTGGTCGTAAACCCAGTTTACGGTCCATATTCCAGTTTACGGGCCGTATATCGTGGTCGTATTTAAGCATATCAAAACCAGAAAGGTATGCTAAGGATCATGGCGATTTACGATCGCGGTTTACGGGCCATATTTCAATTTACGGTCTGTATTCCAAGTCGTATTTAACCATTTAAACATTTGACAGAAAGTTGAAGTTTTGTATGTTGGAATACGACATGGTGGTTTACGGGCCATATACTACTTTACAGTCCGTATTTCACTTTACGGTCGACTGGGCCAAAATGCAAATCTGCGACTTTCAAGTCTTCAAAACCTATAATTAGTCATTGTGGAGCATAAACTCTCTCTTGTTTCCATTGCCTTTGAAATCTTACTTAGGGTCGTCAAATGTCATTCCCTTCTGATTAAAACACCATATACTCGTATTCTTCATTAGTCTATTCGTTGTTCATTCACGGGGAAATTTACGAGGTGTAACAAGATTACATACAAAACAGGCTGCAAAATTAGTTTTACAACAAAAGATTGGATATAGTAGGCCCATCCCGTGACCTGACATGTTGGGCTGAAATGATGTTGCTTGAAATAAGTAGAGGCTTGACAATGAAAGTAAGTTTATTTTACCAACACTTGACTGAAGCCAAAAAAAAAAAAGTTATGCCATTTCAAAGTTACTGAAGTTTTGCCTTAAGGCAGAGTTTGCGCATGATAAGGTAGAGTTTGTAGTAAAACTCTGCTTGATAAGGATAAGTTGAGGCTTCAAAAATGAAAGTAAGTTTAATTTACCAACACTTGATTCATGCAAAAACAAAACAAAGTTATGCCATTTCAAAGTTACTGAAGTTCTGCCTTAAGGCAGAGCTTCCCTGCAAAAACTCTTCCTTAAGGCAGAGTTTGTCTGATCAAACTCTGCATGATAAGGTAGATTTTGCTGTCAAACTTTGCTTGATAAGGATAAGTAGAGACTTCACGATGAAAATAAGTTTATTTTACTAACACTTGACTCATCCTAAAAACAAAACAAAGTTATGCCATTTCAAAGTTACTGAAGTTCTGCCTTAAGGTAGAGTTTCCAAAAACTCTGTCTTAAAAGCAGAGTTTGCGCATGAGAAGGTAGAGTTTGCAGTAAAACCCTACCTGATAAGGATAAGTAGAGGCTTCACAAATGAAAGTAAGTTTATTTTACCAACACTTGATTCATGCAAAAACAAAACAAAGTTATGCCATTTCAAAGTTACCGAAGTTCTGCCTTAAGGCAGAGTTTCCCTGCAAAAACTTTCCCTTAAGGCAGAGTTTTCCATATCAAACTCTGCATAATAAGGTAGATTTTGCAGTCAAACTCTGCCTGATAAGGATAAGTAGAGGCTTCACAAATGAAAGTAAGTTTATTTTATTAACACTTGGTTCATGCAAAAACAAAACAAAGTTATGCCATTTCAAAGTTACTATAAAGACAAAGATTAGCACTCCAAGCCTAACTTCACTCATTTATATCACTACTTTCCACAGGTAGAAAATATCACTGCTGTCAAATTTGTCGTGAAAGATGAAGGTTATCAACATAATGTAAACCTAAAGGATATGAGTTGTGACTGCTTGGAATTCCAAACTGACAAGTGACCATGCACACATGCCATGGAAGTTATAGATAAGAGAAGTTTCAACAAGTCTACGTACTGTTCGGACTGGTTCAAGAAACAAGACTGGCAAGAGACGTATAAAGGTGAAATATGATTAGTTGGAAATGAAGACTCGTGGATTGTTCCACAAAAAATTAAGGATATCAAAATAACAGATATCAAATCAGGCTTGGAAGAAAACAAACAAAAAGATGCCATCCAAGAGGAGAAACAACAAAGTACATGTACAAATGTGGTAGATGCAGGTTATTCGGACACTCTAGGGCAACGTGTAACCACAGTCTAGCTCTCAATCCATATGCAAGAAGATACAAGAAACGAAAATTACCATAAGATGCTATATAGAATCTTTTATGAATATAATATAGATGATATGAAATTTGATTCTCCTGAAAAGGCAAAACTTTGCTATAAGTAAGATTCACAGTAGTATAATCTCAAAAGAACTTATGCTTTTTGCATAATTATACCTTCTCTATTACTTCTTTTCTTCTTTCTTATTAAATTTTTATCTTCCAGCACTTGTGTTCCACAAAAATATTTGGTGGTGTGTGTGTGGGGGGGGGGGGGGGTAGCAAGCAATTTTACCTATTCAGTTTTATAATTTGTGCCTCTTGTGGCAGGTATAACAACTTTTTGCCGGAGAAAAGGGACAAAATAAAATTGTTATCTAAAATATTACAACCTGGTAAGGCAAGTCAGACCTTAAGTCATAAGTTTAATACAATTTAGGCCTTGAGGCATAACTGAATTCTTGACTCTGTTGCTAATTTGATTTATATACTAAAAATGTCAAGGATAATAAAAACTTCAGTCATAAGAAATGAAAATAAAACAAAAAATATAAAATAAAAAAGAAATAAACTTTATTCATTAATAATATAAAAAAAGATACAATGATCCTATACAATGAGGATCATAAATTTCTTGAAAATAAAAATAAAAAATCTAATCTACATTAATGATCTCATGTTTCTTTTTAACAACAAAGCCAACACCAGTGTTGCTTGGGCAAACTTGGAAACATAGGGTGTCTCCTTCCTTGAGATTGATGGTATCAATAAACTGTTTTCAGCCTCTACAAAGGCTCCTGTAAGCGGCAATTTTGTATGTCATCCTGAATACATAGGGATGAAAAACAACGATGGCTTCGCATTCATAATTTGGAAGGTTCTCTGATATATTGTTGGGAAGAATCTTCATAAAATTAAAAAAAAAAAATTACTAAATAAGATTAATTCTAATGGACTAAAAATGAATTCATAACTGAATTCTTGACTCTGTCTGATCCAGCAGAGTTTCACTGCAAAATCTACTTAGGGCAGAGTTTGATGAGGCAGAGTTTATAATGACTCACATAAATAAGATTAATTCTAATGGACTAAAAATGAAATTTCTTTCATTTCCAAATCCCTCATGACCACTTACAATTTAAATAAGAGAATGATTCAACAAAATATTTTTATGTTATTTAAGGCAGAGTTTGATAAGGCAGAGTTTGCAGTCAAAGTCTGCCTACTCCGATAGAGTTTCTCTCTAAAACTATACCTTAAGGCAGAGTTTATAATGAATTACATAATTAAGATTATTTATCATGGACTAAAAATTAAAACTTTTCCTGATAAGGTAGAGTTTGCAGTTAAAGTCTGCCTGATCTGGTAGAGTTTCACTATAAAACTCTACCTTAAGGTAGAGTTTGCCCCTGCAAACTTTTGACTTAAATGCAGAACTTAGAAATACACCAATCATATTATTGAAGCTTGTGGATTCATCATAACAAATATACACTAATTTTAGAGAAACTAAAATCAATACAGCAGATGGCTATTAAGCCAAAAGTACCTAAAAACAAGAAAAAGGTTGACTTGTGCTAAAGGGGAACTGGCGGAGCATTCATATTTCACACAGTATAAAGCCAATAAATTAGACTCTGGCTCATCACTAATCATCTGGTTAACCAAAAAGACTCGTTCTAAAATGGAGCAAATTTTGATCAATACAACCACTTCATCTGAGCCATCTCTTAGTTTACCAATCACAAGTAACCCCACCTCATAATGCGGGTATTTTTAATTTTCAATTTAGGCAACCCACATCGGGTTCGGCCACTCTTTTCAAAACATTTCAGTGTCTTTGTTTTGTGGGTGGAACTACGTGTGGCCTGATTTCCTTTTGGATACGTAGGCAACCCATATCGGGTTCGGCCCTCCCTTTTATTAAAAACAAAAACTCAAAAGTTCTTATTTTGATCACGAACTACGTCTGGCCTGATTCCTTTGGGGATACGTAGGCAACTCGAGGCGGGTTCGGCCCTTCTAGTTTTTAAATTTTTCATTATCTTCGATTTGTCCAACCATTTTGGTTCCTATAAGATACACAAGGATTTTTATACAAGATTTTGGTCTTCACACTGTTTAAATTCATACGTCTTAGTATCTTGAAACTGGGACAAATTTTTGAAATCGGTCAAATCACTTTAAAAAACTTTCATTATAAGTTCTCACTTTTCAAATCGTTTAGAACCAAGTGTCTCCAGGACTGGAAACTGGGACAAAATTTTTCAACCCTGATCTGGCAGAGTTTGACTGCAAAGCTCTGCCTTAAGTAACATAAGAATATGTTGTGGAATCATTCTCTTATTTAAATTGGAAGTGGTCATGATGGATTTGAAAATGAAAGACATTTAATTTTTAGTCCATTATAAGTAATCTTAAATATGTGAGTCAGTATAACTCTGCTTCATCAAACTCTGCCCTAAGTAGATTTTGCAGTGAAACTCTGTCGGATCAGGCAGAGTTTGACTACAAACTCTACTTTATCAGTCAAACTCTGCCTCAAGGGAGAGTTTCAATGCAAATCTCTACCTTAAAGGTAGAGGTTTGCAATAAGTCAAAACGAAAAAAAAAAAACAATACACATCCCCTGGAAAAAAGAAAAACACAATAATAGAACACTTGCCTTCATCAAAAAACACAAAAATAAGTATACAAAATGTGATTAGAGTTTCAAAAAGTGAATACAGTTTGCTACATAAAAAATAAAAATAAATCTTTTGTTTCTTGTTAAGTTTTTTTTTTCTTCTTATCCACAAAAGTACACTTCATGTCATTGTACTCATGGTAATCATGTCCTGCTTGTTCAGGAGGTGTCTCAGAACCATCATCTATCTTGTTGAGCCCATGACAAACCAGGTTTATTGAACACTTTTTCATATACCATCACATCAGAGGGATCCCAATTCTTTGGATCTTCACCACTAATGAGCATATCAGTAAACTTGATGACAAAGCTCCCGTAATTCACAATTGTAATCTCTGAAAGTCATAACACAAAGTAGCTTTAGGGCAAAAGAGAAAAGTAAAACATAAACAATAAAAATCATCTAAAGAAACCTGAAAAAAGGTCAAAAAAGTAATGAAGATACATGCAATCCTTTCTTTGGACATTCAACGAAAGTATATGTCAATTTGCTAGTATTTGTATATGATCGCCTGTATTGGTCAAAAGTAAAATTCTCCAGCACTTTGGAGATGATAGTACATAAGCACTCTATATGCTCAATCGATTCTTCATCGTTGTTATTAAGTGAGTTGTAAATTTTGAGTCTGTGCTCATCAATATAGAAAACCGCAAGAACATAATGAAAGGTTTCACCAACTACTTCTTCGCCTGGGCACATTGGTATTAAGACTCTGTTAGCATTCTCCCATGATATCTCCCTTTGTGTTACCCCATGTACAGAATGAATAAGTAAATAGGCATGTCCACTTTGAGATTGAAGAGGGCAGTAAGAAGATTTCTCTTGAAGTTTAAGGTATTCCCCATTTCCCATTTGAATACATTATGAAATGTTATATTTGAGCATGCAGACTTAATGGCATTATTAGAGGTGGGATGATATATCATCTTCTTCCCCAAATAATACATCGTCGCATTAATATGCTGCATCAAGTAAAAAAAACCAAAAGATACAAAGTTAACTCAGACGTAAAGAAGAAAAAATAAATGAACATCTAACAAAAAAGAACATGCCATCACGAACCTCATCATCAAGCGCATACATTCCATGGTACATTTCATAAAAAAAAAAAATCCTATATTTGGGTGTAAAATCTTTCATCAAGTTTATATTCAGTTCTCAGCATCATTGATTTCTCCATCCTTTGTCCTGATTAAAAAAGAAATTATTAATAACACACATAAGAACCCTGTTCAATGAAAGAAAATAGACAAAAAGTTATGCCTTAATGCCTAACTTGATTTAATTTGGAAAATAAAATTATGCCTTAAGGCTGAATTTGAAAAACTTTGGACCTAGATGTAATTATTCAACCTATGCCATAAGGCATAAATCTGCACAAAGAATTAAAATCTTACTTAGGATGATCAAATTTCCAGGCTAGAACGTTTTTTGGATTTATGAACTTTCTAAACCTGGACACTGATTTTTGGTGTGTATCATGATGGAATGGGCAAATCCGTCTGTAGTTATCTTTCCAGTAGCTTATTTCCTTCTGTTCACCTTGAGGTAGTTCATTGTAAACAGACTAGAGGACCCACTCAGGTGCAGAGGTATCGGCTATCTTCCTCTTTTTTCTCTGACCCTTTGTCTTTAATGAAGAGAGTGCCTTCTCTTTTAGATTTGCTTGTTGGACAACAACAAGGGTTTGAATAACTTTATCACAATGAGCATCTTCTGTGAGAGAAATCTCTATGTCTTTAGCACACAATTCACTCCTAAACGGAATAGCATTTTCAATAGGGCCTTCAGGTACCACACTAGTGAAATGAATCAGTGACTTTTCACTACCCTCATTAGTTTGTTCAGCAAGCAAATTTTCTGATTTGTTTTCAACCGCTGAAGACTCATTATTTTCAAGAACATCACCTGTGATTTCATCTTCAATAGTTTCAGGTGCATGATCTAAAATCTTTGCATCACCGTCTTCTGTTGTTCTATCTCTAACAGGAGCTTCATTTAGTAAAGATGCTATTTCAGTATCATCTACCACACTACTTTCTCTTGTAGCATCTCGAACAGGAGATTCAATATCTTCAGATGTCATTGATATATCATCTAGCATAGTACTAATTTTATCTCGAACATGAGATGCAATTTCTTCTGAGGCTATTGCTGTAGTACATGGCACATTAGTCGATAGATGAGCATTTGAATTACCCTCCTCTGTTCTTCCACCTTCAACGAAAGATTGAACTTCGCCAGATGCTCGTTCAGTATCAGGTGCCTTGGTAGTTGTTTGAATAGATTCTGACACCGTTGAGTCGTGCACTTCTGTTATTTCTTCTCCAACAAAAGATTCAACATGGCGTGATGCTGTTTGTAGAGTTGGATCCGACATCAATAAATCACCTTGTTGAGATGAAAATATTGTATCATCTAGAACAGAAAGTGTTTGATCAGGATCCAACAACAACTGATCAACATGTTCTGTTGTTTCGTCTCCAATAACTGGGACAGAAGAATCAACCCTTGTTTTAGGAGAACAATCTTTTCCATTTTGTGCCTGTACGCCCAAACTATAAGAGGGAGAACGGTGTGGCTTCTTCAAACGTGTTATCTTATATGCTACAATAAAAGTATCTGCTCTTTAAGAACCCACATTAGTTTGTTCAATTTGTTGCGTACCCTCAACAACATATCCCGTGCAATCCACAGGACTCGTAACGCAAAAAATTGGAACAGATGATTGTTCAAACTCAGCAGTCTGTTGAACCATATCAGAGCGCGATGATTTTCATTGTCCCCCAGCAGACAATCCCTTCACATTTTTACGAGAAACGCCTCATTTATTTTTCTTTTGGACATCAAGTAGTCGAGTGACAGGTCTTTTTTGTTCTCTCTCTATGCTTTTCAACATGTGAGGACACTATTAAATCATCGGAATGCTGACAAACATTATCATGACCGGCAATACTTTCTGATTCAAATTTTAAACCTGATGTTGGAAGAGCAGCAACCAGTTTATCCATACGTTTCTTCTCCTTCTTTTGATTAGACAAAATCTTATCCATCCAAAGCCTTCTCCAAAAACTGTACACAAAACAAAAAGAAGAAAGTTTCAAAAAATTTGGCTAAAAAAGAGAACAACTTATGCCTGTACAGGACACAAAAAGTTATGCCTCTTTAGGTAGAGTTTCAAAAATCACAAAGTTAAACAAAATTATGCATGTATGGGCAGAGTTTCAAAATATCACTATGTTAAAGAAAAGTTATGCCTATACATGCAGAGTTTCAAAAAATTCACAAGTTAACAAAAGTTATGCCTCTTCAGGCAGAGTTTCAAAAATCACAAAGTTAAACAAAATTATGCATGTACAGGCAGAGTTTCAAATTATCACAAAGTTAAAGAAAAGTTATGCCTGTACAGGAAGAGTTTCAAAATATTCACAAGTTAACAAAAGTTATGCCTCTTCGGACAGAGTTTCAAAAATCACAAAGTTAAACAAAATTATGCATGTACAAGCAGAGTTTCAAAAAAAAAAAAAATCAAAAGGCAAAGAAAAGTTATGCCCGTACAGGCAGTGTTTCAAAAAATTCACAAGTTAAAAAAAGTTATGCCTCTTCAGGCATAGTTTCAAAAATATCTCAAAGTTAAAGAATAGTTATGCCTGTACAGGCAGAGTTTCAAAAAATTCACAAGTTAACAAAAGTTATGCCTCTTCAGACAGAGTTTCAAAAATCACAAAGTTAAAAAAAATTATGCATGTACAAGCAGAGTTTCAAAATATCACAAAGTTAAAGAAAAGTTATGCCTGTACAAGCAGAGTTTCAAAAAAAAAAAAATCAAAGTTGAAGAAAAGTTATGCCTGTACATGCAGAGTTTCAAAAAAAATTACTAGTTAACATAAGTTATGCCTGTACAGGCAGAGTTTCAAAAAAATCACAAGTTAACAAAAGTTATGCCTCTTCAGGCAGAGTTTCAAAAATCACAAAGTTAAAGAAAATTATGCATGTAAAGGCAGAGTTTCAAAATATCACAAAGTTAAAGAAAATTATGCCTGTACAGGCAGAGTGTCAAAAATCACAAAGTTAAAGAAAATTATACATGTACAGGAAGAGTTTCAAAAATCACAAAGTTAAGAAATTTTATGCCTGTACAAGCAGAGTTTCAAAAAAACGCAAGTTAACAAAATTTATGCCTCTTCAGGCAGAGTTTGAAAAATCACAATGTTAATAAAAGTTATGACTGTATAAGCATAGTTTCAAATTATACACAAAAATGGGATTCAAAAGAAAATAACCAAAATAGCCAGCAAAAAAACACAAAGTACATACCTCAACACGATGCTCTAGAGAAGAGCTTTGATTGTCATTTTCATCAACATTATTATTCCCTTCATCAATAACTCTTTCAACACTCTATTCAAATAAAAAACAGACAACAATAAAATAAGAACCACAGAAAAACATAAAACCAATTGATAAGGAAAAACTCAGTAAAAGTTAAGAAAAGTTATTCATGTGAAGGCAGAGTTTCAAAAATCACAAGTTTACAAAAGTTATGCCTCTTCAGGCAGAGTTTAAAAATGACAAGGTTAATAAAAGTTATAACTGCACAGGCATAGTTTCAGATTCTACACAAAAGTGGGATTCAAAAGAAAATAACCAAAAAAAAAAAAAAAAACAACACACAAAATACGTACCTCCACACGATGCTCTAGAGAAAAGCTTTGATTGTCATTTTCATCAACATTACGCTCTTCATCAATAACTCTTTCTTGACTCTATTTAAATGAAAATCAGACAACAATAAAATAAGAACCACATCAAAACATAAAAACCAATTGACAAACAAAAACTCAGTAAAAGTTAAGAAATGTTATGCCTGTACAGGCAGAGTTTTAAAATATCACAAGTTAACAAAAGTTATGCCTTTTCAGGCAGAGTTTGAAAAGAAAATAATCAAAAATAGCCAAAAAAAAAAAACAAACACAAAATACATACCTCAACACGATGCTGTAGAGAAGAGCTTTGACTGACATTTTCATCAACATTATCATTCCCTTCATCAACAACTCTTTCATTACTCTATTCAAATAAAAAACAGATAACAGTAAAATAAGAACCACAGAAAAACATAAAATCAATTGACAAGAAAAAAATCAGTAAAAGTTAAAACAAGTTATGCATGTGCAGGCAGAGTTTCAAAAATCACAAGTTTACAAAGTTATGCCTCTTCAGGCAGAGTTTGAAAAATCACAAATGTTAATAAAAGTTATTACTGTACAGACATAGTATCATATTCTACACAAAAATGGGATTCAAAAGAAAATAACCAAAAAAACAACTCATAAAATACGTACCTCAACACGATGCTCTAGAGAAAAGCTTTGATTGTCATTTTCATCATCATTATTATACCCTTCATCAATAACTCTTTCATGACTCTATTAAAATGAAAACCAGACAACAATAAAATAAGAACCAAAACTGACATAAAAGAAAATTAAAAGAACCATTACCTTTTCAGAGTACTTTTCATCGACAAACAACTCCTTTACTCCTTTAAATTGTGGAGCACGCTCGTTTTTTATCCTTTTTGTGCATGTATGATAGCATAGTAGGTTCTTGAACTGTGCCAACAACATCACAATATTTTTCGCGATACACTATCCACTTAGACCAAATCCAAACCATAAAAGCATGGACAAACCCAACAAAATGATAATTCGGGGTCTTTATTTCTTCCCCTTTTTTGAAAGCACTTCTCAGTGAATTGATAAGATCATTATAACACTCGCCCCTAATTAAACTGCTGAAATAATTCAATATTCTCTATATATAAAATATGTTCCCACTTCACAATCTTATCGTGTCTACCACCTAATAATACACGTCCTAGAATATACACCTCAGCTAACATCAAAGCATCAATGTCTATTTTAATTAAACTTCTAGAGTTTTTCACGAAAGCCCTTAAGTCGGTCAGTTTCAAAGCCTTTTTACCGTCCTCAATTTGAAAATACTTTCTCAACAAAGAACTTTCATTCGTTGTACTATATTTTTCAGCAAAGAACTACGAGGAGGTTCAATTCGCAGACCAGTAATTTTCTTAAACTCTTTCTCTGTGAATTTGGAAACTTTCCCATTGAAATTAAAATACTTGTCATCCTCCGTTCTCCGAACTTCTGACAACAAAACACCTGTCAATAGGACTCCAAACAACTTCAGATTATTCAACTTCATTACATTCCCAAAAGGAAGTTTTTCCAACATGTTAAACTGTCGTACTGATAAAAAAACTCTCAACAGTCTTAAGATAACTCTCATCCCCTCGCCACGCAGCAGTAATATGTGGCCACCTATTTGGGTGGATATAATAATCAACAAATCGATCATCAACATTGTCACTGTCACTACTTATTTTCAAACATTGAAATTAGAAAAAAACAAATAAATATCAAACAGACATGCAAATACAGAAAATAAAACCCACCAAAAATACCCAAAACACATACCCATCAAAAAATAAGAATAAAACACATGCATTTGGGGGAAATGAAAAAGAAAAACCGCACACAAAACCCTTGTAAAAACTAAAATACATATACAAAACGTTTAAATAAAAAAACTAATCACAAAAAATAAATAACTATTAAAGGGAACTCACACTTCAAATGGAACTTCCAGTAAGAGAATTCAAGTTTGAAAGAGATAATCGAACTTGAAACCATCACAAACACCGAATTGATTGGAAAGTTTTCAAAATTGAGAAAAAGAATTATAAAATGAAGGAAAAAAGAAAGGGCGGGCAATTTATATATGTCATAAAAAAAGTTAAAAATTACCCAAGTGCACATGGATTTTAAAAAAATGGCACGTGCACAAAATTAGGCCTTCAGGTAGAACTTTGGATGTGAGTAAAAGTAAAGTTCTGCCTAAAGAGGCACAAGGCAGAGTTTCAAGTCAAACTCTGCCTGATCAGGAAGAGTTAGAAGCAAAACTCTACTTAATTAAACTATGCCTCTACCCACCAAAAAGTAAAAATAATAATAAAAAATTCTTATTCATTATAAAACCACAAAAATAAGAAAAGGTATACGTTAAATCCAAAAAAAGATGTATTTTTTATTTAAATATAATATGCTTTAACAGTTTCAAAATAAATGGTAAAAGAACATGTGTATACATTTTTAAATGTCAAGGACGTGTGTGCAACACTCACATTTATTATTGTATGAGTTGATTAGAATTTGAAAAAATATTTGCAAGTTGCAAAAGTCTACCTTCAGGCAGAGTTTGACTGTAAACTCTACCGGATCAGGCAAAGTTTAACTGCAAAACTCTACCTGATCCGACAGAGTTTACGTGCAAATTGCAAATGCTACCTGATTAGGCAGAGTTTGACTATAAACTCTACCTGATAAGACAGAGTTTGACTACAAAAAAAATAAACCAGTATACATAATTGCAAAAAAATAAAAAACACAATAACATAACACTTGCCTTCATCAAAAACCACAAATCAGCATACAAAAATATTGTGTTGTTCATAACATATACACATTAAAAAAAAACATGAATTCACTTTTCTATATCAGTCCCCAGAAGTCAAGTCTTTCTCAATAGGAGTATCTTCCGATGAAATCAAAATCCAACAAGGTAAACCATCATTATCCTTGTCTCCATCTTCGCATCTCTGACGTTTTCTAGAAACTCCAACATCTGTTGCTACTTCATTTAGATTTTGCGATGCTTCATTAGAAGAAAACACATAATCTTCGCGTGCATAAGCATCATTAATTTCAGCAACAATTGATGCTTTAAGTGCTTCAAATCTTTGGCGCTCTTCCTTTTCTTTCGCAATTTGCAGTTCAACCTCAAAAAGTGTTTGAGTTTTACCAGACAATTGACTTGATGTAGAAACAGTAGCATCACAAAGAATATTCAGGGGATCATTTGTCGTAGAAGTAGCTTTACAAAGCATATTCTCCGAATATTGCTGCAAATGTTTTTGCAAATGTGGATCTAACTTGCCCTCTTCATTTATCGGATCAGCTAAATCAGATTCTCTTTTAGTAGACCCACAACCTAAACATGATTTGTTTTCACGATAGCATCAGACTAAACTTTCTATAGTGTCGATCAGAGAAACAAATCGTGTTTCCAAAAGTGTCAATTCTACTGTCTAAAGTAGTCTTTTCAACACATTCAGCAACAACTTTAATCAAGTCAACAAATCTTTTATCCAATTCTTCTACACGGCTGTTCAAATAATCCTACAAAAAGTAAGAATAATAAAAAATAAGAAAGTAAGTAAAATAATCAAAAAAGAACAATACATGTATACAAACAAAGATATGATAAAAATTAAACCATACCGTGACTTGCTTGACAATAGTAGAGCGTTCATCTTCCAGTTTCTTATTCACACTGGACATAAAACCCTATATAGATAAATCAAATAAAAAAAACATGAATTATTAGGCCTGAACCCAAACATAACCTAAAAGAGTGTTGAACAAGTTAGGCCTGAAATTGTAGTAACTTCAATTGACATAAAAAAGTTAAGCAAATCAGGTAGAGTTTTGCATTTTTTTTTTGTCAACTCCGGCTTGCAAAGTAAGCAAAAACTCTGCCTTAAGGCTTACTTTTATAACATAATCTGGTCTAAAGGCAGACTTTGACAAGCAGAGTGATATACATCAAGGTATAAAGTTAGGCCTGAAGGCAGAAGTTGAATCACAGTTCTGCCTCTAAGGCATAACTTTTGAACAAAGTTAGGCCTAAAGGCGGAAGTTGAATCACAATTCATCCTCTAAGGAATAACTTTTAAAAAAGTTATGCCTGAAGGCATAATTTGGAACACACACACAACAATCTCTGCCGGTTAAAGCAAATATAATAGGGAGTTTTGAACAATGCCATAAATGCAAAAATACAAATTAAAAAAATACAAAATTACTACTTACATCAAGTATGTGATCAATCAGTGGTGGCGGCAAAATCACACTCGAAGAACAAGAGCCTGTATCAAAAGCAAATTGAAGTGCAACTGGATAATTGTGCCTCTCTTGTCCCATAGCAACAACAGAGTTGACATGAAACCTATTAAATCTCTATACCACAATACAAAAAAAAAATGACAAAAATGCAAAATAAAAAGAAAACAGCAACTGAAAAAACACATACATTTTCAGCATGGAAGAAATTCTCTGTAACAACATTATAAGGAGATTTCTTTGACGGACCCCAACGCAACATACGAGGAAACTTCAGACCATTGAAAATCCTCGTAGGGAAAAGCTCAATTGCCCACACATGTAAAGCATAAGAAAACCCGTTAATCATATAAGTCATGTGACTATTAAATGACATGGTCTTGAAAGTCCTCAAACAACAACAAAGTGACTGTACCAACCGATCAAAATCAAGAGTACCCCAAGGATAATAAACCCGAAGAACATCATCATTAATTATCTTCATTACATCTTTAACGAAACATTGCTCATCACGTCTAACAACACCCTCTCCACTATATTGACCTCAGCAAGCCTAACAACATCACTATGTTTTGCCCAAAAATCAGCAGGCCGATTAATTGAACAAAACTGTAAGAACCTCTTGAGATCAGACAACTTTATTCTATCCACATTTGGAAAATATCGCCTCAACAATCTATTTGGTTTGGTAGAAACAACACTAAAATCACCACCACAATTATCCAAACCCGTAATAAGATGGAAACAGTCGCGATCAAATACACACTCACGATCAAAAATCTTAAACCTTAACACACTATTAGTACCAGAGTCAACTTGGGATAAAACCAAGCAATGAAACATATATCACACAAGTGTAGATCAGCCAACTCCATAAAAGGTCCAAACACACCCTTTTTTAACAACTCCAAATGAGAGACACTAAAAAATGACATAATCAAATCCTTAAATTTAAAATCACCACTCCACAGACCACATGCTTCAAATCAATGTTCAAACTTAACCAAACGATCATCTGCTATAAAAAATAAATTAATATGAAGAGAAGTCAAATTAGAGTCCAAAAGTTAGTCAAGTTAGAGTCCAAAAGTTAGTCAACTTAGGCCATCAGGCAGAACTTTACAGTTCAAGTCAATACTTTACATTCAAAAAGTTAGTCAAGTTCTGCCTTCAGGCAGCACTTTAGAGTTCAAAAAGGCAGTCAAGTTAGGCCATCAGACAGAACTTTACAATCCAAAAGTTAGTCAAAAAGTAGTCAAGTTCTGCCTTCAGACAACACTTTAGAGTCTAAAAAAGTAGTCAAGTTAGGCCATCTGGCAGAACTTTACAATCCAAAAGTTAGTCAAGTTTTGCCTTCAGGCGGAACTTTACATTCAAAAAGTTAGTCAAGTTCTACCTTTAGGCAGCACTTTAGAGTCCAAAAAGGTAGTCAAGTTAGGCAATCAGACAGAACTTTACAATTGAAAAATTAGTCAAGCTCTTCCTTCAGGCAGCACTTTAGAGTCCAAAATGTTAGTCAAGTTCTGCCGTACAAATCCAAAAGTTAGTCAAGTTCTGCCAGGCAGAACTTTACAAATTCAAAAGGTGGCAGAACTTTACATTCAAAAAGTGAGTCAAGTTCGACCTTCAGGCAGCACTTTAGAGTCCAAAAAGGTAGTCAAGTTAGGCCATCAGGCAGAACTTTACAAGTCAAGTTCTGCCTTCAGGCAGCACTTTAGAGTCTAATAAGGTAGTCAACTTAAGCTTTAAGGCAAAACTTTACATTCCAAATGTAGTCAAGTTATTAAAAAAGAAAGGAACAATTAACATGTACCATAATACAATGAGTTACTGGACTGCTACACAAACCAAAAAATCACCTGCATCATAGAAGGAAGAGAATAGACAAAAGTTCAGTTTCATAAACAAAAAAACATACACAAAACCATAACACACAACACATGCTAGAATAGAAACACTTACAAAAATAACTTCATTCATAAGTTATGCAAGAATAGGGATAAGTTTAGTTACAAAAACAAAAAATTAAACATAAATTAAGGAGGTTGTACAACTTAGGACTGAAGGCAGAGGTTGAGTCACAGCTCTGCTCTCTAATGCATAACTTTTGAGCAAGTTAGGCCTGAAGGCAAAAGTTGAATCACAGGCAGAAGTTGCCTGAAGGCAGAGGTTGAATCAAAACTTAGAACATTCAACACAAAGAAATCCAAAAGCACATATTAGGCCTGAAGGCAAAAGTTGAATCACACACAGAAGTTGAATCAAAACTTAGAACATTCAACACAAAGAAATCATAAGCAGAAGTTGCCTGAAGGCAGAGGTTGAATCAAAACTTACAACATTCAAAACAAAGAAATCCCAAAGCACATATAAAAATTCCACAAAAAACAAAGAAAACACGACATAACCATGAAAAAATCATACAGAAACTTTGAGTAAACACTAAAACCATAGTTTACAATTAGAACGATCAATTACATACAAAAAAAATGCGGAAAAAAAAACAACAAAGGTGAAGAATATACCTACAATACACAAAATCGAATAACAACTATAAATTTGTACCTAAATATTCTTACAATTATAGAGAAACAACTCAAAGAGAAAACAGGAGACACAAATAAAAAGCGCGTAATAATCGAAAAAACTGTAAAAACGTAATAGTAAGGTCAAGAGGGTAAGGGGTAATTTCATCCGAAAAAATTCATTAAAAGAGGCGGAAGGGTAAATATTAAAGACCATGCGTTTGAAGGGCAAAAGTTAAAGACCATCGCGTTTGAAGGACAATCCCCGCCAAAAAAGAAAATCACAATAAGCAGTAGCATGGGGTTAAGTCCAAAACTTTGGCACTAGAGAACTAAAAGCAAGCAAGACAAAACCAAATAAAATGGGCCATTACAAATGGAGAACTACCCATATATACGGTCCATGCATCTAGTTTGCAACCGACGTATCTCACTGTATAATCGGTGTATATGTTCTGTATAACTATATATAAGTTGTTCAACTTCTTTTGTAAATTTACATATAAATCCGTATACACTATTATACATTATCTCTTGAAATTACACCTTCATATCATATCGAATCTCAGATTTAAAATATTCATCTGGAATGATGATAAGGTAACGTTCCCTTATGAGTTCAATTTAAGACCCAACAACAAATTTCTCACAATGAATTTGACGAAGTCTCCAATTTGGTTGGCTTAACAAAAGCCTTGCCTCTGCAGCTCTACCAATATTTAAGGAATTATATCCCCTAATGCCAAAAAAGAGTCGCTCGCAGTTGAAGAACGAGGGTTGAAGAATTATGGGCTACACGGGTAATAAGGAGTTGTGCCGAATTTCGTAAAGTAGATCACGTGAGAGGTCTTAGACCGTAATGATCTCATTACAAATCCAAATCCCCACCAGGCAACATTCGGTGAATTTGATTATTTTAGGAATGGAACTGAACTGTAGCTCACCAAAAGTTGCCGTTGAAGTCGATTTCTCCAATAAAAAGCCCAAATCCTAGTTTTGACAAACCAGTAGAGATAAATTTTCCTCTCCCGAAAGTTACTGTGATCTTTAACAAGTGAAAAGAAAAAAGAAGGGTTGTAGAGGGTGCAAAGGAAAAGGGGGCCTGCTGCAACCAACTTCTCGATTAGAGGAACCTTCACATCCAGGATTAGATCATCTCACAGAACTTTATATTCGAAATCCTCATTCTGCTTGGGTGCTACAAAGAAGAGTCGAGCCCTTCAACTTGGCGTACGTACTAATGTTATACCTGTTTCTCCTAATTGTCAGTTCACATTGCAGAATCAAATCACCATCTTCTATCAGGATCCCACATAAACTACGCTCAACACGGAGAGAAAATGCAAACAGGAACTCAAACAAAAAGAAAAGGGGACTGCAAGGCTTTAACCATTAACAAATGCAACGCACTATGAAAGCTAGTCTTTGTTTACAAATTTATGACAATATACCTAATCAAACAGCAATTACATATATTCGACCATTGTATTACACAACCATTACAAAAAAAAAGGTCCTATGAAGACACAAAATGCTTTCAAGAAGATATTCATAACCACACCGACTTGAGAAGAAAAAATAACTAGATAAAAACCCGCCTGCATCCAGGATCAACCCGCAATAACAAATCTGCATCACTTTTAGGCCTGTAAAAAGAGGTGAGAAAACAATCAGACACAACTTATGAACCCCCTTACCCCACCCAAAAGTCAACGCAGCACATATTCCAACAGTTTTGATAAATTATATAACTACCTTGTTAGCAATATTGTTAGAAAGCCAATCAAGTCCCTCGTAAAGCCCCTCTCCAGAAGTTGCACAAGTGCTCTGGATGTACCTGATACAGCAAAGACCCAATTTAGAAAGTCCTCGAGAGTAAGTAAAGCAGTGAGGTCTTCAAAAGTAAGCAAAGCATTCACAAGCACTAGCAAAATGCTTACCAGTGGCGCTGCCTGAGGGAGTGCAGTCCAAGCTTGTCAGTTATTTCAGCAGCATTCATCGCATTAGGAAGATCTTGTTTGTTAGCAAAAACTAGAAGCACAGCATCCCGAAGTTCATCCTGCGACAGACAATAAATGACAAAATACAGTCACAGGTCACTCAAGGAACTTTAACTGAAAAAATGAGATCCCCAAGTTTATCTTGCAATTGCCATCCAAAAAATAATGAGAAGTAGCTAAGGCTACAAAATCACATAGATAATAATGGTACGTATGAGCTGTAAGTAGCAAAGTAGGTGATTTTCTCATAGATTGCTACCTTCCCTACTGCCCCTGGCCTATTTTGTCTGTGTTCTTATACGGAAAAAGAAAAGACTGGATTATCATTCATTTCACCAACAACAAAAACCTAAAAAGTAATAATGGAAGAAAAGACAAACAGCTCGAGGAATATTGAGCAGTGAACCGTTCAAACAATAACAATGCCAAATCACTAGAACAGCTCCTTTGGTTCATTTGAACTTGGAGAATTGAACTGGATCAGACACAATCTGATATTGTCAATAACTATTTAGCATTTTTTACCCCACCTTCACGGGCTTCACCCCCTCCTTGGGGGTGCAGGGGGGGTGGGGGAATCGATAGTGGTTTCCCACTTTCTCACAATGGTTGTTATGGTTGGAGTGAGGGGCTCTATCACTTGAGCAACCCTACCTTGGCGTTTAACCTTCTTTTAATTTAGATCAAAATCAATAAATTTTCCTCTGCTAATGTTAGGCAGTTATTTATATTAATAGTCCGTTATTTGTTGGCCAACAAATGATATTCACGGAGAATTTTGTCAAAGAGGATCCAAGTACATATACAATCAATCATCTTTACTTGAACTCAAATAAGCACATTAATTCAAGCTATACAGCTCAAAAGTCATAATGCCAGATGTTTACCTTCTGGAAAAAATAATAACCCTGCACACAGTGTAGACAAGGATCATTACCTCATTCAACATCCTATGCAATTCATCTCTTGCTTCTACGACACGGTCTCTATCATTGCTATCAACCACAAAAATGAGACCCTGAGTGTTCTGGAAGTAGTGCCTCCACAATGGTCGGATCTGCCAAAAGTGAAAAACATAAGAAGTTAGAAATTGTTCAAAAGCTTCATTATGTGTGAAGGAATAAAGCTACCAGGAAACAACAAAAAAGATGTTACCGAGGGAAGAAGTGGTAAGACTTACTTTCAGCAAATAGTATATACAAGGGCCAAACAGATGCAGAACTTACAGTCTTTAGAAAGAGATAAAAAAAAGGAGAGTATACCTTGTCTTGACCCCCGACATCCCAAACAGTGAAGCTGATGTTCTTGTACTCAACAGTCTCCACATTGAAACCTGAAAATTGTCGATTATTACCAATAGCATATTGAAGCAGTAAGGTATTATTTGCATGAGTGCACATTTTCTATAAGCTGACAAGTATCTCTTGGAACAAGTTATGTTTTCAATAGTCACCAAGAAAATACAGTGATATAACAGATACCATTAGCTACTAATTTAATATCATATATTTTATCATACAGAGCATTATGAGTCTGCATGACAAACTGTCACTGATAAACATTGAGAAGTTTAAGAGCACCACTTTGCTAAGGCTACTTACCGTAAAGAACCAAAGCACAGAGGCAGACAATGGGAGGGATAGGTTATAACCAGCCAATTATTTGCAGCAAATGACACCAGGAAGAAGGATTTATAATATTTCCTAACACCATTCATATTCTTTATTTATCAAAATAACAAGTAGGTTAATCTTTTGAGTGATAAGTTGCACATAGAAGTGACAAGACAGGGCAGTTCAAGTGGAAAGCTCCCTCCACCGCCAGCCTTGCAGTTTGGGGGGGTTCGAGTCACCACAAGAAAGTGGGGACAAGCCACTATTGACGCAAAGAGAGCGGGATTGGGGGTACGGGTAGATGTGGTTTACCAATAAAACAAAGGCTGCACAACATAAGTCGATCCTCATAATAAGGTTTGGCACTAATGATACACATCATGCAACATACCTAATAACATACACAAATAGAGACCAACTTAAAGTAATAAAGTTAATGCTATGCCTAACAAGTGCATATGGGGAACAGGCAAAAGGCATGTTCAAGCCTTACAACCAAAGTTTTAAATGCAGAGATCATTATGGTTGCTGGTGTATGCGGTGATGTTACATACCAATGGTAGGAATAGTAGTGACGATCTCTCCGAGCTTCAACTTGTACAATATGGTGGTCTTACCAGCTGCATCGAGACCAACCATTAGAATGCGCATTTCTTTCTTGGCAAAAAGCCGACTGAAGAGCTTGGTGAATGTCAACCCCATTTTCGCTTCCTTGTTGATGATCCCTACCACATTATCACACAATTAAATCAGCCATGGTTGCCTTTAAAATTCAGATCCATAAGCTGATTCATACCAAATTGCATTCTATATATGGATCTGAATGACGAAGCAAAAGGATCATATTGACGAGCAAAATCCACATTTTAAAAGCTAAACTTGAAAAATTCATGATACAAACCACTATACATTACAATTTTCCCAGAGATCGAAGCATTAGAATGACTCGCAGGTAAAAGAATACAAATTAAGTGCTAAATCTGAGATAATCAGAACAAATATAGCAAAAAATGACATTGAACACATTCTGGCATAAAATCAATCGGAAACATTCTCAAACCCATACAAAACGATTTTCACACAATAGAATGACTCAATCTTCAGATCACAGCAAAAATGAAACAAAAGCAGCTACAAACCTATAAATCTAATATGGAAAAACACACCGCGCACCGTCAATGTAGCAAAGTTTCCTAGAATTTAACAGTAATCAAACACATCCTAGCCTAGAATCAACCAGTAACAAACTCAAACCGATTTCAACAGCGAAATTGTCGAAAATATGAATGTAAGGTTGATGAAATATGAAGATTTACCTGAAAAAGAGCTTATAAAGGAGGGATCTAAATGAGAGTATTAACGCTGAAATATATTATGTCAAGGAAATTTGATGCACGCCTTTTTAATGTTACGAAAATGGGTATTTGGGGTTTTGTGAAATGACGAGAATGCCATTCATTTCTAATGGTGTGGCTGGTGGGTGCGTTTTCCACCGTCAGTCTGTTTCATGTATGTTGGCAACTGCAATCACATACTGCCACGTTTAATTCTTTATTTAAGTTACGCTAAGCAAGGTATTCTTAATCTAATTAATATTTCATCCCTATTACTTGTCCACTTTCCCCTTTACACCAACTCATGAATAAAAATATATTTTTACTACATTACCCTCATCTCTCCATTTAATTGCATTCTAATCGATATTGGTTACTTTAAAAAATAATTAGTGTTAAGGACAAAGTAAAAAAAAAAAACTTAATTAATTCTTTTTTGATTTTGTAAATTAACAAATATTTTGAGACGGATATTTATAATAATATGGACAACTCGGATATCTATATGACACTTTTTATCTTTCAAGATTCAAAATGTCTCTTTCACCGTATTAACATGATAAAATTGCAGTTCTTTGTTTTTTAATAAATTTTGAATATTTAAATTTAAATTTTAAAATATGGAGTTGATCTAATTCAATTTAGTTTAAAAAAATTAGCAAAATTAACTCTTGAAAAACAATAAAATTAATAAGGACGAGGGAGTACGTTTTTTAGGCTTAGTTTTGATTTTATTTGCTACGGTGTAACACATTTTTACATGAGAAACAGTTTGAGTTATAGCCTGTTTGACCAAGCTTATTTTTACTCAAAAGTGCTTATTTTAAAAAAGTGAGGTGTTTGATTAAGCTTTTGAGAGAAAATAAGTACTTATGGAGAGTAGTACAGACAGTTTTTCAGAAGCTAAAAATATAGCTTTTGCCCAAAAGCACTTTTGAGAAAAATACACTTAGAAACACTTTTTAAAAGTTTGGTCAAACACCAATTGCTACTCAAAAGTGTTTTCTTAAGTTAATTGGCCAAACAGAAACTATTTTTCACCAAAAGTACCTTTTTAAAAAACATTTTTAAAAAAAATATTTTTTAAAATAAACTAATTTTAGAAGCTTGATTCCTTCTCAGCCTTTTTCGTTAAGACTTATACATTGCAGCAATTCCGTCTCGTAAAATTATACGTCCGTAATCTTTTTTATCTGAATGTCCTGAAGGGACTACGTGCGTGATCTTTTAAAAAATTAAACGTATGATATTTGTTAGAATTTGATCGATGTTGATACGTTGCAATTGTCTTTTTATGTTACTAATGATACTTCTTAGTATAGACACTTACCGTAACTAACCTTTAAATGACTTTATAGACACTTACAGTGACTAACTTTTAAATGACTTAATCGAATAAATCTTAAAACAATCTAAACTCTTAATTATTGGCTTGTTTTGTTCGAGCATTAAAACCATATAGATCCTTTATTTGTGTAGTTCGTTTACTTTGCAATTTACTAAATAGAGGGTGGATTTCTTTTCATGGAATTTGCGAGGTTGAGCTTAACTAATAAAGTATTAGTATATACTTTTGTTTGAAAAGAAACCTATGTTATTAAGCAAATGGAAACAAGGAAGGAAAATTTCAATGAAGCCTTAGTCAGCTTCCTTTGCTACAAAGGTTTTGAATCAATCGACATAATTTGTATATTATTATTTATGTTATTAATAACGGAAAAGGTCCAAAAATACCCTTGAACTATTGAAAAAGGCTCATAAATACCCTCCTTCCACCTTTTGGTCTAAAAATACCCTTAAGGTTTGTTTTTGGCTCAAATATACCCCTCAAACTAACAAAGTTAAAGTTAACTCTTTTAAAAAGCCAAATGACATTTTGTGATTGGACACATATATTATTTAATTTAAAAATTAAAAAATATGAACAAAACTGATTTTTTTTTTTGCATTTTGTGAATTAATCAACGAAATATGTTTTTTTTTTGCATTTCGTGAATAAAAAAACGAAATAGGAAATTGTAATTTTTTTTTGCATTTCGTGTATTGAAAAATGAAATAGGATAAAAAAATTAATTTTGTTCATATAAAAACAAAATTGGAAAATATATTTTGTCCAATTTTCCAATTTCGTTTTTATATGAACGAAAATAATTTTTTTTATCCTATTTCGTTTTTTAATACACGAAATGCAAAAAAAATTATAATTTCCTATTTCGTTTTTTTATTCACGAAATGCAAAAAAAAAAAAAAAAACAGTTTCGTTCATATTTTTAATTTTTTTAGTTTTTAATTTTTAAGTTTCCACACAATTTTTTTTAAAAAAAATATGTAAATTACGGAATTTTATTATTGGCAATTTTTTTTTTTTAAATCTGGAATTTTAAATTACTGGAAATTTATTATTGGCAATTTTTTTTTTTAAAATTTGGATTTTTTTTTTAAATTACGAAATTTTATTATTGACCAATTACAAATTGCCATTTGGCTTTTTAAAAGAGTTAATTTTAACTTGTTAGTTTGAGGGGTATATTTGAGCCAAAAACAAACCTTAAGGGTATTTTTAGACCTAAAAGGTGGATGAAAGGGTATTTTTAGACCAAAAGGTGGAAGGAGGGTATTTATGAGCCTTTTTCAATAGTTCAGGGGTATTTTTGGACCTATGTTATTAAGCAAATGGAAACAAGGAAAGAAAATTTCAATGAAGCCTCAGTCAGCTTCCTTTGCTACAAAGGTTTTGAATCAATCGACATAATTTGTATATTATTATTTATGTTATTAATAATAATTCTTTTTGTGTACAAAATTAGGATTAAAATAAAATAAAATAAAGAAGCACCTCACCTTAAGCCAAAAGAAAGTTATACAAACAACCAAGGGTTGTGTGATCCTCCATCTTTAACCAGAAGTTTTAGGTTTGAACTCTGAGAATGGAGAAATTTCTGGTAGGTAGAGCTTCTCCTTAAATGAGTCTTACACGACACGAATCCAGATTAATTCAGTGAGTGAATACAAAATTCCAAAAACAAAAAAAAACAACCAAAATTTGCATTGTGTTTTCAGCCAGCATTGACAAGTGGCAGGGGCGGACCTATGTACATTTTGGTGGTGCTCTAACACCCATTAAACTCGACGTAGATTAGGTATAGTTATACAAGATATATATGAAATTTGGGTATAAATATTAAAAAAACACCTTGGAAACCAATAACATAGTTGGGTGCTTTAGTTTCCAGGCCGGAACCATAAAGGTTTGTGTGGCTAGGACTTGTGTTTGAACCCTTCCTCAGCATTTTACCAATTTGGTTAATGATAACATAAAAATGAGACACCCACGAACCTTAAATCCTGGGTCCGCCACAGACAAGTGGAACAGCTTTCATTCTCAACCATCCGAAGCTTCTATGGAGAATTACAAACTTTTCAACTCCTCACCTTGAATCACAGTTGGACAAAAAGGTTGTTACAGTTACAACATTAAGTTTTGAACGATTATCATGTTATTTTTGCTATAATAAAAGAAGGTAAGAGACCCGAGATCCATCTAGTTGATGATCCACTGCCTTATTTTGGTAGTAGTCTCAATCTTGTAGGTATTGTCGTCTATTTGGACACAAACGGCAGGTCCAAAATACATTAGTCAGTCACAAACTGCGCGAGTCTCCAAACAAGTCAGCATTTCGATTGGACAACTACACCTCAATCCCGAGCAAGTTGAGGTTTGTTATATGAATCTTCAATACCATATTGCCGCTCCATTTGGACCCGTTATTCCATTTGGACCCATTAAAGGAAATTTTATTATTATGGTATAATTAGTACACCATTATAAGGAATGCAATAACTGATTACAACAACAACAACAGTGGAACTCAAGGCAGCCGGGGAAACTTAGAAAAATCTGGTCGTCTACGTTCGTTGTATGCATTCTTGCCTTCGTTGCCTTCTTCAGTTCCATAAAATAGAAGAGTGGCATCTCCCGCAAGGCCCTGAGAGAATTTTAAAGAAAGAAAATGTGTATCATAAGTATTTGCCATTTTAGGGACATATTTGATGTTCAGAATTAAACACTTATTATCAAGATTTATGTTCTGTGCTTTGTTTTATACAATGAAGAGAGAAGAATGCCCTAAGGAAAATGAAAAGTCGATAAAAATCTGAGCTTGTTTTCTAGATCTAATATGAGAACATTTTGAAATATAAGGGGAAAGTGAAATATACCTGAAGTCCAGCATGTCCATCATCAACTGCATTGAGAGCCGATTTTAGCACCCGTATTGCTGTAGGACTATTTCTTAAGATCTCTCTGCACCACTTTATTGTTTCTGGCTCCAACTTATCTAACTATAAAAGAAAATAAGAGAAAACTACAAGTCATTTCCTATAACAGGGATTAAAACCTTTCTCTAATCTTAAGGCGGCCTACAGATTTGTTGCGAGGAGTACAATTATGAAATTCTGCTAAACCAGAAAGTATCGGAAATTGGAATGCTAATTTTGATTAATTTTCCTCTTGCTTTTCTATGGTTGTTACACTAACGGTAGCTCTTATGTTTAAGGAAGTGGAGTCAGCCGGTATACTCACTGGAACAACAGTATTCACAAGTCCCATTTCCTCTGCTTCAGAGGCTGTGTAAAACCTTGTCAAAAACCACATTTCACGTGCTTTTTTCGGCCCAATCTGTTCAGTCAGCAAAAGATTAAAACCAATATAATTGGAGATTACCTTAATTATAAATCATATGCACTTTTCTTGTTTTTACATGAATACTTGATCAAGAAGTTCATTAACATGAAAAGAGAGACCAATCTGTTATCTACAAATTTTATCTTAATGAAAACGTAAGCAAAAGCAAAAAAGGAAAAACCAAGTTCTAAGATGCTCACCAAACGGGACATAATTGAACTTCCATAACCAGCATCAAAACTTCCAACCTGCAATTTGCAAAAGAATCAGATTTCGAGAATCCTTTTATGGCATCAAATTTAACTTTATGTAGACTATTTGTGCAAAGTAGGGAACAATAAAAGTCAAGAAGGCTACCGAATAAGAACAATAGTAGACTGTGTAAATAAGCTGGGATATTCGTTCAACATAGAACATCGCTTTATTCCAACAGTACTTGAATACATGCTCTACTAGTGCTTAAATACATGCTCATTTACTGACTTATTACTAATATATGCATTCTCACGTACACATGTAAAAAGATGTCACTGATAAAAGCACCTTTGGACCTGTCTGACCGAATATAGCATTGTCTGCTGCAATTGTTAGATCGCAAACCATATGCAAAATGTGTCCGCCCCCAACAGCATAACCTGCAACCTTAGTTGCACAAAAAGCAAAAAAGATATTCCAAAGATAATTGAGTTACGTGATATACAGGAAACGGATTTAGTGCACTCAACAGAAGGAAGAAAGAGAACTTACCATTGCGATTACTGGTTTTGGAAGACGGCGAATTTGCACCTATGTAGAAAAGAAGAAGAAAAGTAAGGTAAATTTAAAAAGCACATCAACTGAGGCTAAGAAATAGACACATCAAAAGGCTAACATCAGTTTCTTTTTATTTGTGTTAATAGCTGTAAAACGAACTGCCTATCTTAAGACAACAATTGTTTGAAATGACTTAAATGAACATGACCGATCTGTACCTGTAAATCTAAAACATTGAGGCGACCAAAACTTTCAAAATCAGCATACCCATCTTTACTTCTCAATGCCTGATCACCACCACTACAAAATGCCTTTGTACCCTGCATCAACTCATCTTGAGAACAATGCATGTGGCACAGCCAAATGATACAATCTACTGAAGTTAACTCACTATACAAAGATATCTAGAAAGTGATTTCATAGGGTAGAAGAAGGTTCTGTTTTTTTTTTTTTTTTTTTTCCAATGAAATAAACCATACAACAATTCAAACTTGATTTCACACCTAGACAAACTCTTCACTAAAGGATTACCTACCAGTAGATGATTCAAACAGAAGGAAAACGAAACAAATCAAAAGAGAAGTTAGGCCAGATGCAAAGCTAAGAAGCAAAAACCATCAGGGCTCAGTTCTAGTCAACAACAAATTCCATCAACTACTGTAACACTCCTACAATTGAGATACTCTTGAACGGAACAGAACAACCAGAAGCATAACTACAAGCTGGTTCGGTGTAAATACACAACGAAGACCGTGCATTAAAATTCAGTTATTCATTTCCTTCATCAAGTATTAACACATGGTGGCTGGATGTATATATTTGCTAGTACGAAAAATTGATAACTGGCCTAAAGTTCTCTTCCTTCACATTTCAAATTGAAATCATTTCACATACATTGAATTCCATGACTCCTTCAGTTCGTTCATGATATGATATTTCTATAGGAAACTTACCTTTCCTGTGAGGATGATGACTCCCACTGAACCATCATCCCTGGCATCATTAAATGCACGAATAAGCTCCTTGATGGTGTGTGGTCGAAAAGCATTTCTTTTATCTGGTCTATTGATTGTTATCTACGAGAGGAACAAAAACGATATTAGTTAAAGCTAAAGCTGCAGCTTCTTACATTATCTCTTCAGGCTACCTCTAGTTGTTGCTAATAGTAAAACAGAGATGCAGTGAAAACTAAGAACCTAAGGTTGCTGATAATGATTATAATATGTGATTTTTCCTTCTCTATTCCATGGCAAGTTTATCAGAAACTTGTTAAGGGGTCAGCTAATGCAAGATGCTTTACATAAAACTGCAGAGAAATACAGTATCATCTACCATTTAGCCTCTGCAAAGTCTTAAAACCTGCACTTACCATGTTAAAAATGTGTCCTTTAATAGTTGAAGTTCTTGTTATAGGCAAGTTAAGATTGGCCACATCACATGAACCCCAATGCACTAGACTAAACTCAAGCGTTGAGTAAATACACTAGACCTTTTTGTGACAACATGCATTTTTTAATTCGTCCTAAAAAGAATGATAGCTTTCTAAATTTGCAAACAATTTAACTCAAATCTCCTATTTTACCATTAATGTGAAACTATTATAGTCAATTATTATGAAATGTTTAAGGATCACAAGTTTCAAAAGTCTTCCTTTCTTTCTCAAACTTTGTATGGATTCAAGCTTAAGTCACACAAATTGGGATAGAGGGAGTACTCAATTCAGCTAAATAGCTTTAGTTTACTAACTTTCCCACCTTAAATGATCTAAGAATATTTCATATTCACATTATTGAAGCATATTATCCAATTTTCTGTATGTACCATTGCAAAAGTGTGCTCACCAATCAATAAACATTATCCACTAAACAAAAGTAAAAATTATAAGGAAAAAACCTTAGCAATAGGTTCACCAACAGCTTTCTCATAAATGATATCAGTAAAATCCTTGCCAGATTCATCAGAAGGAATGAGTCTCCAAACAGGTTCATGATTGGAGACTTCACCATGAATTTTATGGTAATTATCATTCATGGAATTAGAGCTGCAATTTGAAGACCCAATTAAAGAAACAACATTTTGAGCTGAAGGAACAGGCAAGAGATGGTTTGCAACTAATGCCACTCTCCTCCTCGTAGTGTTGAGGTCCTTCTCTGACATTCTTGACATTTTTTTTTTGTTACAAAAATGTTGATTTCAAGGTGAGTAATTTGTGTGTTATGGAGTTGAAGAGTGTAAATATATGATCAGTTGATGTGGCTGTTTCTTGAGTGATTGGATAAGATGATAATTGAGATAAGATGTTTTTGATTATGGAGCCAAAAGGATGCTGGAAATCCTATGTGTATTTATTTTAATACTCGCCCGTGTGAGTTAGAGCATACTATTCTCAAGCTAAGATAGATTAATGGTGTTGTTACAAGTAATTTCAATAAGTATCCTTTGAAATTCATAATCTATTAGTCACGTAGCTCATGGCCGTCTATATACGAGGGAGTTGAAATTAAATGAGGAAATGATATTGAGAATCGGGACATGTGTTAGGTCCAAGGTTTCACTTACTATATGGTGGATAATTTTATATCCTTTTCTGGTGAGAAGGATTCATTTTTCTCTTTAACTCATATGCTTCTATTATTTGTGAGTTCGGAAGTACATGATGGTCTATTTATAGTTCTTTTCGTGTAACATACTCTTAAAATTGGCTCAAAATATTTTCCCACTATTTTACATTATGAAAACTTCCCTCAATTGTTTTTGGATTGATTGTCCTTAAGCTAACATGTGTGATTTCTTCGATTGGTACTTACAAACACTCTCGATTGACTCAAAATGTTTTCACCATTTGGTTAGTATGCTTTATGTGGTTAGCAACTCTTTTGATATATCTCTAATAGTTATTTTTCTCAAACTAGAGAGAAATTCCCTCTTATCAAATTGAATATTTAAAGGTATTCTTTTTACATGATCCTTGAATACTTATGGATTATGGTTCTCAATTGACTTGTATTGATCACTATATTAGCTAGATCTATTATGTTAGTATTTTGTAATTCACCCTTTTAATGATGCCAAAAGGGGGAGAAGTTCCTGTACAAAACATTTGCCATGTTAGTATTTTCATACAGGAAATACATAAGGAAAAGGGAGAAAGCATGAACTGAGGGGGAGCCTTTCATTTCATGTCGTGCTCCAAGAATCAAAGAACATACGTTTAGGGGGAGTTCACTAATTCAGGGAAGTCCACATCCTTCTTATCATCTTTTATTCAGTCTTTTATTAAAATTGAAAGTTTTGTACGCAATGGTTTGCCATCATCAAAACGGGGGAGATTGTTAGGTCCAAGGTTTCACCTACTAATTTTGATGATAATAAACCAACATAATTATTTAATAAAAGAACATTTACTTGTGGTGAATTTATTTTTGGTACAGGTTTATTTGATGAAGAAAGATTTGGTGAAGATCTAAACAAAATAAGGAGAAGAAGATATTACGAGATGGAATTATGGGAGAAGATATGGAAGAAAAAGATTTGCCCAAATCAATTTAGTAGAATCATGGAAAGAATATTTACTACAATCTTATGAAAGGAAAATATTCTACAAAAGGGAAGAAGATATTTTTGTTACTTAAGGAAGGTCCAAAAATGATGGAGTATCAAGATATGCCAGAAGTCTCAAGTGCACAAAAGTTTCCACATTCAAGTGATCAAAACTCAAATTGTAGAAGATGAGTGTGACTACATTCAAATTAATATAAATCAAGATCCGAGGTGAAATGAAGAGGATCTTGAAATTCTCTTGGGTTGTTTTAATAAGATCTCATATTTGTACAAGCCAAAAGAAGAGCTCAAAGATGGAAAGAATATTAGTCATTCTGGAAGAAAGATATTTATTACCGTAGCAAATCTTATGAAGGATATGGTTGATATTATTTGCTACGTTACTACAAGTATTATTGTGGAGGGAAATTATTTACCAAGATCTTTGAAAGGAAGCAGATCAAAAGGATAGCTTTTATTGGTTGAATAAATGATACTATTATTTACTACCATTAAGGAATCAAGGAGCATAATTGTCAACATTCTACGAATGGAAAGGAAATCAATATGAAGGGCAATTCCTTAAAATTATTCAAAAGCTCTCTGCAATAGGAAAAGTGAGAAAAGTGATCATTTATTGATGGTACAACATTCAAGGAAGAAAGAGATTATACAAGGAAATTCAATAGCCAAAAAATCTTCATTCAAGGAAAGAAGATATATTTCAAGACCTACAGGAAGCAGAAAGCAACCAGCTGGCACTGCCTTATTCAAAGACAGTCCAGATTCAAAGAGGTCAACCAGATATCTAAGTCCACGATTCATGCAACAGCCAATTAATTCTTGAAGACTATAAAAAGAACAAGGAGAACAAGAAAATGAATACGCAACCACTTATACTTTCGTCTCAACCTTCTCAAGTTCTTTGCTCTATTTTTCATAAGCATTGTAATCCTGAGTGACTTACTGTGTAAACAAAAAAGAGAGGAGAGATATAGTATAGTTGGTGAGGCTTTGTATTGAGAGGTTGTGTCATTGTTCGTTTATTTGGTGAGCGAGTGAAAATCAAAGAGTCGTTGTTGGTGAGCGAGTGAAAAACCAACTTTGTACGTTGTTGGTGAGCGTGTCAAAACCAAACCTTGTTCGTTGTTGGTGAGCGAGTGAAAACCAACCTTGTAAACGTTGGTGGTGAACAAGGAAAACCACAAGGCTGCACGCAACTCAAACTACAAAGAGCTTAAAGAGATAACCTCCTTGCAACCCAAGGGGACTGGATTAGGATACCACATTGGTTCCGAACCAGTATAAAAATTCCTGGTGTCATTTATTTTATTGCTCTCATATTATATTCTGCACCCTTACTATTTATTGTGGTTTATACTTGTGCAAATCGAAGGACTGATAATTTTGTGCAGGCTGTCTTGCTATCAGTCGACTGGCACCAAACATTAGTCGACTAGATTTCTTAACAGGCTTACAATTCACCCCCCCCCCCCCCCTTCTTGTACTTTCAATTGGTATCAGAGCCTCATCTCACTTTTTTTTTTTGCTTAACAGCAAGCGAGGAAAGATCCATGGCAGGGCATCAAATTACTGAAGCCATATTTCAAGAGGGACTCTCAACAAGCAGTCCACCCTACTTCAATAGTTTATACTACAATCAGTGGAAGGTCAGAATGAAGATCTATGTTCAATCGACAGATTATAGAGCCTGGCTAGTTATTCAGAATGGGCCACGACCTATTCCAAATAATAGTGATGGAAAGAAGATTGAAAAAGAGACATCTATGTTTGACTACACAAAAGAATATTTGGATATTATGGAAACAAATGCTAGAGCAATGTACCTATTCTATTGTGCTCTTAGTGAAGAAGAATATGAGAAAATATCCGCTTGTAAAACTGCTAAAGCAATATGGGACAGATTGAAAGCTATCCAAGAGGGCACTGTAAAAAATAAGGAATATCAAGAAAACTTGGATAAGACATCCAACAACGTCAAAAGGAAAAGAAGAAAGAAGCAGAAAGCTCAATCCATCCAGAATCAAGAGGTCCAACAAAGAGAGAACATACACTGCTATGAATGTGGTAAACTTGGACATATTAAATCAAAGTGTCCTAACAACAACAAGAAGAAGAATTCTAGAACTTCAACTTGGAGCGACGAGGATGAATCTGATAAAAAGAGTAATCACGGAGAAATGGCGCTCATGTGCTTCCTGGAAGGAAAACAAACCGACAAAAATTACAGAACCTCTTCTTCGAGTGACGAGGAAGAAACCGACGAGGTATGTCATACTCCTATCATAACTTGTAATAATTGTGATGATTTACAGGAAACTCTAGATCTAGGCTTTGAAAGATTTGCAAAGAATTCTTGGTGCATTCAAGAAAGTTCAACGAGAAAAGAAAGACTTGGATATTCGACTTAAGGAATGTCAGACTAAATATGACTTACTTCAAGAAGAAAATTCTGAATTGCACAAGCAAATGAATACTTTGCACAAATCTTCTAGTCACCACTTTGATCAATGGAAGTCGACTCATCTCCTTAAGAACTACCAGTTGACTGAAAAGGGATCCACTAGTAGATGCCCTATTTCAACCAAGTCAACTCAGGTAAGGTTCAAGTCGACTAATAAGGAAACTGCAGGTGAACACTCTTATTCTCATATTACATGTCATTACTGTGGTAATTCTGGACATAAAGCATTTATGTGCAATTATGCTAGAAATCATGTAAGATCTAAATATGTTTGGAGACCCAAACACTTACATGCATCTCCAACTACACAATTTACTAACCATGAAGGACCCAAAAACACTTGGGTACCAAAAGCAAACTAATTTGTTTTGCAGGAATTCCTTAAGTCTAGTCATAAACAGAATGATTCATACTTGCATAAAGGCTGATCAAGGAACAACATATGCTCCAAAGGTCATATGTATTCTACAATAATGAAGGAGCTAGAACATATGATGGTAAAGCTGAAATGATTGGTATTACTGAAGTTTATTCAAGTTTTTCTACTGCATTAGGTGATGTATATTGAGCCATTGATTTAAGCTTAGTCTGATAGTAGTCAACTGTAGATGGTTTGAGTCGACTAATTGCATCATGCTACTATTTTGTTGATACTAGTTATAACCTTGAACTAGAGTCTTTGAATGACTAGAATACATGGCTTGCACTTTTTTAATATATATATGCTACAAGTTATTAGGACAAGCAAGCATGCAATCGTTATTGATATCATACAAATTTAATTCATATATATGTGGGTATGAGATTATTCTTGAAGGAATCGCATGTATGATATTCTCTCTCTTGGTAAGAATAATAACTCCTCATTCAAAGCCCAAGAACGGTGTATAACTCGAGGCCTTCATAACCTCCTCATATGGACATATTCAAAATCTTGAAGGCGAGAGGTATGTATTCACAAGTTACATGAGTTATGAATTTGATCTATCTTAACGAACTCTTCATATGAGATATGAAAAGGAAGAAAAATCATTTCTTGATTATTCTCATCCTTTTGGTTGCAAATGTCTATCGTCATGGTAAGGACCAAGTGGTAAAATTCATGGCATATTCTGTAATCTTTATTACTGATAATTCTTATGGCTTTTAAACAATTAGTTATAAAGATCTTTATGCACATTCTCTTTAGACTAATGTTTGTTGAAGTGAAATTGAGCATGAAGATGAAGAGCATACTCTGGACAACAAACAATCGATTGATATGAATATGTATGTACAAGCTTAACCAGAGATGAAGCATTGAAATAAATGAAAGATTCCAGCAATGCAAGAATAGTTGAATGCAAATGGAGGAAATAACGTATGGGAACTTATAGCCAAGGAAAATGATCTACAATTATGGATATTTAGATGAACCTCATGAAAATGGTAAGGTTGTAAGAACTAAGGGTAAACTTGTAGCCCAAGATTTCACAACAAGAAAATTTTACAAGGTATTCGAACTTGAGATGATTACGAGAAAGAATTAACATCCTTCTTCGAGTTTCAAATAATGCAAAGGTAGATGAGAGGTTCTTCAGCGAAGCCAAGTATCCAAAGGGAGTTCTCAACAGATTTTGTATGGAAAATTCATTGTACATGAATACTCTAGTAAGCTCATCCTATCTCTCTTGCAAAGAAGAACATCGGTAAGTACACAAATCAAATGAAGTGCCAAGCGGATAAACGATTACATGGAGGTTCTACTGAGATTGAATATCAAATGGAGCTATTTTCTCACATTGAAGAAAGGAATTAAGTTTCACTTACTATATGGTGGATAATTTTATATCCTTTTCTGGTGAGAAGGATTCATTTTTCTCTTTAACTCATATGCTTCTATTATTTGTGAGTTCGGAAGTACATGATGGTCTATTTATAGTTCTTTTCGTGTAACATACTCTTAAAATTGGCTCAAAATATTTTCCCACTATTTTACATTATGAAAACTTCCCTCAATTGTTTTTGGATTGATTGTCCTTAAGCTAACATTTGTGATTTCTTCGATTGGTACTTACAAACACTCTCGATTGACTCAAAATGTTTTCACCATTTGGTTAGTATGCTTTATGTGGTTAGCAACTCTTTTGATATATCTCTAATAGTTATTTTTCTCAAACTAGAGAGAAATTCCCTCTTATCAAATTGAATATTTAAAGGTATTCTTTTTACATGATCCTTGAATACTTATGGATTATGGTTCTCAATTGACTTGTATTGATCACTATATTAGCTAGATCTATTATGTTAGTATTTTGTAATTCACCCTTTTAATGATGCCAAAAGGGGGAGAAGTTCCTGTACAAAACATTTGCCATGTTAGTATTTTCATACAGGAAATACATAAGGAAAAGGGAGAAAGCATGAACTGAGGGGGAGCCTTTCATTTCATGTCGTGCTCCAAGAATCAAAGAACATACGTTTAGGGGGAGTTCACTAATTCAGGGAAGTCCACATCCTTCTTATCATCTTTTATTCAGTCTTTTATTAAAATTGAAAGTTTTGTACGCAATGGTTTGCCATCATCAAAACGGGGGAGATTGTTAGGTCCAAGGTTTCACCTACTAATTTTGATGATAATAAACCAACATAATTATTTAATAAAAGAACATTTACTTGTGGTGAATTTATTTTTGGTACAGGTTTATTTGATGAAGAAAGATTTGGTGAAGATCTAAACAAAATAAGGAGAAGAAGATATTACGAGATGGAATTATGGGAGAAGATATGGAAGAAAAAGATTTGCCCAAATCAATTTAGTAGAATCATGGAAAGAATATTTACTACAATCTTATGAAAGGAAAATATTCTACAAAAGGGAAGAAGATATTTTTGTTACTTATGGAAGGTCCAAAAATGATGGAGTATCAAGATATGCCAGAAGTCTCAAGTGCACAAAAGTTTCCACATTCAAGTGATCAAAACTCAAATTGTAGAAGATGAATGTGACTACATTCAAATTAATATAAATCAAGATCCGAGGTGAAATGAAGAGGATCTTGAAATTCTCTTAGGTTGCTTTAATAAGATCTCATATTTGTACAAGCCAAAAGAAGAGCTCAAAGATGGAAAGAATATTAGTCATTCTGGAAGAAAGATATTTATTACCGTAGCAAATCTTATGAAGGATATGGTTGATATTATTTGCTACGTCACTACAAGTATTATTGTGGAGGGAAATTATTTACCAAGATCTTTGAAAGAAAGCAGATCAAAGGGATATCTTTTATTGGTTGAATAAATGATACTATTATTTACTACAATTAAGGAATCAAGGAGCATAATTGTCAACATTCTACGAATGGAAAGGAAATAAATATGAAGGGCAATTCCTTAAAATTATTCAAAAGCTCTCTGCAATAGGAAAAGTGAGAAAAGTGATCATTTATTGATGGTACAACATTCAAGGAAGAAAGAGATTATACAAGGAAATTCAATAGCCAAAAAATCTTCATTCAAGGAAAGAAGATGTATTTCAAGACCTACAGGAAGCAGAAAGCAACCAGCTGGCACTGCCTTATTCAAAGACAGTCCAGATTCAAAGAGGTCAACCAGATATCTAAGTCCATGATTCATGCAACGGCTAATTAATTCTTGAAGACTATAAAAAGAACAAGGAGAACAAGAAAATGGATACGCAACCACTTGTACTTTCATCTCAACCTTCTCAAGTTCTTTGCTCTACTTTTCATAAGCATTGTAATCCTGAGTGACTTACTGTGTAAACAAAAAATTGAGGAGAGATATAGTATAGTTGGTGAGGCTTTGTATTGAGAGGTTGTGTCATTGTTCTTTTATTTGGTGAGCGAGTGAAAACCAAAGAGTCGTTGTTGGTGAGCGAGTGAAAAACGAACTTTGTACGTTGTTGGTGAGCGTGTCAAAACTAAACCTTGTTCGTTTTTGGTGAGCGAGTGAAAACCAACCTTGTAAACGTTGGTGGTGAACAAGGAAAACCACAAAGGCTGTACTCAATTCAAACTACAAAGTGCTTAAAGAGATAACCTCCTTGCAACCCAAGGGGACTGAATTAGAATACCATATTGGTTCCGAACCAGTATAAAAATTCCTAGTGTCATTTATTTTACTGCTCTCATATTATATTCTGCACCCTTACTATTTATTGTGGTTTATACTTGGCGGATCCACCCTTTAGGGTGGGAGGTGGCATGACACCCCCTAGATTGATAAATTTTTTATATATCTATGTTGCAATTTGCTTAAAATAGGTTAAATATTTGATCTTGCCACCCCCAGTCGCAAATTTAGACAAAGGTGTCATGGCTGGTAGACACAAGTTTGAATCTATATTGAACATTTTCGACTCCCGTTTTTCTTGTGTTTTTTAGTTCCTTTGTACCAATAATTCTCTTTTTGGCTCTCCTAATTTTCTATTTATCTTTTTATTATTTATATTGTCTTTCCTCTATTCTATTATTTTATCTGTGATCTCTAGCGAAAACACACAAATAGAAACTTCAAAATCCCTTAAATTAAGCATTTTTCTTAATCTCAAATCTGTGAGTATTTAAATCGAAAAACTTGGGTATCAATGTGAATTTTGGAGTGAGATCAAAATTCAATTTATTTTTATCTTTTATAATTTCTTTTGTTTATTACTCCCTCCGTCCATGTTTACTTGTCTATATTTGACTTGGGACACTCTTAATAAGCAATAAATAAAATAAGAAATGAATTGGAGCACTTAATAATAAGGGTAAAATCGGTATAAAATGGTAAATTATATCTTGGTTTTTCAAACTATACAAATTACAAGTAAAAGTGAACATATATTTTTAGTATAGTGGAAAATAAAAATGGACGGAGGGAGTGTATTATAAAAAATTGTGCTATTCTATAATTGTTAAATTCAATTTAAATCACTTTACTACTTAAATTGTGATGGAAATTTCACAAGCATTACTTAGAAAAAACATGAAATTTATGATTTATTTTTGAGAACTTGTAGTTTATCTAATTCTACATTTACTTATGGGGTGTAATTACCTACTGAAGATTTGATTGGTGTAATTCCCTTATTGAAGATGTTATTTTACTCGTACAAGTTCATTTTTTAATATACATGAAAGATGCAAGTCCCTTGGTGAAAATGTTGATTTTATCTTGTTGTTAATGGGTGTGATTCCTTGTTTAAGATGTTAATTATGTCCGTTTCTTGATTTTTGAGATATAATTTTCATATTTGCAAATAAAAAAAGGCCTATTAAGTTGACCCGAATACACTAAAAATGGATGGACTCGACCCAACACGTTCCTAACAAGATGTACATTGAAGAAAATTATGGCACCCGACACCTTCAAATCCTAGATCCGCCTCTGGCAGGAGAAGATGTAACGGTATAAGTTGACTCATTTAATTGAGATGAAGACCTCCGGTGGTGACCGGAGTTAATCTGTCACGACCCAACAAGAGGGCCATGACAGGTACCCAGTATTAGCTACCGAGCACCCCTTATCATACTATCTATCGCTCAACCTTTGCAATTATGATTCCCAACATACTTGCGGTGAAAGGGTCGCTAAATATTCACAAAACATGCATATGTGCATAAGCTCTCGATGTGTCAAAAGTGATATACAAAAATATACACTGAGGTGATCATGAGACGTCTATTACCCACACATATGTATCTACGAGCCTCTATCTGGAATACTAAACATTAGGACGGGACAGGACCCCGCCATGCCCCAAAATATGTACACAAAAGGATGTACCAATACGCGGCAACTCCGGAGTAGTGGAGTGCTTCTGCAAAGTTGCTGACAAAGCTCCTAGGGATCTGTACTGTCTCCCTGTCTACCTGTGGGCATGAACACAGCGTCCGCAAGAAGGGACGTCAGTACGAGTAATGTACCGAGTATGTAAGGCATGAACGATTGTATAATAAGGGATACCAATATGAATAATAACAGAATGGAAATATATATAGCATATCGTAAGATAAAAGAGTAACCTGTACATATGAGTGCCTCTTAGGGCGGATGCCATGCATGCTAGCTTTCTTTTGAAAAACATTTCTTTTTCATATATATAGAAAATATGCCGAGGCGTCGGCAGCCAATCCATTTAACCCCATATGTCCCGCGTCCGGGCATCCCGCGTCTGGGATGATAGGTTACACCAACTGATCAGGTGGCAATGCGTCTATAGCGCGACATGTGTCCCTTTTTCCCCATCTTCCCCATATACATGTACAAGTATCGTATACATATATCATATAAGCAGCATGCAGGAGAGCCCAAAGAAAGTTATGTCTCTATCGGAGTGACGTAAGGTCGGTAACCTCCGATTATATTATGGAATAATCATGGTCGTTTTATCTCACCTTGAAGGAACAATTATTATAAGGTGAGACTAACAACGATGAATAAAATTAAGGGAGTCAAAAGATAGCTCAATAATCCCATATCGTCATTGAAATCATAACTTGGAACCTTTAAATATGAAATCATTCTCATCATAGTCATCATAGAAAAATATTCTCATCTTTGGCGTCATTGTCATCATGATAAAAACATGTCAATCATTGTTGTCATAAGAGTTTACAAAATCATAAACCTCTGTTTTGGAAAAATACGGACACTACGGAAAACATTTACGGGTCATCAGGAAAAGAAATCATGCCTTGGAATCATAAACATCTAACCTTTGGAAGTAAGAAGGCTATGAAACATTTATGGAATTATAATCATAGGAATCATGCCTTTGAAAGAAAGGGACGAGCCTTAACATACCTGCATGACCTCCTATTGTCTATGTTTATCTGCCCGAGCTCGTAAATCTACATTCGAGAGGATTCACACTAATGTTAGTCTTCTTATCACACACTTATCCCAAGTTTCAATTTAAACTATGTTATATTCTACCGAAAATCGGGCAGCATCTCCCCTGTTTATGTGCCTAGCCCGAATTCTCAGTTCAGCAACAAACAACACAACAACAATACCAACATCAATAATATCATTTCCCATATCAACGTATCTCATAAAACAGCCCACATGCTGTTTTTCCAACTTCCATAACTAATTAACCCACTATGCAGCCATTTAACCGTTCAATCTTTGTAAATAAACCAGTATCATCATAAATAGGAAGAGATTCATACCTTTTCCCCATTAATAATAGTGTATCTTCACTTTTCCACCTTATGTTTAGGACACAACGCACCGCTATACGATTCTACACCAATAACCATACGCTACCCGGACTGGAATTTGGAAATTATACCTGGTTTGGGCTAAAAAGTGGGTGTGGGAAGGTTGGGGAATTTTCCAGAATATTTGGGATGTTTTTGGGGTCTTTGGTTGAGAAATGGGGGATAACCCCCTTTTTATAACGGTTCAGGTTCTGCCTGAACCGACATAAAAAACCTTCAGCGCGATCGCGCCCCCTTTGGGCGCGTTCGCGTAGGTCTAAATTTTATGACTGGATGTTCGTTCAGTAAAATGGTCATAACTCTTGATCCCGACATCATGTGAGGGCCCACGACCTACGGTTGGAAAGCTAATTCAATTATATATAACTTTAATTCTTTGTGTTTTTCCAAATTACAAACTTATAATATCGGTTTGGCCTCTCCAAGTCAGATCATCCGAAAATGTTTTCTTAAATCGTCCTTTTGGAGGGCTTATGCCCATATTTGGCTTACGGGTCCTTCTTAGGACTCGCTCAACTTTCCATGTACTACTCGTACGTCTCTTCATATGTCCTTTACAAAACTCCGGTATGTGGGCCCCGCTTAGCTTGCCGCAACGAGGGCTTTTCGTCAAGTGCCATATGAACCAATTCACCCCATATAGTCTCCAGATGTCATATATATGTTATTATTACATTCTTATAATTTAACCTCCATCCCGACTCTGAGCCTCAATTTTTGTTCAGCGCGTTAGCGCCTCGTAGTGGTGCGTTCGCGCTGTATTGGCCCTTAGCCTTCTGCGCGTTCCCGCCACTCCCTGGCTTGTTCGCGCAAACTATTTTCCTGGTTTTCCAGACCGACTTATAACGTCCATATCTCCTTACCCCGATGTTCAATTGAGGAGCGGTTTGTTGCATTGGAAACTAGAATTCCCAAACTTCACTTTAGACTTTTGTTTCACTTCAAAACTCTTAATATACTAAAACATATTCTTGCCTAACTTTCCTTCAAAGCCTCAGAAGCTTGATCTCCTTAGTTCACTGGTTTTCCAATCTTACTATAACACCTATGATCTTGTATCTTCTCGGCAATAACTCCGATGTCTGCAATTGAATAGCTAATACCTCACGGATCTCAACGTACCGAAGTTACGGGGTGTAACATCCTTCCCCCCTTAGAAACATTCGTCCTCTAATGTTGCAGTATTGCCAACCCACAACACCATCTTTGGTTCCTTAGAACCGTTATTCTTCCCTTAGGGTCCGATTACCGTTTGCTTAGGCTTTAACTTGGTTCATTTTCTTCTTATCCTTCCTTAACTCTTTCATTGCTTTTAGTCAGTTTCTTCCACTTCTTCGTCCTCATGTACTTGGTCGGAAATTAACTAGCATCATGATATCATTTGTCTCCATTATTATAGTCTTGACTTATCGTGTCATAACTATTCATCGGCCCGTAAGTATTTCTCTTTTTCTCATTCCTTGTTTCCTTGTTAGTGACCCACTACCTTTCCCATATACGGTGCCCCTTTTTGCGTTCATCCCTTCGGTACCATCTCGGGCTACTCTTCTGATAGCTGTTGGTCTTGGATATGCACTGCACTGACTCCTTGTAGTTCATTGGTCAAGTTCATTAGTCCTCACATCTTTATCACTATCTCTCTTACCCTTACACTGCAAGTGTTTATCTAACATGACTTTGTCGCTAGCGAGTATAATGGTTATGTTCCTTTCTAAGGCCAGTTATATCATTATCCGCAATGCACATATACGTGATGTTTCTTCGTCATTTATTATCCTTTGCAGTCCAGTTATACTTATGGCAAACTTATAATCCGAGTTCAATTAATTTTCATAGCTCACAACATCTTTGTACTCCTGCTACAACTTTTTCTTTACTTCCTTCCTTCACATCTATTAATACAACCCCAGAAGCATAGAATTGCGGCAATTCTTCTATTACGACTCTCTTGCAACACTAGTATATTTATCTTCGCTTTCCTTGTATCGCCGATCGTTTCATCAGTCGTTATTCCTTATTGGCTTTCTGATATGGCCTCTTTACAATTGTGGCTGGGCATGGCTTCACGTTGACAGTTCATATAATTCCATAGCATATGCTCTCATGTTCAGTATAATTAGCGATCCATGAAATATTTTCTAATATCCGGTGAACTTTTTTATTTCTATTCATAGGAGCAGCGTTCTTTCTTTCCTTCAAAAATTTCTAAACTACCAATCGCTGTTCCTTTTAATACAATTGTTATCCTTTCTGGTGCAAAACTTCCTTTTGTCGTCATCCCCTCTATCATCCTTTGTGAATTTAACTTCAAGACCTTTCTTGCGCTTTTCATTACCCTTTAAGACATGTCGCTGCATACTTAGGTACGACGCAAATTTGCCCGATATGAGGGATTCAAATCATGGTCCAAACATATCATAGTTCATCTTGGCGTAAAGTGCTTTCTTGATTTATCTCCCATACCTTCTCCCTATGTCTACCTCATGACACACTTATTGTCAATTCGTTTTTACTTCCTTCCATTACCTTCCCAATACATCAATACGCCTCGAACTCTAGCCCCGAGCTAATAAATCTCCTTTTCTGGAGCTTGAATCGTCATAGCTCATTTCAAGTCTAGTATGTTCTTTCCCCCTTATTAAGAAGGTCCTTATACGCCTATAACCCTTAAGTAACGGTTGCCTTGATAATTATCTGCTGCCTTTCACGATCTTCTTAAAATTGAAGTCCCTTCATCGCAGGGTCTGACATATCTATCTTCTTGCTAGTTACATTCTCATATTTAATTGGAATACTTATAAGGGTATCCAATTCCGATGCCTTCTTTTTCGTCCTTCCATACCTCTATCGTTTATGACTAACGGTGTCCTGGACTCATAAGTTAATGGGGACATCGAGATTCACCACGTCCTTTATGAAGTCTTCGATATACCTTACTCCCTATTTTTCTATTCCCAACTTTGCTTATGACACCTCTAAAACTTCTTACCCTGAGTTCTTCTTCCATTTATGTCTGTATCATCATTTCGTCAATATTTCTGTACCCGTCCATCCACTACTAGTCCTTTCGCCCATTTAGCTAACTTACCCATAATTCTTCTTAACTACGTGTTTGTGTTGCAGCTATGCCTTCGAGTTTTCTGAGTGTCCTACTACTTCTTGCTCTTAGCACGGAGTTCTTATAATGTACACTCTCTCCATCCTCGTTTATCGAACCTCTATTTATCATTATGATGCTACGGTCGAGTGGTCTTCCATGCACGTTCCTTACATTTCATTCTGTTTCCTCTATGATTAAATCTCTCGGTCTTCCCATGAATTCTTATGTCATGCCATTAATTTCCTAATCAATTGTGTCGACCCATCATCCTTGTTCTTTCCTCGATGAGTAATCAGTCTCCTGCCGCCAACTCTTTAAAGTATCCTTCTTACTCTCATCGTTAAAGATTTTCTGTTACTTTGCTGCTACATGCTCTCCCCCCCCCCCCCGCCCCCCCCCCCCCCCCCTTTTTTCGATCAACCATTAGTATACCTTCCCTATTTTCGACCTAAACATTCCTTAGGTTCCTTCCTCCTTGAGCGCCTTTCTTCTCTCATTATTTAAAGCATCAACCCTGAAGTTCGTGAAATATTCCATGAAATGTGCAAATCCGTTCTATTTTTAGGCCATCTTTTAGGAAAGCTTATCCATGTCCGAGGCAACCATACCAATAAGGCTACACCTTTATCCCTTCGTAAATATATTTTCCGAGAGTTGGAAATCTCTTAACATTGTCGCAAGGCTTAATCATTCTTTCTCTTACTTCACATTCCTTGTCATGTCACTATCCTTTTAGCCCCACTTATCGAATTCGGTTCTCGAACCCCACCATTCCTCTTTTGTTCCATACTACCACACTTTATCCCTTTCGCATGCCTACCTTTGAATATTTACCCAAATAGTCTCGCGTTTTGCCCGTCGTCTCTCTCGGAAGCTTCGCTCACTCATGTTTCTTACTTTTTACTTTCTCAACACTTTGATCTCCTTACCTTCTGTGTTTTCACTTCCTTTCTTTTCCAAATGTCATTGCATTAGAACTCTCCAAACCTACTCGGTAGTGAGAGTAAATCAGCTCACCTGGTAACGTTCTTTTATCACTTGAACTTTATTACCCTGTTCGATTAATGCCTTCAGGATACCGCAACGCAGGTTACCGGGATACACATACCGGCTGATACAACCATAGATGGGATATCGTATGCATACATATGTACATTTTCAAACGCCTCGCTTGCAAGGTATTTCCAAGCGCTCCTTAAACTCATCCTAATTCTAGAGCGGTAATGCACTTTCTTTCTCTTCACCGATCTAGTTTGCCTCGTTCCGCGCAACCTCTTAAGGTTTCCAACTACTCCGCACAATCTAATTTCCCTTAGGCTACTTTAGCTTCTTATTCCTGTCTTATGTCTAAATTTATAGGACTTTTAGTACACTTCCCAGGGGGGTCACCCATCCTAGTATTTCTCTCACCCCAGCACGCTTAACCTCGAAACTCTGATGAAATCCGGTGCGTTAATGCTGGTATAATCGTATCCTCCTCACCGCATGACCTTCACCACATAATCTAGAGCAAGCTAAAGTCTTGACAGATTCCAAAACATTCTCGTACTGCCTCTCCCTCCGAATTAGAAAGGATCTCTTGCTCTTCCGATTACTTAATTACTATTTTGCCCCTTTTGATCCTCAATATTCACCTCTCACCTATATGTATGACTACCTTTCATCCTGGATTTCCAGGTTCCCAATAGTGGCGAAAACACCTTGGTCGCCAACAGGCATAGACATCTTAAATCGTTTGATTTGGCTCCGGTCCCAAGCCAATACGTTCAGCAATATAAGGCGCGATATATGACGACGTAGAACTTGAATCAATCGATCCATATACATTATAGGAAAATACATTATAGGAGAATACTGATAATATACCTGGGACAATGTCAGGGGATGACTCAAGATCCTGTTGCCCAGCTAGCACATAGGTATGATGCTAGGGCCCACTCGAACTGGGCGTTCCTCCTCGATCTCTATCACAGCCTGCTAATATTTGCAGCCTTTGCCTCGGAGGGAGTACCAGTGATGAAGAGCCAACTGCTATTCCTGTGGGCTGAACCTTACCTCTGCCACGTCGAAATAGGCAGTTGCGCATAAAATGACCTGGCCAAGCATAGACATAACAAACACCCAAACCCAAGCGGCACGACCCCGCATGTAGTCTACGACACTGGGGACATTGTGATGTGGACGACCCCATCTGACTGAATTCACCTTTATACTGGGGATTCAAAACTCTAGAGCCCTGACCTAATGTGAGGTGAGTGGGTCTATTAAACCTGGGTCTAGGAAACTGTAGAGGTACACTTGTTGTTGAACGAGCTGGGTACCTACAGAACTGCTGCCTCGAGGTACCTCTGAACCCACGATCAAACCTTGAAGACCTGGTCCTCCTCGTGTGACCCCTATCACCAGGACCCACACCCTGCCGCTGAGCTTGAGCGGCTACTAATTGAGTCAAAAAAAGGATGGCTTGCCTCATCTCCTGGCTTGAAGCATCAAGTGGGGGAACTGGGGGTGCTGGAGCTGGAGTGGAGACCCCTTCTTGCTCCCCTAATATAGGCGGAGTATGAACAGTAGGAGAGGGGGGCTCATTATGGGATTCACCCTCTTCAATATTTACCGGTGACTCCCGTTCAGTCCGCCTTTCTACTGCCATCTTGCCCTTCTGGGCGGCTGTGGCTTTCATCTTCTCAAGCATCGCTGAAAATGTAACACTGGATTAGAAAGAAGGAAATTCTCTTATTATAGCTCTATCGCACGATCTATGAAGAAGAAAGACGGCCATGGTTCCTAAATGCCCCGCAACCTCTTGTGTATAAGTGTGACGCACTTGACACCCATAAACAAGACTCTACTGGACACGGCTCGTAGACACACCCTAGGACAGAATTGCTCTAATACCACTTTTGTCACGACCCAACAAGAGGGCCATGACAGGTACCCTGTATTAGCTACCGAGCACCCCTTATCATACTATCTATCGCTCAACCTGTGCAATTATGATTCCCAACATACTTGCGGTGAAAGGGTCGCTAAATATTCACAAAACATGCATATGTGCATAAGCTCTCGAAGTGTCAAAAGTGATATACAAAAATATACACTGAGGTGATCATGAGACGTCTATTACCCACACATATGTATCTACGAGCCTCTATCTGGAATACTAAACATTAGGACGTGACATGACCCCTCCATGCCCCAAAACATGTACACAAAAGGATGTACCAATACGCGGAAACTCCGGAGTAGTGGAGTGCTTCTGCAAAGTTGCTGACAAAGCTCCTAGGGATCTGTACTGTCTCCCTGTCTACTTGTGGGCATGAACACAGCGTCCGCAAGAAGGGACGTCAGTACGAGTAATGTACCGAGTATGTAAGGCATGAACGATAGTATAATAAGGGATACTAATATGAATAATAACAGAATGGAAATATATATAGCATATCGTAAGATAAAAGAGTAACCTGTACATATGAGTGCCTCTTAGGGAGGATGTCATGCATGCTAGCTTTCTTTTGAAAAACATTTCTTTTTCATATATATAGAAAATATGCCGATGCGTCGGCAGCCGATCCATTTAACCCCATATGTCCCGCGTCCGGGCATCCCGCGTCCGGGCATCCCGCGTCCGGGATGATAGGTTACACCAACTGATCAGGAGGCAATGCGTCTATAGCGCGACATGTGTCCCTTTTTCCCCATCTTCACCATATACATGTACATGTATCATATACATATATCATATAAGCAGCATGCAGGAGAGCCCAAAGAAAGTTATGTCTCTATCGGAGTGACGTAAGGTCGGTAACCTCCGATTATATTATGGAATAATCATGGTCGTTTTGTCTCACCTTGAAGGAACAATTATTATAAGATGAGACTAACAACGATGACTAAAATTAAGGGAGTCAAAAGATAGCTCAATAATCCCATATCGTCATTGAAATCATAACTTGGAACCTTTAAATATGAAATCATTCTCATCATAGTCATCATAGAAAAATATTCTCATCTTTGGCGTCATTGTCATCATGATAAAAACATGTCAATCATTGTTGTCATAAGAGTTTACAAAATCATAAACCTCTGTTTTGGAAAAATACGGACACTACGGAAAACATTTACGGGTCATCAGGAAAAGAAATCATGCCTTGGAATCATAAACATCTAACCTTTGGAAGTAAGAAGGCTATGAAAACATTTATGGAATTATAATCATAGGAATCATGCCTTTGAAAGAAAGGGACGAGGCTTAACATACCTGCCTGACCTCCTATTGCCTATGTTTATCTGCCCGAGCTCGTAAATCTACATTCGAGAGGATTCACACTAATGTTAGTCTTCTTATCACACACTTATCCCAAGTTTCAATTTAAACTACTTTATATTCTACCGAAAATCGGGCAGCATCTCCCCTGTTTATGTGCCTAGCCCGAATTCTCATTTCAGCAACCAACAACACAACAACAATACCAACATCAATAATATCATTTCCCATATCAACGTATCTCATAAAACAACCCACACGCTGTTTTTCCAACTTCCATAACTAATTAACCCACTATGCAGCCATTTAACCGTTCTATCTTTGTAAATAAACCAGTATCATCATAAATAGGAAGAGATTCATACCTTTTTCCTATTAATAATAGTGTATATTCACTTTTCCACCTTAAGTTTAGGCCACAACGCACCGCTATACGATTCTGCACCAATAACCATACGCTACCCGGACTGGAATTTGGAAATTATACTTGGTTTGGGCTAAAAAGTGGGTGTGGGAAGGTTGGGGAATTTTCCAGAATATTTGGGATGTTTTTGGGGTCTTTGGTTGAGAAATGGGGGGATAACCCCCTTTTTATAACGGTTCAGGTTCTGCCTGAACCGACTTAAAAATCCTTCAGCGCGATCGCGCCCCCTTTGGGCGCGTTCGCGCAAGTCTAAATTTTCTGACTGGATGTTTATTCAGTAAAACGGTGATAACTCTTGATTACGATATCATGTGAGGGCCCACGACCTACGGTTGGAAAGCTAATTCAATTATATATAACTTTAATTCTTTGTGTTTTTCCAAATTACAAACTTATAATATCGGTTTGGCCTCTCCAAGTCAGATCATCCGAAAATGTTTTCTTAAATCGTCCTTTTGGAGGGCTTATGCCCATATTTGGCTTAAGGGTCTTTCTTAGGACTCGCTCAACTTTCCAAGTACTACTCGTACGTCTCTTCATATGTCCTTTACAAAACTCCGGTATGTGGGCCCCGCTTAGCCTGCCGCAACGAGGGCTTTTCGTCAAGTGCCATATGAACCAATTCACCCCATATGGTCTCCAGATGTCATATATATGTTATTATTACATTCTTATAATTTAACCTCCATCCCGACTCTGAGCCTCAATTTTTGTTCAGCGCGTTAGCGCCTCGTAGTGGCGCGTTCGCGCTGTATTGGCCCTTAGCCTTCTGCGCGTTCCCGCCACTCCCTGGCTTGTTCGCGCAGACTATTTTCTTGGTTTTCCAGACCGACTTGTAACATCCATATCTCCTTACCCCGATGTCCGATTGAGGAGCGGTTTGTTGCATTGGAAACTAGACTTCCCAAACTTCACTTTAGACTTTTGTTTCACTTCAAAACTCTTAATATACTAAATCATATTCTTGCCCAACTTTCCTTCAAAGCCTCAGAAGCTTGATCTCCTTAGTTCACTTGTTTTCCAATCTTCCTATAACACCTATGATCTTGTATCTTCTCGACAATAACTCCGATGTCTGCAATTGAATAGCTAATACCTCACGAATCTCAACGTACCGAAGTTACGGGGTGTAACATAATCTATCAAAAGCAGTGGCACCGAGTCATTAATGAAAGAATAATGTTGCTTGACCAGCTGTGTACGGAGTAGACGTTACGATTTAGCATTAAACCATAATTATTAGCCTTTATTGACATTAGTCTAAATGTAATCATTGCTTAAGAAGAGGGTTATTCGTACTATAAAAAGAAGATGAAGAATCCTGAAAAAGAATCATCGAATACAACAGTCTACGCTTTACTTTTTCAAGATCTAGCTAAAAAAAATTACTTTCTTTAGTCGTTCTTTTTGCTCCGGAATACTGATGTAGCTTTAATATCGTCACACCGGATAAAGCTCATCAAAGGTAGATCTCGCATTGAAAAACCTCCTTCTTTTGTATTATTTGTTGGAATAGATAATACATATATGATCAGATGCATATGTAGTTAAGGGCTGCTTAGAGTTGTACACAGAATTCCTAATTCAAATTGAAATGTACAATGATACTTTACTCCGAGGATAAATCAAGCCCAAGCTTAATCACTCAATTATTATTTGTTTCAGTCATTTTATTTGCTTAATATAATGTCCATTCCTATTATTTATTTATTTATTTATTTATTTATTTATTTATTTATTTATTTCATCTTCGATTACAAAACAAATCATGTATCCTTTAAATCCCTAAATAAATTTAACTGTTCCCTCTAGTTTTAGATTAAACAGTTTGGCGCCCACTGTGGGGCTAAGGATAATTTTGATATTGTTTTGTTGCTCTAACCTTTAAACTTACAATACTTATTTTTTTGTCACCAGACAAGTCTTGAAAAATGACGAATAATGGAAACCAAGCAGATGGATTGTTGAACGCTGTAAACACTCAAGGAAGGACTCAAAACACATAAGTCGATTTGACTAGGAAAGAGCAGATACAGGAGTCACCTCGTGGGTCCAAACACGCTGGTGATGAGTTCGTTCCAAAGGATGAATATGAAGAAGAGGTGGTTGCAAAAATGGATCCGGTAATGGCTAAACTATTGGAGTTGTTGGAAAAGCAACAAAAAGCCATTGCGGATTTGTAGACAGCAAAAAACAATGCTGGAGGTGGTCAACCCAATACGGATGCGCAGCAAGAAGAGGGCAATGGTGGAGCTCGTGACAATGGGGGAGTACCCGAAGGGATGCAGTATCTGGAAGCTCTTTCTAGCTGGCTAGAGAAAAATGAGAAACAATTAAATAGCCGATTGGATAAAAGTGAAAAAGGAATTTAAGGCGTTTAATTCCCAGATAGATCAGATCTCGGGAGCCCCGCCAGTGTTAAAGTGGCCAGATTCAGAAAGATGCGTCCAGTTGCCGTACCCACAAAGTGCAGCTCCTAAACTCATTCCAAAAAAATTTAAGATGCTGGACTTACCCAAGTACGATGGAACAACAGATCCTCATGAGCACGTGACCTCATATACATGTGTTGTTAAGGGAAACAATATGCAATCGGATGAAATTGAGTCTGTTTTTCTCATGAAATTCGGTGAAACTTTATCCAAATGAGCAATGACTTGGTATTCATTGCTTCCGAAACATTCTATTCGCTCTTTCGAAATGCTTACAGATGCCTTCATCAAGGCACATGCTAGGGCAAAAAAGGTGTCAGTAAGAAAGGCGGACATATTCAAAATCACCCAGGGATATGATGAGTTGCTCAGAAAATTCGTTATCCGATTTCAGAAGGAGCTAATGTTGCTTCCTGCTGTCTCGAATGAATCGGCGACAGAGGATTTTACTAAAGAGTTAAACCCAAAAAGTTCAAGTGTTTCATTAAAATTAAAGGAAAAACTATTGGAATTTCCTGCCACAACTTGGGCAGATGTTCATAATAGGTACGAGTCAAAAATTCGGGTGGAGGCTGATCAGTTGAGTTTGGCAGTTGGTTCAATCGTTCGAAATTGGAGTTATGACAGACCAAGAAGAAGCATTGATTCTGATTCAAAAATTGGAAAGGACAGATATCAACCTTATGGTCAACATGAAAAGTCATGGTCTAGACCAGAAAGAAGCCAGGGCGGACATTATGAGAGACCGATTCCAGATAGGAAGGGTAAATCTGGTCAGAACAGACGTGTATTGTAGTCTAAGGTGGAAACAGTCGACTCTGTCACGAATAAAATCGAGAACCCGAGGCTGTCAGAATATAACTTTAACATTGATCTAGTAGAGTTGATAACGACAATAGATAAAATCAATGGCGCAAAGCGACCTAGGTCGATGAGACCGGACCCAAGCCAGAGGGATATGAATCTATTTTGCGATTATCATGGGACTCATGGTCATCGGACAGTTGATTGCCGACACCTCAAGGATGCCGTTGAGTCAGTTGTTAAAGGATGGCTACTTAATAGAATTCTTAAGTGACAGGCCTAAGAATCATTACAGAAAGCACAGGGATGTGGTTAAGAAAGAACCTCAAGTTGAGTCTCGTCATGTAATAAATATTATAATTGATGGGCCCGGACAATCTGAAGCAATATCAAAGAATGAACAAGTTGCCCCTTCGAAACAAAAGTCTGAAAAGAAGGTACACCTGGGCACCGGGTTGTCCCCAGAGCTCAGACTTAGAATTTGTAGATTTTTGTTAAAAATATATTGATTGTTTTGATTGGTAAGGTTCGGATGAATGAGACCTTCGCCAGAAAGAATACTTTCAGTAGTGAGGACGAAAGTGCTTAAACAGAAACTATTGAGTTGAAAAAGGAAGTTGCAGAGGATAAAAACATTCAAAACATTTTGCGTCGCTTGAGTGATTTGGTGGTTTCGGCGTTAATCAATGGTATTGTGATCTCAGGAACGACGGTAAAACCGAGGAGCATAAGGAATCTTATTCAGTGGGATGTTGTAGAACAGTTAATGGAAAAGGGAAACATAGAGTTGTCTGAATGAGGAATTGTTAGTTTATTTCATTTCGGAGTTGTGGAATTAGTGGTAGCCGCCAGAGGTGGAGAAACAAAGGAAGAATTTTGAGCAATCGACAATGATGAGGGTTTCAAGGCTATATTAGGGAAGTCATTGTTAACACCTAATTTTTGACCTGCCGTAATTTATATCAATCACTCAGAATCCCCGGATAATAAATAAATGAGCTGTGCGTTTTAAAAGCCTTTAGTGATTTTTATAAATTGTCTAGATCAATATTTCTTTCCCTTAAATTAACAAAAAAAGGATTTTCATGCATCATAAATTTTATTTAGATATTAATGAGCATTTTCGTGATATTTTCGTTAAATTTCACTAAAAAGAAAAGGAAAGATAGAGGAAGAGTTATTATTTAATTATTTAAAATTATTTTGCAAATACTTATTTCCTTTTTATTTTATCTTTGAAAATTTGAATAATTTAAATAATTTAAGTAATTAACTATTCAACCCTTTTAACTTCTGATTTTTATAAAATAGGCATAATTGCCCTTAAATGTTTTAATTAGGATAATTAATTATTAAGTGATAATTATTGAAAAATTGAGCCTTTTATGTAGATATATCTTTCCCTTGGCCATAATTAATTTAGTCAGTCCATAATATAAAGAAATTAGAGTTGTTTTGCAAAATCAGCCTGTTAATATTTGATTTGAAATAATAAGTTTAATTTAATTTCCAAAATTGATTAAAAAGGCCATAATTAAAATAATTATGCTAGGATAATTAATTAAGGCCATTTTAGGTCCATTAACAACTTGACCGACTTTTTAAAATTATTTTAATAAAATAATTACGGCCTAATTTTTTCCGTAATTAAAATTTCCTCCAATTTTAATTTTCTTTCTAAATTATTTGTTTTTAGGCATTAGATATACCCAATGTATACACCATGTACACACATATATGTGTATGCATGAAGATAAGGCCCCATTTAAATTAAATTTAGATTTGGACCGAGTCCAGCCCAAGCCAGGCTGAGACCCGGCCCGATCCATATTAATTAAACGATCGGTATACCCCCCCCCGCCTTTATTTTCATTTTTCATTTCCCCTCTCCCCCACCCGCTTCTCTCTCTCTCTCTCTTTTCCCCGCCTCTCTCATGCCAAAATGGCATTTTTACAGGCGTATGCTGACATGCACAACATTTATACGCTCTTTGTGGTGAATTATCATATATTCACATGGTTCCACGATTTCTTTTGCCCAAATTTGGTAACAAATCCTTACTTTGCTCTGTTTTAAAGATTTTTTAGTCAAAATCGTCATTATCTTTGCTTTTAAGTTTATTTTTGCTTGCATTATTACTATTGGTCTACGTTTGTTGGGTCAGATCGACCCAAAAAGGGTCAGATCTGACCGTATGTTAGTTTACCTTAGATCTGGGTCGTCGATTTGTTGGCTATTTGGTTTGATTGTAAGAAAAGAGTTTAGTCCCACATCGTGGTTGTTTGGTTTCAATTGAACTTTTGGGGTTCTATAAATAGAACCCCAACAGTTTGGAAGGTGAGAAAAAATAGCAAAAAAAAATATATAGAGAAATTTGAGAAAAAAAGGAAGTTGAAAAACTCAAATTTTTTGAAAAAACTTCTTAGTAAAAGAATTTTAAAAACCTAGATTGAATAGTTGGGGTTTGTCAGTTAAAATTTTTGGTCCTTACTTTATTTATTTTTTCGTGTGTGTGGGGCTGGGTTGCTGAGGTTTGGAAGGACAAAGGCTCCCAAATCCGTTCTTCTCTTGGCTGCGCACATAAAAGTTAAGCCTTAATTTAATTCATTTCATTTTGTTATTCAGTATTCTGCTAGGTTAAGTATATTTGTAAGTTAGCTATGTTTATATGTCTGATGGTGCTTATTTACTAAGTATGCCTTATTTGGTTCTATGTTTAATATGTGCTTTATACAAACACAATGGGAATTAGTGTAAATGTTATTGTGAAGCTCATTTAGGAAGTAGGCTGCTTGAATCATTTATTGGTTTTGTTAGTTCATGTGGTCTTAAGGTGCTATGTTTACTATAAAGAAGTGTGTGTGAAGTGCTTTCGAAAATCCCTTTCCTTTTCCTTTCTTTCTTGAATGTTTTGTTAGTTTATTGATTATGATCCTAAGTATAGTCAACATAGGAAAGTTCAACTTATTTTTTAAAAAAAAAGGGAGATGAGACAGTCTATGTGTTGATATAGATGAATGTTGGTGATTTGCTTGTAGTATGTGCTTGTGATTACAGTTAAGTCCATACTTTGTTAACTAGTCATGAACTGCCCCTATTGTGAAGTGAAGTCTTTTTTGTCAAAGGTCTTAACTGTGTTTGTTTGAACTTGACAAGTTGGTTTGAACATAATTCCTGATGTGTTTCCTTTCTTTAAAATAAATAAATAACTGAACACTCAGATAGAATTCAAACATATCAGCTGAACCGTTGAACATATAACGGTAGATTACCTTATTGCTTCTTTCTCTTCCTCTTAAATGATCTTGCTCACTTAGAATAGAGTAAGACAAGATGAATCAATGGTCTGTTTGTCTGTCAATTAATACGAAAAGAAAAAAATTTCAGGTTCATGTTTTAAGCTTGTAGATTGGTGGATTGTTCATGGCAGTATCTGTGGTGGTGTTATCATCTAATGTAGGCTAGACTATGTGTAATCACCTATGATTTGTGGCAAGTGTATGCTAATTACCCATGACTTATAGCAAATCTTAGAACTATTATGATTAAGGTATTTGAGTGTGAAATTTGTCTCCTTTTTGGTTTGCTCAAGGCTGGTTTTCTTGATTGAATTTGTTGTCTATACAAATGGTGTTCATAACTTGCTATGTTGGCTTATGTCACAAGTCCTTCACCTGGGAATAATCTACTCCTAAATGTGCAGAGTTTGATAAAAAGGGGAAAAGTGAAAAATGGAAAGAAGTGATTAATTGTAGGAACTATAGGTTTAAGTCCTCATTTAAAGACTAATTAGAGTTAATCTAGTTGACAACTGGCTAATAGGTTGACTGTCAACCTGTAGCTTAGTCATGATCATGTTGAAACTGAAAAAGGTATAAAAATATAATGAAATGGAGTCCAAGAGAGAGGTCTATTCTCTTACTTGTGATTTATTCTTATTGGTCCTGCCTTATTAGTTATTTTATTTAAAGGGTGAAGTAAATTTATTATGAAAAATGGACTGACATGATATGTTCTTGCATCTGTGTTGCTTTTCATCCATGTATGGGTCTTAATTTGGTAAGTGATCATAAGTGTTCCAATTTTATGAGTTTAAGTGTTAAAAGGAGAATGAAAGGACACAACTTGGTTTTGATTTGTCCAAGTCCGAACAATTTGGAGATTAAGGCTTTTACCTTGAGACATGAATTCTTTCTTTGCTTTCCTGTGTGTATGAATGGTTGATGTAATGATAATAACCCCTGGTTTTCAAGCTGCCTAGGCTTAAAGATGGACACAGATGGAAAGAAAACCTTATGATGCTAGTCTAAGTAAAAGAAGAATATGAAGGAATAGAAAAGAGGAAAATAGTAATTGGGAAATTAAGAGAAAATCATTTGTCTTTGATCTGTAAATTGTCCAGTCTCTTTTGGTATGTGATAAAAGGTAATAAAGGATCATATGTGCAAGGGTTGAGGTTGAAAACCATTTGGCTATATGGGGAAGGTCATTTAAAGACATCTTAGGTGAGGATTGAGAAAAAGGTCAAGCATTGCTTGACCCATAGTATATTTTCTCCCAAATAAAAGATTGTCATGGCATTCCTCTCAAGCCTATGGGGGGTATAACCTCCGACCTTTGCACTTTGGTGTTTCCTTGTCATTCTGTTAAGGTTATTGAATCCTAAAAGATGAAACTTCTTGTACACTTGTTAGTTGATCACTAGGACTGATTAGCCTAGCTTTATTGTATTTTTCCTGTTGTGTCTTAAGAAAATGGTTGGATCAGTTGGATGATGTATGATGATTTGGAAATTGTAATAAAACTGGAAAAGGGAAAAGTTGTTTACAAAAGAGGATATTGATTATTTTGGCAAATAAAGTAGAAGAGTTTTTTTCGTGAAGATGACATGATAATATATGACAGACTCTTTAACATTTGGTTAAGTTAGGATGATGATTTAGACCCTATGTAGATTCTGTGTGCATTGATGTGGTTTTAACTTGTATTTTTGAAAGGTGATTTGTTCTCCCCCTGTATCGTAAGTCCTAATAGTGCCTCTTTTAAAAAATAAGGAGGTCAATGGTCTGCATTTATTCAAGATAGCAATGTAGGCTGATTTGTGGGGGGGGGGGGGGGGGGGGAGGGGGGTATATTTGACCTTTTTCTTTGTGATAGATTGGACAATAAGTCATGCTTCCTTTCCATCTTCTACTTTAAACTGTGTTGTGAGTCCATTAATCTAAAGTCCTAGTAACAGATGAAGCTGAACCTAATCTGGTTATGTTGAATGAATGTGTCCTCCTTTTGTGTAGCATTAGAAGTTAGCCAAGGATATGTGGTACTTGTCTAGTCTTTTGGAAGAATGAAGATTAAGAATAAGGCCATAACTAAATTAGGTGCATCCCTTTAAGAATTAATTTAGACCTTTCTGCAAATGAGATAGAATCAAGAGTAAAGGTTAGGAAAATTCGAAACTCTGAACTTAGAAAAATGTGAAATTCTTGTGCATTTTTGAGACTTTGACCTTCCTACTTGCTTAAGTTATGTATAAAGATGTAACTGTTGTACTTGAGACTTGTATATCCTATATGGGAACATAATGACTTAAAGGTCTCTTGGCAGTTGTTTCTACAAATGATCCTAGCTTGGTTTTTATTATTGCTTGTGTCTTGAATTGGGTTCTGTGAGAAGTAATATAGTATCATACCAATAAAGGGACTCTGATTTGCACCTGCTTGGTTTTGTTATGATATATCTGTTGAGATTATAGTTTGGATCCTCTTGTTTATTCTTTGTCTTCTCTAGAGGAATCACTTAGACTTTGGAACATAATGTCCTAAAAAATGGCAAGAGTCTTCACTTGAATTGTCCATAAAATGTCTAGGCTCATTTGAGGGTTATACTTAGATAGTTTTACATATATTTCATGTATACCAAACCTGTTGTGATTGTACTATACCTAGAAGATGGTTTTTCCTTATCCTTGTGTGTCTCTATACTTTACCACATCTGCCTGATTCAGTGTTGTCCAGAATTGCATTATTTCCATGTGACTGTCACTGTTGTGATTATTTGGTTTAAGTTTAGTCTAGGCCACACTGTGCCCATATAGATTTCTTTCATTCATGCTCAAGTCATTTTATCTCTTCTCTAATGTCTCATCTGTTCTAATTGGTTCATGGTTGTTCCATACACATGTATATTGGGCCTATCCTACTTATTCTGAGCTATGTCTGTGTGTATGTGGATCTATGTCTTCCATGGTTGTTGGTTGAGAGGCAGTTTAGGTAAAGGAGTGTCTAGTTTGAACCCTTCCCTGGTGACCACTCTTGGATCTTGTGCGGCATCAGGAAAAAAAGGGGTGATGACTTGGCCCTCCACCATCTAGTTTGGGATTTGAGTTTGAGGACATGGAACACACATATGCCTTTCACATGAGCTTGAATAAATACAATATGTAAATAGTAGTGCGTTGAGGATATTATGTGAATATATCATGTATATGATAGGAACAGTAAAATATAAACTAACCGGGGTCTTTTGTTTTTCCCTCTCTCCACTGCATGGCCACTTGGGCCAAAGTCCAGCCACCCATAGTTCAATAGGGAAAATTCTTTCGAATGTCTTTGAGTCCAAAAAGAAGAAAGGGAAGTTAATATATTGAAGGCCCAGTCATGGGTAAAAATGACATGAAGGCCCAACCATGGGTGAAAATGGTTGGGGTTTGGTACACCCCATTTCACTTCACTCCGTTATGTTTTCCTATTTTTTGCTTATTTGTATTGTATTCATTACTTGTAAAACCCACAAATATTATTGGAACCATTATTATGAATTAGGCATCTTAGGCAAACGGTGCATATGCCGTTTAGACTGACTTTAGCACCTAAAAACTCTTTTTTCTGAAAAAATTTGAAAATGCGACTGATTTTGGAAATAAAAAATGGAAAAAACAAACTACTTTTTATCTTAATAAATGAGGAGCCAAAGAGGTCTGTTTTAATAGAGATGGTATAACATGTGGTATAAAATTAGGTAGATTAGACGAAAATTTCCTTTCACCTTTCAAAACTATCAAAACAGGTTTCTTTTCTGGTCATGAGTTATTAAAAACGCAATGTTTTGGGGCCAAAACCCACCCGAGTCTTTTCCTTAAAACCAAATGTTTTCAAAGAATGTTTTTTGGGCCAAAACACATTTCAGTTTGGTCTTCAAAAATAAGGATTTGTATAAATGTCACCAGTTGGGCTAGAAATTTTGTTTGTTTTTTCTGCATAAAAATCTGAGGCTAATAAAAGGAGACTAGGGCCCATAATGTAAGTGGTCAAACGAGGAATATTTGGGCCAAGGCCCACACGGGTTGTTTCTTTAAATAAATAAAAACATTTCTTTAGGTCAAGAGCCATTTAGTTTTTTAAGCAAACGAATCCATGATCAAAGGTTTTTCTGGGCTAATGTTTTAAAGAAATTCAGTAAAGTGTCCTAAGGCCCAAAAACGAAATAGGTTTTAAAGGCAAAATTTATCTTTTGAAACTAAATCTGGGACTTTTATAAAAAGTATATATATATATATATATATATATATATATATATATATATATATATAGGTGTATTTTGTAAAGGGAACATTTACAAGAGTTTTTTTTAGGCCACAAACAATTCATTTTCCCTTTAAACCAACTGCACGAAAAATAACAAAAGTTCTCTTTCGTAAAAAGGGGTCAAAACAGTCCAATTCAAGCCTAATTTATAAATTTAGGTAAGGGTATTCTAAAAACGTATTAAGCGGATTAACCTGGTCCATGTGTGAGTAAAACATGAATAGAATTTAGATCAATAAAACAAATAAATAAACTTACCACCTTTTTCTATAGAACACTACTATCTTTATATATAAAAGGAATTAATTATACCCGGATATCATAAATCTGAACCTAAATACCCTATATATAAAGGGGATATATTCAATTCTTTTTTTAAATAACGATATGCAACGTGATAGTGTTTTGCGGGAAATAAGCACTAAGTAAACAGTTCATGCAAATACTCACACATTGGAATTCGAAGGTCAACCGTATAGTACGGATCCTTAATACTAGGGTGCCTAACACCTTCTCTAGGGGATTACCAGAACCCTTACTAGAACTTTGAATTAAGAAGGATTTTTTACGACGTATGAATATACCCTTCAAAACTGGTTTTCAAATTTCCTAAAAATTACGTGGCGACTCTTTTAAAACAATGTCCGAAAAAGCACCAACGATTTCGAAGCAGATTTTTCCGAGCGCTAACCCCGCCTGCGAAAATCTGAACCGTTACAATCATGGATTCAAGACTCAAACATCATTTTAACGACAAGCGATTGGAATGTCCAGATTCAAAGGGAGTATTTCATGTTCCAGCAAGAAGCTTTATTGAATGGAACAACCAGCAGCGAAACCTTTAGGGTCGAAAAAAAAAGTTGGTTGTAGAAAACGCACATGCATCCTTGGGCCAAAATCGCACGGAGGTAAGTTTAAGATAAAATTTAAATATTTTATAATAAAATTCTTTATGTTGCACGAACAAAAGAGGTGGACCCAGGGACATAGCCCAGCAAAAGACAAAGCCCGGAGGAAAAGTAGGGATCAAAAGGCCGATTCTAAAGCACTTCACAATTAAAACAGAGAAAGATGGACCTCAGAAGCAAAGGAAGAACATAGTAATGATTCAAAGATCCAAGCGAACCACGTGCTGCACTCTTTTTTCCTTCGACCGGTTTTTATCCCTAAAAAATTGAAAAAGGGTTTCTCCGACAAGGTTTTTAACGAGGCAGCAACAAGTGTGTTACTCCGGATGAAGATTGAAAGATTTAGTTTGATGAAAATTTTAAGAAAAGCCTCCACGGAGAATGGCTATAAAAAAGTTTTATTCTACTCAAGATTCGTATCAACAAGTGTTTTAAGACAGTTGTTGTAAGAATTGGGGACTATGTACCGGATGCAAAGTCAATATATGAATTGCAATAAATTTACTGATAGATTTGTTTTTTCGAAATGCTAGACTCATAGTTGGGAAAAAAAAAGAATTGTGATGATTAAATAAATCATTTTTAGCCAAAACATTGACTGAATGGTTAATCACTTCCAAGTAATATATGAAGCGATAAGTTTGCATTCAAAGCAAATAATGCCCAAATAAATCGGAGACGTCTGATTCATTAGCATAATTATAAGGCCTTATCCAAAGAAAACTGAACCGGATGGTTTATTCCCAATCAGTAAAATCATAAATGAAGGTAAAAGAAAAAAAACTCACGAAAAATAAATCCGAAAAAAATTGTGCACAAAACCCGATTAAATCAAGTTCTTGAACAAATTCTTGAGTGTCAAATCTTGAGAAAGTCAGTCTCGTAATCAATTGAGTCCAAGATTATCGAGATGAACTTCGAAAAAATGATAAACAATTTATCTTGTACAAGCAACAAAGTTGTTTCGGAGTCCAATAAAATAAGGACTTCACCAGGAGAGTTATTGCGCAGAATGTGAAAGTAGTGAATGGAACACTTTCGGGAAACGATGCATCCGGGTAAGAAACACTTACGTTAAGTTTTGATTTATGTGGCATTAGAATAATAAAGCCTCGAAATTATAGAAAATACAACAAAAATCATGCTAGTTTAGCTAGAAACAAAAGTCATCCATTAAATGCTACCGGAACACCAGTGATAAGTGCAAAAGTTGCTGCTACTTTAAAACATCTATTATCCTTGAAATAAGAATGAAAAATTCCTCCTATGTGACTATGGTAAGGCAATATCAAAATGATACTAATTCTGCTAAGAACTTGTAACAAGATTGAGTCTGTGATTAGCTTCCTCTTCAAACCTCTCTAAAACCTTTTTACAAGGACTAGCAGGGAAAAACTTAACAAGCTCATCAGTAGACATATCGCGAAGAGCATGAAGATCTACTCATATATAGCTTAACAAGCTCATCAGTTGATATATCGAGAAGAGCATCGAGATCTACTCCTCTGTAACTGAACTTCTTGAATGTTCTCTTATTTGGTTGTTGTCCGGTAGTTCGGATCCAGTCTTCCTCTTGAGAAGCCTAAGAAGCGAAAATAACATAAGCATTATCAGGTGTTCAAAGAGGAAAAGGAAATGAAATTGTGGTTATTTAGAACAAGTACATGGGCTAAATGTCCGGGGCAATCCCTGCGGCCGAAGGAGATCCGGAGTCTTCAATTCCTGGGTCATCTACCTCAGGATCTTCGATGTCCTCGAGAACCATTTCTGCAGCTTCCAAATCAATTATTGCTTCAAGAAGTGCCATTGGGAGATCAAAATCAGGAGCACTTGCGTCTTCGAGTGTATTCCTCCTATTCTCGAGAATGTCTAGATCACGACGGAGTCGTAATTTTCGACATTGGGCCCTCAAACGTTCATAGGAAACTTCAACACTAAAAAGTTGGTCCCGGATATTGTTTAAATCATCTTCAAGACGTGCACATTGGTTTTGAAATCCTATGTAAGATGAAGTCATCGTTTGTAAAGAGTTTTCCCGATCCCGTAGTGAATTTGTCGCATCTTCCAAACGCATTCTCAAAGAAGCTCGAAGGGAATCAGAGTCCCGGATCTCGGCCTGCAATCTCTCTACTTCTGCCTGAAGACGGTCATTATCTTCCTAAAGCCTAATCTCCTGACGGGAAAGAGCAAGTGTATGTGTAAGCTCGGTAGTAGAAGTAGCAGCAACATGACCCTTGAAAAGATAAATTTCAAAGAGGTTAATTGAAAATACTGGGGACTAGCATAAAAAAATATCGAAAGAAGTGATGAAAATAGTTACCAGATGAAACAGATTGGCGAGGTGTGCCAAAGAGGCTTCGAGGCTAACAACCAGAGGCTTGGGCGAGGAGACGAACGCGAGGTCCCTGCTTCAACTGGAGGAACAAAGCTCCTTTGCGATGGCTCATCGACCGAGAGAGTAGGACTTTTTGGATGTTGATTGACAGGAGGGGTCTTGACTTCTCCGGATGCATTGCTGGAATCACGAGGCAATGGATTCAAGACAACACCGGCTCGCGTCTCTTCATCGTCATCAATAAGAACTACCCAAGAGTGGCATCTTGTTGAACTTTACTCCAAGATTCCATGAGCAAGCGACGACCCAATGCCCACCGGAGAAACAAAGGCTTCTTTTGGTTTGCGTATCCGGTTGGAAGAAGCACCATTAGCAATATTTAACAGGGCAGCTTTTTGCGTATGGACTCTCTGGGAAATAGGCTTTCGAGCTGGAAGATCTGCAATTACGAAAGTATTTAAAAAGGAAAGGAGAAACTAAAACAAAGGAAAAGGAGGTAGGGAAAGTTCATCTCACCGTGAATCTTCCCTCTCCACCAATCAGACATCATGCTCCTCCAGGAGCTAATCAAATTGGGAGAAGCATGCAATAATGCTACTACCCATTCGAAAATCCCAACTATAAGCTCCGGCTCAATGGGAACTGCTGAAGAAAGAAGTACAAAGTATGATGATATTACACAAAAAGAAAATAAATGCAAAGAAAAGAACAGAATAAGGACTCACAAGTGGGATTCCAAGCCTCCGGGAAGGGCTCAAGCTCAAACCAGTAGAGATGACTAGTTCGGATCATGATGGACCTATGGAGCCAACCGCGGTCAAAATCGTCCTCTGGATTAACCAGGCTGTGCTTTTCCCAGGGGTACAGGTGAACTAACCCTCCCCGAAAAACCCGAGGAGCATATAAGTGCATCAGATGATCAAGGGTAAAAGGAACTTTATCTTGATCAGCCTAAAATGTAATACAATAGATAATGCGCCAGATTTGTGGAGCAATTTGTCCGACGTAGACATGATACCGGCGACAGAAATCTTAAATTATTTGGGGAATGGGATGAATGAAGCCTATCGTGAAAGGGTAAGCCTAAACCGTGGTAAAACCATCCGAGTGATGGTTTATCTAAGTCCCATCATTAACGGCAGCGATTACAATTTCGAGAGTAAAATCGCAATCTGTACGAACTTTGGGGATAATATCAACAGTGATAAAAGACTCAATCTCTTTGAAGCTTTGATGATGATCGGCAATACTGAAGTCATCATGATATTTAAACCCTACGGGAAAAATATAAACGGCAAGAGAATTCAAATCAATCTCTTGATTTGAAGGAGAAACTGGTGCTTTTCCAGAACAGCGTCCAGGCGAAGGTTTGTTACTAGGATAAGACAGGGTTGAAATATTGGTGAAAAGATTTGAGTGAATAAGGAAGTACTTTTGAAAAAGAAAAAGTTTTTCTTAAATATGGAAAGGATTTGATTGAGTTTGATGGCTGATTTCTTGCCTTATTTATAATCCAAGCGGGGAAGATGGAATGTTTGGCATTCAAAGGGACACAACTTCCAACAAATGGCAGCTTTATGTCAATCATGTTGATTGAAGGGTCACTGGCAAATCGCAACAGGCGCATTAACTTCAAAGCTGGCAGTTAGTTTTCAAATGAATCGAGGAGTCAATTCACTTTCCCGCCATTAAGTGATGGATCCAGTGACATTTTCAATTCAACTCTCCGGTTTCACTTTATTATATTGGAGAGTGGGGGGACTATCTGCATACATGCTACAATATCTCCTGACACGTGGCAAAGTAGTATTGGAACACTTGGCAGGAGAAGATGTAACGGAATAACTTGACTCACTTAATTGAGATAAAGAACTCCGGTCACCTATCAAAAGCAGTGGTATTGTATCATTATGAAAGAGTAACGTTGCATGACTAGCTGTGTACGGAGCAGATGTTACAATTCAGCATTAAACCATAATTATTAGCCTTTATTACTATTAATCAAAATGTATTCATAGCTTAAGAGAAGGGTTATTTGTACGATAAAAAGAAGATGAAGAATCCTGAAAAAGGACAGTCTACACTTTACTTTTCCAAGCTCTAGCTAAAAAAATTTACTTTTTTCAGTCGTTCTTTTTGCTCCGGAATACTGCTGTAGCTTTAATAACATCACACCGGATAAAGATAATCAAAGGACTTTACTCCGTGGATAAATCAAGCCCAGGCTTAATCACTCAATTATTATTTGTTTCAGTCATTTTATTTGCTTAATATAACGTCCATTCCTATTATTTATTTATTTCATCTTTGATTACAAAACAAATCACGTATCCTTTAAACCCCTAAATAAATTTAACTGTTCCCTCTATTTTTAGGTTAAACAGGTGTTTCATTCAGAATGTCACTCAACTCTTGGCGTTTCACCTACAAAGTCACTCAACCTATTTAAGTAGTTTTTTAATTACATTTTACTTATTTTTATTTAAAGCCAAAATTGTAAGAAATAAACAAGTACCAATTTTAACCATTTTATTGACCCGACCCACTAAAAATATATTGGCCAAAACCTTTTATTTTACCCTCATTCTGTCTTAATTTCTCTCGTGTCCACGATTCTTTCTCCTCTTTCTCTATTTTCTTTTTCCTCTTTCTGCCTTTTCTTCCTCTATTGGTTAGGGCATCTCAAGCTGTATGTCAAGTAAGAAAGGTAAGAATAATATGGCTAAAGAATAGCTTGAAATTTTTTCTTGCATGTTCCGCCTGTCACACCCCAACCTAGGTGAGATGAACAGGAACTTAATGTCTTACATACGTGAGCGACCCATTCCGTAAAGCCGGTAAACTTACCACATTTGCAACACCTACAATCAGAAAATCCCAAACACACACATACACACATAGTGTGTGTGTGTGTGTGTGTATCAACACATGGGCCTGCAAGGCCTCGACCAACACAGACAGCTGTCTAGCATACGGTAACTTACCACATGTACACATACGTCTACAAAAGCTTCTAAGAACATTTGACAAACATAACATAATCGGGACAGGGCCTCAACCTACCTGTAAAACCGTGAACATCACAACATCAAATAACCTTTAGACTCTGCAGCACTCCGGATGAAATGGAGTCTCGCCAATCAACTGCTGGAACTGAGAGTATCTACTCTAAGGGTCCGCCAAACTGACTACCTGAACCTGCAGCATGAAATGCAGCGTCCCCGTAAAAAGGGACGTCAGTACAGAATAATATACCGAGTATGTAAGGCAACAGAATAATCTTAAAAGAATACTGTTATCAAATGAAAGAAATGTTGATGTGATGACAGGATAAAACATGTGTCAAGATTACATGGAAATCGAAGATCACATCATACAACAAGTCTATAACATCATATATCTTAGTCTTACCAATCAAGACACATAGTATTTCTCTGAAGCTTTGCCTTCCTGGAATTTTCGTAACAATATCTCACAGCTCATAACAGTTTTAACCTATCATACACAAGTCTCGTGAACATATATACTGTAATGTAAATAGTCGTATCATCTCATACATATGTTCTAGCTACCAGACTTGTAAGTCTGTACTTTCCTAGCTCGCGTACCGATATTATCATTTCTTACCTGACTATTAAGCCGGTACTTCCGGACTAGCGTATCCGTCATTTATCAGGCTATCATGCCCGTATCTACCAGTCTAGCACTCTTGTCCTTCCAGGTCTTCAGACCTGTCTGCTATACGCATATATCGTAACATTAACATACCTCCACAAAAGGGAGTTTTCATATCACTGCTACCAAGGTCGTCAAAGCACATTACAAGAAGTATCTATCCATGAAATAGGAATCTCATCCTCGTTATGTATATCAGCAACAAACAACTCGCATAGGGTTACTCTCTGTCGTCCTTATGCTATAATTCCCATATGGGAGTAACTACAGCTTGTAAATACTTTCTAAATGGAACGAGAAGCTATTAACAAGTACATGGAACTGAACCTATCAAGGTAGTACTAATTAAGACATATATGGAGCTACTAATGAGAAAGGGTAACAATCCTTACGAGTGGTCATTTTACCACATGAGTTCTTACGAGGGAGCCGCTGTGGTTCGTATGTTGTTTTGGACAAAAACAAGAGATTACCAATGAACATATGGAACTCGTATCACTAAGACAACATTACATAAGGAAATGTTTAGATCTATGTAGCATATATACAGAGCAACTCATACTAAGCGTCATTATACGAAGGATGCCTTTACGAGAAAGCCGCTATAACTTAGTTGCATTTCCTACAAGGAGCACGAACCATAAATAGATATAGAAAGCTTAAAGTATCGAGGCAACAATGAAATAGGAGCATAAGGGGTAATTGAACCCCTGAAGAGAACATTTCATTTAAAACTCGTTTTCTGAAAAAGGAACTTGCTATGGATTCATGCCAAAGAAAAGGATACGATTAGCCTTACATACCTTGGAACTAAATCTTCAATGATGACAATAAAGACTGCCTCCTCACAACCAGTGTACAACATGAAAAAAATACTATTATGAACAAAAAGGAACATACCAACTAACTATCGAGTGACAAGGTCATACTATGGCAAATCGAACAACATCTATGTACATATCAACATCTATGTACTATGGCAAATCGAACAACATCTATGGCAAATCGAACAACATCCCTCAAGTCAAGAATAGCATCAACACAACAACAATCAACCACTTTATGTACAGCACATGAAGAACAACAAGAACAACCCCTCAAAATGTCACACACAACACCCGTAGCTCAACTTAACATATCAACATCTATTTGCAATTTCATAGCTTCCTAGCACCTCTAAAGCTCTACTAAGCTCACATATATGAAGAAAATGATAATCTTACCTTAGATGTAAAGAATCAGCCCACCTTCACCATGCTTCAACTTGAAGTAACTTCAATCTCACCACAACAAAAGGAAGAACAAGCTCAAACTTACACTTCTATGATCTTCAAAGGGAAAACCACATTGATTTCTTATAGAACTTTACTTGAAGGATAGAGAAACGCCTAGAGAGGATTTGGGAGCTATTTGGGTCTGTTTTGGGAGAGAAAAATGAGTTAAAATGAAGTGGAACCTCTTTATATACAATCTGAAAGTCTCCACCGCCTCAACTGGGTCCCAAACGGGCTGCCCGCCCAGTCTCGCGAAAATGCAAATATCTCTCTACTCCGAGGTTGTTTCAGCTAATGGTTTAATGGGTTGGAAACTGGACTCGTAGATCTTCAATTTGGTGGGTGTAGCGGGTCGATATTTTTTCCGATTCGTATTTGCACTTGCCTCATTTAAAAAAGAAAGTGTCCCGGGGAAGTACGGTTGTCAATCGTATCCGGAAAAAGGAAAAATATACCTCTATGTGATGGTGCTCTAAATGGATATTGTTTAGAGTCGCCACCTATTTTTTAGGAAATTAGAAAAACCAATTCGAAAGGGTTCATTTAAAACGACTAAATTTTAAAAGAAACCTAATCTAGCTAAAGTATGGGTAAGGGTTCTGGTGATCCCCGGGGAAGGTGTTGGCACCCTGATATTAAGGATTCGTAAAATACGGTTGACCTACGGGTTCTAATAGTATGCCTTGTGAATATATATTATTTTTTGATAAAAACGGCTTTTGTTTTAGGTTCCCGCAGTAAAAAGGTTAGTCATTCATGCAAAAATACAACACTTTCAAGAAATAAAAGTGGTAGAGTTTTGCCCAAAATTGGGCGTTTTGGTTTTCAGACTAGAACACCTAGGTTTAAACGCGAAGACGTTAACCTAAGTAGAACACTACGTAAGCCCACCCCAGTTTAGAAAAAGGTTTTTTAGTTTAAGTTTTTTAAAGAGTTTTTATTTAAGTGTAGAAAATAGTTTAAGGCATACTATTATTGTCCATTTGCAACTATATTTACATTTTTGTTAGATTGTTTAGCCATTTCTTAGTTTAAGATAGTTCAAGTTATTAAAATAGTCAAACAGTCCCATAAAGTCTCAAATATGTTCGCAGTCAGTCCATCAGGTAACTAATAGTAGACTAGTGGTCCACATGTTTTAAAATGTCCAAATCAGTCCTCCAATTTTATAAAATCAATCGGTTTTCACCCAAGTTATCGAAACGATCTTAATTTTTTGAGAAGAAATTATACAAGCTACAACGATTTCCAAAATTAGTTTGAAAGGTTTATAAAAATCAAGTTTGAGCGACTATAATTACGTGACAACCAAAAAATGAATTACATCAGATTTGGGCAAGCCCATATGATAATGAATTGCTGAGACAAAACCTAAACAAATAATGATGGCCCAAGTTTTAAAAGTGCGGATAATAGGCCCAATTACTAATAACAAGCCCAAGCTATCTTCTTCTCAAATTTTCTAAGTGTCAAGCTGTGGTATATGTATACCACTAATATACTTACTAAGATAGAGAGCAAAACCCATGAAAGGCATACCCTCTATAAACCTCAATACACACTGTTGACACCCAATTTTGTCCCGTCTCTCTGCCAAAATACCTATTTACGCTTCTAATATTTTTTGGAAAAGATAAAAAATATTATGTTTACCATAATTATTAGCCTCTTATCAATACCGACACTTTATTATTCTATTACAGTTATTATTATTATAATTCACATTTATACCAGCTTACGCACACACATCGCATTTATCTTTGCATAATTAAATAATAATATTTATTTCAGTGTGGATTTTCGAAATATTGTTGCACGGCTATTCCAACACCATTTTTTATCCGAGCATTGATGATTGCACATTTTGTATTGAGCAATATTTAACACAAGTTATTTAAAGCAGGTCTTTTATTTAAAATTTAGAAGCCAAACTATTTTTGCGCTCGGTCCGTATTTTGACTTACCGGACCCCAAATCAAAGTCCGATTAATTCCTAATATTTTTTTGGACTAAACCATATTTCTTATCTCAATTTTTGATCAATCCATGTTTAATTCACTAACCCATTCTTTTAATATCCGGTCTAAAAAATCAACCCAGTCCATTTATGGACTAGGTCCGACCCATTTTCAGACAAAATAAGGGAAAAAAGGTTTCCCTTCATTTTTTCATCCCCATTTCCGCCGCGTCTTCTCTCCTTTCCCCACACTTTCTTTCCTCCTTCACCATCGCCGCCTCCTTCGTCCTCCCCCCACGCCTCTAATTTCCACCTTCCCACGTTACCTCCACTCCGCCTCATCTCCACTCACCCCTGACAACATCACGCCCCACTGCCATCTCTGACACTCCCACTTCGTCACGTTACCTCCACCATACCTCTGACTTCACCGTCGCCCCCACGTTACCTCCACTCCGCTTCATCTCCACTTACCCCTGACACCCCACGCCCCACTGCTCTGACACCCCACTACTTCCATCTCCGACCACCTCACCATCACCCCCACGCTCGTCTGTCCCCCGCTCCTCTCTCTCCTTCACAAAGAAACCCTAGATCTCCCCTATAAATATTGATTTCTATGATCGTTGAGGGACAGAGCTTTTGGATTCGAAAAACCCCTACAAGATAAACTCTTTCAATACCTGAAATCCCTTACTAAAAACTCGGTCTTGGATCCCCAAAATCCCTTCAATAAACAGAGGAAAATTCGAACCAAGGAGGAGAGGGAAACCCCCAGAATCTTTTTTTTTTTTGTTCAAGAAACCCCTTGCAAAATATTTTCTTTTGATTGTGACAGTATCACGAAACATCGAATCAAAAAATATATTCAAATAATTTCTCATCTGCTCTGCGTTTGTCGCGAATGCGAGTCTCGCGACATCGAATTTGAAGTGTTCGAGCAGAGATTCGAAAACGCTTCATCCCACTTCGCTGCACCCGAAGAAGGTAATACACCTTTTATTTAGTTAATTTTTAGTTCTGTTTGATCTTTGCTTGTTGTCCTGCTAAGGTTTAGTTGGTTAGTTAATATTAGTAGTGCAAGTATGATTAGAGTGCATTTAGGAATCGTTTGGTAGTTAAATTAAGTTAGTATGCTCACACTTATGCTGCTTAGTTAAAATTACTGCTGAATGTCTATCCAAGATAAGTTTTTGTCTATTGGTAGTGGCTTATATATGATAGATAAGCATTTAGTTGCCTTCACTAGTTAATTTCCGAATTGATAATTGCTTAAGCCTGCTCAAATGTGCATCATTCTGTTTAGTTATGATTACTTAGGCCATGTTTAATTATGATTAAGTATGCTGGGTGTTTTGCTAATTGAAATTTGATTCTTAATAACCTAGTATGTGAGTAAGTTTCACTAGTTATCTTATTAAATTAGAAGTGAATTATTGTGGTTCGAAATCAACTTGCTGATCTGATACAATGTTAACTTAATTTGATAACAATATGTGTCTTATTTGCTGACTCAGTCATGTCATTAGTAGCATGTTGAGTAGTTAGTTGTGTGTCCTGTTGACCATGTCAAAAGAGACATTGAATTACCTGTTTGTGTTATTTGAGGCTGCTGTTTGGTATTTGGACCATGATAAAAATCCTATCTTGCATCCTAATGTGTCATCGGTCTTGATCAGTGTTTTCCTGAGAATGTATATTTATTGAGTGTATTTTCCCCTTTTGTTCCCTAATGCCCAGTTAAACCTCTTTTCTTTCTAGTTTCAGTTCTGTCCGCGAGAAAATGCAGGAATGAGGTCAACTTAAAGTTGTAAACATAGGCTAGCTAGTCAACTTAACTTGTGCACTAATTACTTGGTTGAATGGGTTCATGTCAAAGGTGTATGTTGAAGTTTGTCTGATATAATCCACCTGAGTATCAGTCATGATTAATCACTATTGACCTTGAGAATTCTGTGCATCTACTCATCTGCACATGGTATAACCTCATTTTCATCATGATTTGGGGTACTTGGTTAATATATATGTCTTCCTTTTTCTCCACTGCATATATGCATTAAATGCTTTCGTATCTGTTTTGTATCCCCATGCCATGCCTTGACTTCACTAGCCTATTGAGCCCTCATGGTACCTGAAATGCTGTGCCTACTTCTTTGCTATTGTCTGTTGCATTGTATGAATTTCCATGCTATCCTGGGCTCCTATTTCTTTTGATTTAGATTCCTTTCATATGCTCATTGGCCTAAGTATAATAATAATGTTGGTTTGTTTTAGTATGTTTATCTTCTCCTCTAATTCTTTATTTAAACATGAGTCTCATCTAGTCTCCAATCCCTCTATTGTTGACACTCAGCTAGGACTAGATTATCGCTTGCATGGTTTTGCCTCACTGCTACTGTTGTGGTTGCTAAATCTGAAGATTCTGTCTGCGTTTTAATTACTATCTCAACATAATCATTTATAATCTGGAAAGGTTCAACTAGTTTACCATGCATTATGGCTGTTTGTTGTTTATTCTGTTATTATTTTGACAAGACAAACACTACACTTTGAGGAGAATTAGTTGCCTACTGGTTGGTTCCTTAAAGAATAGATATTACACCTAAGAGGCCTGCATTACTTATGGATAAAATGGCCTTTATGTTTGGTATGTGCCTTCCGCCCCTATACAATCTGAACAGAACATTCGACACCCTTAAGCTGCTTATATCTGGTTTCCTTGGGCGTGCTATATATCGGCATCTATTCATCTTCATGTGCTAAGTGTACTTGTATCGATTGTGTATATGCGTGTACATAACTGGTATACTTTAGCCTATGCATCTTTATAAATGTATACACCTGGGATACACCAAAATATACATAGTATATACACAATCCACTGAACCGTTTTGAGTGTATATTTTACGTGTTTAATTTTATTCATCGATCATATGCTAATCCTTTTCTTTCCTTTTTATGCATGACCATCGCATACGAATCCCTCGGATTCGTCTTCTTCCGCATTCGACGTTGGGCTAAAGCCCAACGAAATCCTCTCAAGTCATTATTATTGGGCCTAAGCCCACACAGCAGTGGCAACAGTCCTCAGCAGCATTAAATTATTACTGGGCCAAAGCCCCAATAGCGGCCCGATTGCAGCAGCTCCTTTTAAAAATGGGCTGAACCCGTTTAAATTATCTACTCCATTTATTTTGTGCATTTAATTTGTATTATGCAACTAACTTCTTGTTTGTTTTGTTTTCTCAGTTTAGATAAATCCTAACGAATTAGTAGGTTTAGTTTTAGTAATGGGTAGTTAGTTTAAGGAAGACTAGCCATCAACTCCATAAATTTTATTATCTTCGCTTTATGTTAAAACTATTTATAACGTTTAATATTTATATTTTATTCGGAATGATTGATTCGCAAAACTGCATGACTATATATTTTATCGCTTCAAGACGTCATTAATATGTCACTACAAACTCAAATATATTTTATAGGAAACTCATTCGAGTTGAAACATCATGCATATTTTTGAACATAATTAATATAACATATTTTGAATTTTATTTATAAGTCTAGATTTTCTATATTGCTATATTCACATAACATAATTTATTCAAAGTTCAAGATTGCTAAAATCATTTTCTCAAAAGCTGTTATTTATGGGCAAATTATCATGTTTTCTGTGAGTCTTATCTTGAATGGCATTTACTATATTTTTCATATAAGGTCTTAGCAACATTTTAAGCTTTATTTAAACAACATCTAAAATTCTCTTTTATGCAAACTATCTTTCATAAGTTTTCATTTCTAAAATAGCATTTTATTTAAAGCCATAGTAATATTTATGAGTTTATTTAAAATGGCATTTAAAGTCCTCTTTTGTGCAAATTATTATATTTTCTGTAAATCTTATTTTTACTAACATTATTTTTTCAAACTTGAGCAATATCTTAAAGTCATTTTCTAAATTTTAAGCATTATATTTAATTTAATTAATTAATCTAAGTTGGTAGGATAACCGTAAGTTAACTGATTCTAAAGGATGCCTAACCCCTTCCCTTTAGGATAATATAGAGCCCTTACCTAGAATCACACTGGTTAAGCAGACTAATTAATTGAGGTTTAGTTTTAACTTTGCCTTAGTTAACATCTAGGTGTCCTAATTCACCGTTAAATTAATTAGGTGGCGACTCCTCTAAAAACAATAAATAGGAATCACCAATACGTCATACTCCTAAATCGACCCGGTTAAAATGGGGTGTGACACACACCATATACCTAACACATATAAATCCTCCAATACCAACTTAGATCACACGGGAAATTTCAATTCTACCCAGCAAATCCCATAATTCCCAAACTTAGATATTTAGCTTCTAATTAAGGCTAAACAAACAACTAAAGCTATTTATAACAAACAGTTTCAAGACTAATGAACAACAGACTCAAAATAGGAATGTCATAGAGTAATTCAACTAGCATAGGAAGAAGAATCAAGAAATTTCAAACCAAACAAGTTATGCAGGATCCAAGATTATAACAATCTTTAATGCAGGACAATGACATAGAAGTGAATTATCACCTAGGACTATGTCTAGCATAGGGCAGAATCAGGCAAAAGTGAGACAAAACCAGTTTAGTCTCAATATGCTTTTCAGTTTTCAAATTTTTTCAAGTTACATTCAATAGGTTTTGAAGGTTCACTTAGACAGTTAACAGGTTAAACTAGCGGTAGGAGCCATTTCAATTCCATTTTTTATATAAAACAAGATGTCACAGAAGCAAGTTAAAGGTCTAAGGCTATTTTCTACGTCAATTTTAACTCAACATGTCCAAGTAACAAGCAACATAGGTCACAGGTTTACAAATACTCCCCAGGTTCTCAAACTCTAGTTTAGGTTCAATCATAGGTCACAAAAGTCTCAACTAAGCACAAGAATTATCTTAACATATGAACAGTCTCATAGAAGACATTAACAGGAACTAATAGTTTGTACTTAGTTTTATTCTCAGAACTTAAACAAACAGGTTTAATACAACTAAAGGATCAAACAGGGTCTCATTAGGACATAAAGAGTAATCAAGGCAGGATATACAAGTCCATAAGAAAGTAGGAGGGAACATGAAAACTATCCTAGGTGTAAACATGAGTTAACTATGGCCGCAACAAGTCACAAATGATAGGAAAACTCATATGGAAGCAATTACCGATCCCAAAAGGGCCTAAACCATGACTAGGAGAGGTTCATGACAATGTCCTAAGTTCAACACATCCCATCGAACATGTATTGGTTCAAATAAAGAAAGCAAGAGTGGAATCATACAAGCAAATAGCACATAGACAGTCTATAGTAAGCACACAACTAAGGATAATGCACATAAATGGCCAAGTGCCCATATGATAAACAAAGAAAATACATGCTAACCTTTTTTAGTTTAGTTTCAGTTTGTCAAAGCATAGAATAGTTCAAACAGTAAGCAAGGGACAAAGAAAACAAGTTTAAAAAATCAGACACATAGAAAGGAAGGGAAAGAAAGTCCTGAGCTATCACTAGATTTAGTTTCAGACTCCCTTTGAGGTTCAATTTTAGCTTTCCTTGTATGATTAACTTCTGCTAATCAAGGGATATTTAAAGCCTACCTAATCAAAGTAAGCTCACAGAGCATACTACACAGCAACCTAGACAACAAACAAGCTTGAAAAAAAGGACAAGTCACAGTGAAATCACAAACAACACACCACAATCCCAAAGACACTAGCCTAGGCTTCTGGTTCTCAGTTTTAAACAAAGAAAACAAGTTCTCCCATTCCCTATTATTTTCTTCCTATAACAGTTCTTAAAACAAGTGGTTAAACACGCACACAAGACCAAAAGGACACAAACGATTCTAAAACCAACATGACAAGCTATAAATCCATCAAGTTCCTATTTTTTAAACAGATTCTTAGTTTTAGGGGCTTCCAGCCACACTTAGCAATTTCAGAATCTACAAAGCAAGTTAAGAGATTCATTCTTTACTTTTCTAAGGCTTAGGTTGATTCAAAGATGACAAAATGTATACAAGTGAAGCAAAAAAGTCACAAAAGCACATAAGTCCTTCTTTATTATAGGTTTAACAGTCATTTAGTCAAAAAGAAAAAATCAGAGGTTCAGGTTTTAAAGGTTCACAAGATTTTACAGCTAGCTGATCTTTTGAAAGCTATTTTTTGTAAATTTTGAAAAGATTCAATCTTTAAAGGCTAGGAGAATAAGTCCAACATAGATAAGACAAGCAAACAGAGATTCAAATACCTTCTAGTCCAAATATATGTGAAGAATATACAGAATCAATCCATAAGGACCATACACATATGGCATTCTTCTAAGACTCCAAAAATGTGCACAAATAGGCTAACCCAAAGAAAAATCATAGACTCAAGTTCCATTTTTAACCAGTTCTGATTTGAAAGTTATTTAACCATTTCAAAAGGTATTTACATCATCATTTAGACTAGGTTTTAGCTTATTAACAATAAAGACAAGAACACATATTCAACTTATCAGGTTTCCAAAACTGTTTTAGGCAAAGAACATTTGGCAACCAACCATAAATCAAACTTAATACCTCTACTTTTGTCTAAGGATCATTATACCTTGGATTAATGATCTAATTTTAACTTAAAACAAATCAACACAAGACCAAAAGAACACAGAATTCTTAAACAGTAGTAAAACAACACAAACAAATGTAAAAATGTGCCTCAGAACCCTTAAACATGCCAATGTAATAGTAACTACTGATCAAACAAACAAATTTACTTCATTTTAAGCCAGTCTTAACCTTAATACCTACTAGTCAACAAAATCTTTTGAAACTTCATTATATTGTCATCATAACAAGGTAATCTTAATAGTTCTATAAAACAGTAACCAAGATAATTTTAAAATAACCATAAACACATCAATACATGTGAATAAGCTAGGACAGAAATGAAATAGGATAGAATAGGGATATTACCTTTTTGTGGGGCAACTTAAAGATCAAAATGGAGGGATTGGATCACTATGCTTCAACAGCAACACTCGAACTTTGAAAACAGCCCTTGCTTTTTTGTTTTGGTTTTAATGTAGTGTATTTGTTTTTAGTGTTCTTTATAGTATATCTATATATCTTCTAATATTTCTATAGTAGTAATGTTTTTATAGTAGGAAAAACTTGGATTCTTAGAATTTAGGTTTCTAAAAATCCTCTTAAATTCTCTGAAAACTCTCTCTTAAAAATGTCACAAAACCCTTCTATTTATAGCACAAAATGATGTTAAGGATAAAAAATGGAAGGTTCTAGGTTCCCGCTTAACCGAATTTCCCCCCAATTCCAAACCTTATCCAAACAAATTAAAATTCAATAAAAGACAAAACAAATCGTACTAAATCATGTCTTATCCACCAAATTCTATCAATAATCGAATAGAACAACAAAAAATGCCAACTAATTGTACCTTAAAATCCAAATAAAATCAGAAAATACTAGGATAGTATACCTGGCTAATTATATGACGGAATTTATCCTATTCCAACGGTACAATTGTACCAAATTGTAAAAGCAAGATAGAATCCCCAAAAATGGTACTCAAATCAAAGAATTTTCTTGGAAATTACCCTGGGTCCTCTCATTGAGTATATATAGCGCACAAGTTGGCTAAGGGCTCAAGGCCCCGCCCATGTCAACCATATACATGAGAAAAACCCGAATAATATCCCAAAACGATTCAAATTTAAGATCAATAACTAAAATTTATACAAAATTGAACTTGGGAACAATGAGAGCTCGTAATAGGGCACAAAGGCCCACTCAAATCTGGCCGTAAATGGTCGTAAATCGCCATTAAATGTCACGACCCGTGCCGGTGAATCGAAACGAGGGCCTGACCTCTATTGACCAAGCACCCCTATACTCGAACCTGATTATCGCTGAATAACTGGGTGGCCCGTATGACTTGTAACTGAACCATGCTGACTCATACATGCACAACACTATGAAATGCATCAAGAACTATCAACCGTCTATGCATATATATATATATATATATATATATATATATATATATATATATATATATATATATATATATACTAAAAAAAACAATGCAAGCCAACCAGGCTGCTACATATACTGTACACAAAAGAATGGGAGCCGACAAGGCTACATCACATATCAGCTATCTATAACTGTTTACAGACCTCCAATAGAGTATAAAACTATAGAAAGGATGGGACAGTGCCCCGCCGTACCCATGTATAGACATATGCATCTCAAATGGCATACAAAAATAAACTGCAGCTCCGGATCAAGTGGAGTGCACCGACTACTGCTGAGTGGAAGTCCTACGGAGCTGGACCGCCTGCCTACCTACCTGAACCTGCGGGCATGAACGCAGCGCCCCGAACAATAGAGGAGTCAGTACAGATAATGTACCGAGTCTGTAAGGCATAAGATCAACAAGTACATAAGAATCATGAAAGACATCTGAAACATGACAGCTGATCTCAATATCTGAATGCATCTCTAACTGAACATCTGGGAATATCTGCATAACTTTGTATAACATGATAGTGCCTCTGAGGGCGTATGATATGCATAGGTCATAATAAATCTGTTAGTGTTGTGGAACGTACAACCCGATTCATATATCATGTTATTACCAAGGAACGTATGGCCCGATCCATATATCATATAATAGCGCCGAGAAACGTACAGCCTGATCCATATATCATATAATAGCGTCGAGGAACGTACGGCCCGATCCATATATCATCATCATCATCACTGTGCACCAGCTGATCAGGTGGTAATGTGTATATAACGCCTATCCCTTTCCCCATACCCCATATACATATAATATACGCGTATATAACGCCTTCTGGTCAAGGGTCAATATGCATATGTATAGTGAATGCAATGCATAAGTGTAATGAGTAGGTAGAACTCTCGGAGTGACATAAGGTCGTACTACCTCGGATAGACATCTTTTGAGCTAACATCATCAATATATGAAATCTCAGGACCTAAGAAAAGAAGGAACAATCATAAAAGGGTATAGGATCATCAAAGACTAAAGTACTAGTGCTTCTAAGAGTAGAGTAATATGGAAGCTCGTTCATATTATAAGGATCATGCCAAAATGAAAGAAAGGATAGCCTTAACGTACCTTATTCGCTTTTCAAGCTAGCTATGCTACTATCTTGAGCTTGATAAATCTACACACCAGACCAAGTACCAATTATTAGACTAGAACGTACTCATATACCAACCTTAATCTAGTTTACAACTTTACGCAATTCGGGCAGCATCTCCTTTGTAAACTTAATGATCCTTCAATTCAAATTCAACCCAACCATCAACAACAACATGAACAATAACAATATCAATTCCTACATATCAAAATATAATCAATTCTACTCCAAATTCTCTCCCAAAACAGCCCCTTGTCTCAACTTGACCCTTATTCAACTTACTACTTTCATAACTATGTTTCTTACTTAAAACCACTAAAATTCTTGATACTTAACTCAAATACAAAGGTAGGAATCATAAACATACGTTGAGGGGACTAGAATACCAAGAACCAACTTCAACTCCAACTTCCAAGCTTCACAACTTCAATGGAACCCTAAGAATAACCTTCTTCTTCACTAGCTCGGGTTTTACGGGGCTCGAATCATGCTAGAGCTCCTTCAATATGATGGAAAATGTAGAGGGGAAATATATTAGGGTTTTCTATAGTTTGGGAGTGAAAATAATGAGGATAAAACGTGAGGGCCAAATATATATATAGATGGAACTAGAATTTCGGCGATGCGGATTGATGGACGGGTCGACGGCGGTTCGTCGTGTCGACGGCTCATCGACGTGATCCATCGACCTACCACTAGAAAGTTTAGAGGAAGTGGCGACACCGACGGTCCACAACGACGACTCGTCGACGTGTCGATGGTCCGTCAATGTGGACTGGTTCTGCAAGTTTTCCCTGTTTTGATCCAACTCATGTCGATTCGATTCATTCAACTTATGATCTTATCGCATTGCTAAGAAAATATACTAAGGGTATAAACCACTCATAAGCCGAGGACTTTGTTGCGACGGAAACGAGAGGTGTAACATCCCCCCTCCCCCCCCCAGAAACATTCATCCTCGAATGTTCATACGAGTCATGGGCTATAAAAATTTTGGCAGAGTCTCCCCTGTAAATGTACCAATCCAACCTGTACACAGCAACCCAAAATAATGCCACACAGGGCCACATGCTAAAATATACAACACCATGGCCTCACATGACCAATCACAATAACTATCAATGAAATCAATACCTGGGGAAGGTGATGCCTCAGACTGAGCCTCCTGAGATGACGAAAATAAATAAGGGTATTTAGCCTTCATTTCCTCTTCCGCTTCCCAACTCATTTCCTCAACATTACTATTTCTCCAGAGTAATTTAACAGAAGCCTTATCTTTAGTTCGCAATCGACGAACCTGTCTATCCAATATAGCCACTGGAGTTTCCTCGTATGATAACTGCTCGGTCACTTGGATATCATCTATTGGTACAATCTTCGAGGGATCTCCTATACACTTATGGAGCATGGACACATAAAATACCGGATGCAGAGACTCTAACTCAAAAGGTAGTTCTAACTCATATGCTACCTTACCCATTGTACGAATGATTCTATATGGTACAATGTATCAAGGGCTCAACTTACCCTTCTTGCCAAATCTCATCACTCCTTTCATAGGTGAAACTTTCAGGAAGACCCAATCGCCTACCTCAAACTCTAACTTGCGCCGCCGATTATCTGCATAGGATTTCTGTCGACTCTGCGCCACTAGTAATCTTTCTTGAATCACTTTCACTTTGTCAACTGCTTGCTGTATTCGGTCTGGGCCTACTAGCTAATTTTCTCCAACATCAAACCATCTTATAGGTGATCTACATCTCCGCTCGTATAAAGCCTCATAAGGAGCCTTCTGGATGCTGGAATGGTAATTGTTATTATATGCAAACTCAATAAGAGGAAAATGATCATCCCAGCTACCTCGGAAGTCAATCACACAAGCTCTTAGCATGTCCTCAAGTGTCTGTATAGTATGCTCCACTTGTCCATCTGTCTGCGGATGAAATGCAGTACTAACACTCACCTGAGTCCCCAATCCATTCTTAAAAGATTTCTAGAAATAATGGCTGTAGGAACACCATGAAGTCGTACAATCTCTCTAAGGTAGAGCTTTGCGTAATCTTCAGCCGAATAAGTACTTCTGACAGGCAGAAAGTGGGTTGACTTTGTAAGCCTATCAACTATGACTCATATTGATTCATACTTCTGCTAAGCACGGGGCAAACCTGTAATGAAATTCATATTGATTACTTCCCATTTTCATGTCGGAATCTCCATAGCCTGCAGTAAACCTCCGGGATTCTGGTGCTATATCTTGAAGTAATGGCTGTAGGAACACCATGAAGTCGTACAACTCTCTAAGGTAGAGCTTTGCATAATCTTCAGCCGAATAAGTAGTTCTGACAGACAGAAAGTGGGTTGACTTTGTAAGCCTATCAACTATGAATCATATTGAATCATACTTCCGCGAAGCACGGGGCAAACCTGTAATGAAATCCATCTTTATTACTTCCCATTTTCATGTCGGAATCTCCATAACCTGCAATAAACCTCCGGGCTTCTGGTGCTATATCTTGACTTACTGACAATTCGGATAGTGAGCGATAAATTCTGCTATAGCTCTTTTCATACCATCCCACCAATAAACTTCCTTAAGATCATGGTATATATTTGTTGTGCCCGGATGAATAGAATAGCGAGAGTAGTGGGCTTTCCCCCATAACTTGCTGACGAAGCCCTGCAACATTAGGAACGCACAATCTACCTCGATACCTGAGTACTCCATCTCCTGTGATCACGAAGGGTGTCTTTTATTTCTGAGGAGCTGTATCCCGATAATGAACTAAAACAGGATCTTCATACTGACGCTCCTTTATCTTCGCTACCGAAGATGATGTCACTATATCCTGAACTATAACTTTTGTATCACCTGAATCTAACAACCTAACTCCAAGGCTAGCCAACTGACAAACATCGCGAAGTATCTCCCTTTTCTCTAGGTATACATATGATAGGCTACCCATGGATTTATGACTCAGAGCATCAACTACTACATTAGCCTTCCCAGGATGGTACAGAATATCAATATCATAATCCTTCAACAACTCTAACCATCGGCTCTGACATAAATTCAAGTCCTTTTGCTTAAAGATATACTGGAGGCTCTTGTGATCAGAATAAATATCATCGTGAACACCGTATAAGTAGTGTCTCCATATCTTTATGGCATGGATCACTGCAGCTAACTCAAGATCATGGGTTGGATAAATCTTCTCGTGCTTCTTCAGCTGTCTGGAGGCATAAGCAACAACCTTACCATGGTGCATTAATACACAGCCCGACCCAATACCTAAAGCATCACAATATATCACATAGCCATCTATTCCCTCTAGAAAATTCAAGACGGGTGTTGAGGTAAACTTGTCTTTCAATATCTGAAAACTCCGCTCACATGCATCTGTCCACTGGAACTTAGCTGATTTCTGAGTCAGCTTGGTCAATGGGGCTGAAAGGGAAGAAAATCCTTCCATGAACCTTCTATCATATCCTGCTAGGCCCAAGAAACTACGTATCTCCGTTGGTGTCGTGGGCCTTGGCCAATTCTTCACAGCTTCAATCTTTTGAGTATCCACTCTAATGCCTTCATCTGAAATAATGTGACCAAGAAAAGCCACAGAGTTCAACCAGAACTCACATTTAGAAAACTTCGCATATAACTCTCTATCCCGAAGAACTCTAAGCACCGCACGTAGATAATCTGCATGATCAGCCTCTGACGATGAATAAACTAGAATGTCATCTATAAACACAATTATGAACAGATCTAGGAAAGGGCTGAATACACGATTCATCAAGTCCATGAATACAGCTGGAGCATTAGTTAACCCGAATGACATGACACGGAAATCATAGTGCCCATATCTAGTCCTGAATGTCGTCTTCGGAATGTCTTCCTCTTTCACCCTAACCTGATGATATCCCGATCTCAAATCTATCTTCGAGAAATATCTGGCACCCTGCAGCTGGTCAAATAAATCATCAATCCTCGGAAGCGGATACCTATTCTTTATAGTCACTTTATTTAATTTCCGGTAATCAACACACATTCGCAAAGAGCTATCCTTCTTTCTTACAGATAATACCGGTGCTCCCCACGGTGATGTACTGGGCCTAATAAAGCCTTTCTCAAGTAAATCCCTCAATTTCTCCTTCAATTCTTTCAACTCTGCAAGTGCCATTCTATAAGGAGGAATAGATATTGGTTGAGTATCTACCAATATATCAATAGTAAAATCAATCTCCCATTCCGGCGGAATGCCTGGAAGCTCATTTGGGAACACTTCTGGAAACTCATTGACCACAGGGACAGCCTGAAGGGTCGGTGAATCTGCTTGCACATCCTGAACTCGAACTAGGTGATAAATATACCCTTTTCTGATCATCTTTTTTGCCTTACGGTAGGAAATAAACCTACCCGCAGTGAAGCAACATTACCCTTCCACTCTAGGATAGGCTCACAGGGAAACTGGAATCGAATTATCTTTGTTCTGCAATCAACATTAGCATAACAAGAAGCCAACCGATCCATGCCCATAATAACATCAAAATCAATTATGTCTAACTCAATCAAATCTGCTAAGGTATGGCGATTACCAACTATCACTACACAGCCTCGATATACTCGCCTAGCTATAACTGGGTCACCAACTGGCGTAGATGTCAAAACCCCGCTAGAGGCCATGACTGGTACCCGACACTAGCTTACCGAGCACCTCCGGTCTAACATTCCATTTTCACTACTAAGTGGGCCATATGGATAATTTATGCATATTTTACTCAATACTGTCATCAATGGCAACATTCATAAGCTTATGTCAACCTGCCTTACCAAAATATTATACAATAATAAGGACGAACCAAGTTACGAAACATCTATCCACATACGTTTGTCTACGAGCCTCTAATAAGATACATGAATCCACAAGGACGCGGTAGGATTTCACCATGCCCAAATGTATACACAAGAGTAGTACCAATGAGCTGTAGCTCCGGAACAACTGGAGCGCTTTCAAGATGCCGCTGGTGGAGCTCCTAAGGATCAGGTGCATCTACCTGTTTACCTGTGGGCATGAACGCAGCGTCCATAAAAGAAAGGAAATATAGAAGACATAAGAAGAAGGTATAGATGTAACTGCTTGCCTCTTAAGGCGGAATCATGCATGCTCACCTTTACTTTTAAGCATATTACACAAACATACATAAACTATCTGAATCAAATAACATCATTAGCCCGCGTCTGGGCCTCCCGCATCCGGGGTAATCATCTCACGCCGCCCACTAGTGGTGCTGCCCGTGCCATATAGAAACGGTGTTATTATCATTATCCATAAGCCGCCCACTACGCCGCCCACTACGCCCACCGTAGTGGTGCTGCTCGACCGTATAGGCGCGGTGTAATCATCCATAAGCCGCCCACTACACTTACCATAGTGGTACTGCCCGGCCGTATAGGCGCGGTGTAATCTTCCTCACATAAGCATACATAAGAGCCCAATCAAAAGCTATCACTCTATTAGAGTGACGTAAAGTCGGTAACCTCCAATTGTGTTATGGAATAATCATGATCGTCATGTCTCACCTTGAAGGAACTAGCATTATGAGGTGAGACTATCAATGAAGAATAACATCAAGGGAAGACATAGAATAAGATTATAATTCTCATAAAGCGTCAATTTATACACTTTGGAACCTTTTGAAAAAGAGTCATTATCAATTAATAAAGTTGAGGATCAAGAAATAGTTCAACATCCTCATATTCATATTCACAGTGAAACCATAAGCTTGGAACCTTTAAACATGAGATCATCATCGTCATCATAATCATCATAGAAAACATCTCATCTTTGGCATCATAAGAAACTTCATTAAGAATCATGAACGTCTAACTTTCCGAGGTAAGAAGGGGATGAGAACATATATGGAATCATAACTTAGGAATCATGCCTTTGAAAGAAATGGACGAGCCTTAACATACCTGTTCGACCTCCTCTAAGTTACGCTTATCCATCCGAGCTCGTAAATCTACATTCGAGAGGATTTACACTAACGTTAGACTTATTATCGCACACTTGTTCCAAGTTTTCAAATCTAACTATTTTATATTCTACCGAAAATCGGGCAGCATCTCCCCTATTTATATGTCTAGCCCGAAATCTCAATTCAGCAACCAACAACAACAACAACAATACCAACATCAACCATAATATTCTCAATACCAAGATATTTCATAAACATCCCATAGGTGTTTATCCCATATTTCCACCAATAAATCATTTTATAATTATTTAACAGCTCCATTTCCATAAATAAACCAAGATTAACATTAATAACAAGAGATTCATACCTTTCTCTCGATAATATTGCTATATCTTCACTTTTCCACCTTGAGCTTAAGCCACAACGCGTCTCTATATGATTTTGTAATCTCAACTATACGCCGTCTGGGCCAGAATTCGGGAATTATACCTGATTTAGGCTTAAAAGTTGGTGTTGGGAGTTGGAGAGAAGTCTCCAGATTTTTGGAGAATATTTGGGGTCTGAATGAGGAAAATAAGAGGGGGGGGGGGGGGGGTAACCCCTTTACAGAATGGTCCAGGTTTTGCCTGGACCGACTTAAAATTTACTCAGCGCGATCGCGCTGCCACGTGGCGCGTTTGGGCTGAGTTGCAGGGTCTTACCCTGCATGTTCGCGCAGGGTTAATTTCCTGCCCTGACAGCCGATCTTAAAATGCGCATAACGTGTGATTCCGATGTTCGATTGATGCACAGTTTGTTGGGTTGGAAAGTAGACTTCCCGAACTTCACTTTAGGCTTTAGTTTAGCTTCAAAACACTTAATTTACTGAAAGGTATCCTTTCCCCAAGTCGGACCAAAATTATCATACCAATTCCTATCTAACTTTCCCTAGGGTTCCGAAAACTTAATCTCTTTGATCTCCTTGTCCTCCAACCTTTTCATGACCTATTATATGAACTTAACCCTGATAATCATAGGATGAACATATATAACCTCGTACATCCTTAACTATAACCCCGCATCCGCAATAGTACGACTACCACCTAGCGAATCCTAACGTGCCAAGCTGTGAGGTGTAACAGTAGACACCTCAAACGGTTTAATCGATTCAGGACCTATCCCAAACTTGCCAGCAACAAATGGACTAACATATGATAAGGTGGAACGTGGGTCAATCAATGCGTATACATCATAGGAGGAAACCTATAATATACCTATAACCACGTCAGGAGGCGGCTTACGGTCCTATCTACCAGCTAATGCATAGATGCGGTTCTGAGGACCGCTTGAACCAGATGCTCCACCCCTTCCTCTACACGTCCTGCTGGTGCCTGAGAACCTTGACTTGGAGGGCGAATAGATGAAGAAGAACTAGCTACGGACCCTGTAGGTTGAGCAATACCGATACCACCCCTCGTTGGACACTCCCTCATCATATGGCCTGGCTGGCCACAGGCATAACGAGTATCTGATCCCCGTCGACACTGTCCCACGTGTAGCTTGCCACACTGGGCACAACGTGGCAAATGTGGTCTCACCTGGCTTGACTCTAGTCTATACTAAGAACCTGATGCTCTAGAACTCTGACCCGCTCCAGAAACAATAGACCAATTAAATCTCCGGCCTGAAAATCACGTAGGTGCACTCCCTGCTGAATGAAAAAGTTACCGGGAATACTGTTGTCTCGGTCCTCCTATGAACTCACCAGTAATATCTAAAGATCTAGCCCTCTTGCCATGGCCCCGGTCATGCTCTCTCTCTGTCCTCCGCTGATACTTACGATTTTCCAGATTCTGTGCATATGCCTGTATATGGGAAATATCTATACCCGGCTGTAACGCAGCTCTCTTACACTCATCAATCAAATGTGGCCCTAGACCGACCACGAAACGATGAACTCGATCCTCCATCTCAGCCACCATAGCTGGGGCATATCTAGCCAATGAATCGAAGTATACACTGTACTCTTGAACACTCATACTGCCCTACCGAATATGTAAAAACCTGTCTGCTCGGGCCCGCCGAACCTCTGGCGGTAAATAATGACGAATAAAGGCTTCTGAAAACTCTCGCCAAACGGTTGGAGGGGCATTCTCTCCCCTAGACAACTCCCATGTCTGATACCACTGCACTGCAATATCACGGAGCATATAAGAAGCCAACTCCACTGACTCGACCTCATCAGCGTGCATAACCCTCAAAGTCCTCTGCATACTATCAATAAAGTCCTGGGGGTCTATATTTTGCCTCAACGCGGAGAACTCTGGAGGATCTAACCCGAGGAAAGTCTTAACCCTCGCACTACCAGGTCGGTTTGCCTAATCAACACCAACTCCCTGACGTTGACCCTGAACTGCTACCAATCTGGTCAATAACTGTATAGCGTCCCGCATATCCTGGCCTGGTGCATCTGGCTGAGGAACTGGGGCAGGTGCTGGAGGCGGGGTATGCAAAGTCTGAGATAGAATCTCACTCTGAGACTCGCCCCGAGCCCTAGTAGCCCACTGAGTACGGTTAGTGGCCTCACCAGCCACTCCCTTGCCCTTCTGGGTGGCTGTAGCTTTCCTGCGAGGCATCGCTGAAATTAGAACAAATTATTAGAAGGCAAACTCTTAACACACGGCTCTATCGCACGATCTAAGAGAAAAGGAATGATAATTTCCTAAATGTCCTGTAGCCTCCTGTTTATAAGTGTGGTGCACGACACACCCATAAATAAGACTCTACTAGATACGGTCTACAGACAACCCCAGGATGAAACTGCTCTGATACCACTTCTGTCACGACCCACGACGGTGAATAGAGATAAATGTCTGACCTCTATTGACCAAGCACCCCTATACTCGTACCTGATCATCGCTGAATAATTGGGTGGCCCATGTGACTTGTAACTGAACAATGTTGATTCATACAAGAACATCACCATGAAATGCATCAAGAAATATCAACCATCTGTGCATATATATATATATATATATATATACTGAAAAGAACAGTGCAAGCCGACCAAGTTGCTACATATACTGTACACAAAAGAATGGGAGCCGACAAGGCTACATCACATATCAGCTATCTATAATTGTCTACAGACCTCTAATAGAGTAGAAAACTGTAGAAAGGATGGTTTACTTACCTCAAGAGATATCTTTAATCAATTTATCTGTTGTACTTACCTCGATTTACCTCTATGACAACCAATCCATTATCATATAAATACATATTTCAACAACGTAGCCTCAACGAAGGGGCTCACCTCCGCAACTTCCAATGTCATCAATCACTTTCTTCTGTCATTACCGTTCTTCTGCTGCAATCAAGGGTTAGTACAAGGAATCTCATTTCCTATGGCTTAGCTATATCGCACGATCTTAGGGATGAAAGAAGAGTAACCATCCTAAATGCCCTGTAGCCTCTAGTTTATAGATGTGGCGCGCAACACACTATAAACAAGACTCTACTAGACACGACTCTTAGACACTTCCTAGGATTGAACTGCTCTGATACCACTTTTGCCATGACCCGACTAGGGGCCATGACGGGTACCCGGGGCTAACCACCGAGAACCACTCATTCTATTACTCATCATACTCATTAACTTATACTGGATCATAAGGATACCATTTCATTTGGAAACATAAGTACTTTTATATACATAAGCCCTTCGGCTATCAAAATAATAATATAAATACAATAGTAACATCGTGAGACCATACTACCCACACATACCAATCATATATATACACACAATAGCAAATCAGTGGCACCTCCGGAATAATGGAGTGCTCTAAAAAATCTGTGTATTAGCTTCTATAAATCTGGGTCACCTCCCTGTCTACCTGCGGTCATGAACACAGCGTCCAAATAAAACGAACGTCAGTACGAATATTGTACTGAGTATCTAAGGCATTAATGAAATGAACATAATAGAGAAGTCATAGGACATAAGATGTAGATATAACCTGCGTAACTTCTAAAGGTGGATGCCTTTCATGTCTATATCATATATTATCATAATACATGTATCATCAGAGCGCATACATCATCGTATCATATATCTATTTCATCATAGCGCATACATCATCGTATCATATATACATATCCTCATCGTTAACCCGCGTCCGGGTAACCATCATATGCCGCCCATTAGTGGTGTCTGCACATGCCATCTAGACATGGTGTATACGCTGCCCGCTTTAGCGGTGTCTGCCCGGTCATGTAGGAGCGGTGTAATATCATCAATGCCGCCTACTAGTGGTGATCATGCCCGGCCCTCTAGGCTCGGTGTAAACATAGCAGCCCGCCTAAGCGGTGACATGCCCGGCCAACTAGGCACGGTGGAATCGTATCGTCATATAATCAATCATAAACTCGTCATAATTACACATCTCATAGGCATATCATAACCTTATCATAACTTAGCATCATTATATATATATATATATATATATATATATATATATATATATATATATATATATATATATATATATATATATATATATATATATATATCATAGTATCGTATTTTCTCATACACATTAAACAATATCCGTATTCGGCCACGTAGTGGCTCGACAATATCACATACATGTCTTACGTACCCAGCCATATCAAGGCTCGGTATATCTCATCATCATCATTGCCATCACATACATCTCATAAGTTTATCATAACCTTCCATAAAGCATGCGTTTGGATTTAAAGACAACCTATGAAAATCATATCATATTCGTAACATGAACTTCATAAAAATATCATATGATAGGCTTTATAATCTCTAAACTTTAAATATCATATGATAGGCTTTATAATCTCTAAACTTAGGCTCATCATTACCATTATGGTATCTATAGCATATCTCTTACCTTTATCCCAAGAACCCCCTATAAACATAGACTCGTAACTTTTCGGAACATTGGTCATAGGTCATGCATTAGAGCTTATAGACAATCTATAACGATGTCGGGGTGACATAAGGTCGAGAACCCCCAATTTCATTATGGATTAATCATATTCATCATATCTCACCTTGAAGGAACAAACATTTTAAGGTGAGTGTATACCATGAACAACATCGAGGGATCGTAAATAGGATCTTTAACTTCATAGACATCATATCTTGCTTTAGAATCTCTAGGCTTAATCTTACCATCCTTATTTTCGTATTCATGACATATTTCTCATCTTTATCTCATAAGAAACTCTTTATCAATATTGTCTCATAGTTCCCGGAATGTAAGAAAGTCATGGAGAAGTAGGGAAAATAATATCGTAGGAATCATATATAAGGATAATTAGTTTCGTAGGAATGTCGTATCATGAGCTTTAGGACTTCTAGACTTAGATTCATCATCGGTATTGTCATGCTCGTAACGTATCTCTTTTCTTTATCTTGTATGAAGCTCTTTATACTCGTAGATTCACAATTCCCGATATGTAGGAAAATCATAGAAGAATAGGAGAATTCATACCATAAGAGTCATGCCTTAGAAAGAAAGGACTAGCCTTACATACCTCTTTCGTTTACCAATTTCCATCGCTTGATTGTTCTCCTTCAATGCTCAAGTTTCTACCTTTAAGGGAATTCGCATTAACATTAGCTAATCGATTATATGAACGTGCTTACTAGAGCTAGAGAAAATTCGGCAGCATTTCCTTTGTTTATACAACCTTCCCCATAATGTATATCAACTCCCAAACATTTATAATAACATTCACAATATCATAACCAACAATCTTTATTCATCCACATTACCCTCATTTCACAATTCCACTTCAATTCATCCATATTCATGGTCATAGTATACTAGTACTTTTTCTCGCATATAATGCTTATCCCATGTTCTTAATATCATTTATAGCTTACTTATAATCACCACATCTCAATATTCATGATTCACTCCAAACTACTACTCAAAATGTCACTATTCACACATTCATGACCCATTTTCTATCTCATTCTACAATCCAAGTGCTTCAACTTTTAAATACCTCAAATAACATGGAAATACCATAAAACCTACCTTTGATAGTGTAGAAATAAGCCTTGAGTTGAAATACTTCTCTTGCACCAAAACCCTAGTTCACTTCCATTGATATTCCTTGGCTTGGATGAACTTTAATGTGCTTCTTACACTTAATTTTGTGGGTTTGATGAAGTGGATCTTTAGTTTCACTTGGATTCTTATATATGAAGTGTTTGGAAGATTCTAGAGAACTCTTGAGTCGTGGAGGAGAAATGGGAATGAAAATAATGAACTTGGGTCTCTAATTTAAAAACTTAAAATCTGACCGGACATAATTATATGGACACTTATACGGTCCGTATAAGTGACCGTGAAATCACCCCTTCAAATTCTCGCTTCTGTGTTCATTATACGGCACATTATACGGGCCATATAATTTTATACCTCATTAACAATCTAAGGGACATTATAACTCTTTTTCAAGACATCATTAAGTCCTCATTAATTCGATGCTCGTAATTTCTTGCCCGAGACACAACATATACCTTTCTTTCCTTAGCAACTTTCGTCTCCTACCTCAAATGTCTTTGAAATCTCATTTAGAATCATCAAATATTATTTCTTAATCATCAAAACATCGTATTCGTCATGCCCCTTCGTCAGTCTATTCACTGTGCATGAACGGAAAGTTTTTCGAGGTGTAACATTCTTCCCCCCTTGGGAACATTCGTCTTCGAATGTTAAGCTATCCGGGATTCTACGAAAATTTCGCCATATATTTTCCTTCAACTGACTCGGAGTATCATGACCACACTATTATTGCTTACCTATTACTTCTCTTTTTTAGTACCCACTTGGTTTCATTGGCGACGCATAAATACTTGCAAGTTACATAATCGTTCTTGCGTGATTCGTGTACATACATATCTATACATATACAAGTATCCACATCCGTATCCATATTCATAATCGTACTCATTTACATATCGTATCCATAGTCATATTCATATACATATCATTTACACAGCATACCCGACCACGAAGGTTCGGTGTTTCGCGTACCTGACTATGGCTAGGCTCGATGATTGTATACACCTAAACTATTTTGTCTATCTGTAGTAACTTATCTCGTCATGCTCTCTTCCTTCCTTTATTTTTTTTTTATTATCATATCTTATGTTTAATCAATTCATTTGTTGTACTTACCTCGATTTACCTCTATGACAACCAATCCATTATCATATAAATGCATATTTCAATAACGTAGCCTCAACGAAGGGGCTTACCTCCGCAACTTCCAATGTCATCAATCACTTTCTTCTGTCATTACCGTTCTTCTGCTGCAATCAAAGGTTAGTATAAGGAATCTCATTTCCTATGGCTTAGCTCTATCGCACGATCTTAGGGATGAAAGAAGAGTAACCATACTAAATGCCCTGTAGCCTCCTGTTTATAGATGTGGCGCGCAACACACTATAAACAAGACTCTACTAGACACGGCTCGTAGACACTTCCTAGGACTGAACTTCTCTGATACTACTTTTGTCACGACCCGACTAGGGGCCATGACGGGTACCCGGGGCTAACCACCGAGCACCACTCATTCTATTACTCATCATACTCATTAACTTATACTCGATCATAAAGAAACCATTTCATTTGGAAACATAAGTACTTTTATATACATAAGCCCTTCGGCTATCAAAATAATAATATAAATGCAATAGTAACATCGTGAGACCATACTACCCACACATACGGATCTACGAGCCTCTACCAGAGTAGTAGACATATGGATGGGACAGGACCCCGTCGTGCCCAAAACATATATATACACACAATAGTAAATCAGTGGCACCTCCAGAATAATGGAGTGCTCTAAAAAATCTCTGTATCAGCTTCTATAAATCTGGGTCGCCTCCCTGTCTACCTGTGGTCATAAACACAGCGTCCAAATAAAACGGACGTCAGTATGAATATTGTACTGAGTATGTAAGGCACGAATGAAATGAACATAATAGAGAAGTCATAGGACATAAGATGTAGATATAACCTGTGTAACTTCTAAGGGTGGATGTCTATCATGCCTATATCATATATTATCATAATACATGTATCATCATAGCGCATACATCATCGTATCATATATATATTTCATCATAGCGCATACATCATCGTATCATATATACATATCATCATCGTTAACCCGCGTCCGGGTAACCATCATATGCCGCCCATTAGTGGTGTCTGCCCATGCTATCTAGACATGGTGTATACGCTGCCCGCTTTAGCGGTGTCTGCCCGGTCATATAGGAGTGGTGTAATATAATCAATGCCGCCCACTAGTGGTGATCATGCCCGGCCCTCTAGGCTCGGTGTAAACATAGCAGCCCGCCTTAACGGTGACATGCTCGGCCAACTTGGCACGGTGGAATCGTATCGTCATATAATAAATCATAAACTCGTCATTATTACACATCTCATAGGCATATCATAACCTTATCATAACTTAGCATCATTATATATATATATATATATATATATCATAGTATCGTATTTTCTCATACACATTAAACAATATCCGTATTCGGCCACGTAGTGGCTCGACAATATCACATACATGTCTTACGTACCCGGCCATATCAAGGCTCGGTATATCTCATCATCATCATTTCCATCACATACATCTCATAAGTTTATCATAACTTTCCATAAAGCGTGCGTTTGGATTTAAAGACAGCCTATGAAAATCATATCATATTCGTAACATGAACTTCATACAAAAAAACATATGATAGGCTTTATAATCTCTAAACTTAGGCTCATCACTACCATTATCGTATCTATAGCATATATCTTACCTTTATCCCATATGGAACCCCCTATAAACATAGACTAGTATCTTTTTGGAACATTGGTCATAGGTCATGCATTAGAGCTTATAGACAATCTATAACGATGTCGGCGTGACATAAGGTCGGGAACCCCTAATTTCATTATGGATTAATCATATTCATCATATCTTACCTTGAAGGAACAAATATTTTAAGGTGAGTGTATACCATGAACAACTTCGAGAGATCGTAAATAGGATCTTTAACTTCATAGACATCATATCTTGCTTTAGAATCTCTAGGTTTAATCTTACCATCCTTATTTTCGTATTCATGACATATTTCTCATCTTTATCTCATAAGAAACTCTTTATCAATATTGTCTCATAGTTCCCGGAATGTAAGAAAGTCATGGAGAAGTAGGGAAAATAATATCATAGGAATCATATATAAGGATCATTAGTTTCGTAGGAATGTCGTATCATGAGCTTTAGGACTTCTAGACTTAGATTCATCATCGGTATTGTCATGCTCGTAACGTATCTCTTTTCTTTATCTCGTATGAAGCTCTTTATACTCGTAGATTCATAATTCTCGATATGTAGGAAAATCATAAAAGAATAGGAGAATTCATACCATAAGAGTCATGCCTTAGAAAGAAAGGACTAGCCTTACATACTTCTTTCGTTTACCAATTTCCATCGCTTGATTGTTCTCCTTCAATGCTCACGTTTCTACCTTCAAGGGAATTCGCATTAACATTAGCTAATCGATTATATGAACTTGCTTACTAGAGCTAGAGAAAATTGGGCAGCATTTCCTTTGTTTATACAACCTTCCCCATAAAGTATATCAACTCCCAAACATTTATAATAACATTCACAATATCATAACCAACAATCTTTATTCATCCACATTACCTTCATTTCACAATTCCACTTCAATTTATCCATATTCATGGTCATAGTATACTAGTACGTTTTCTCGCATTTAATGGTTATCCCATGTTCTTAATATCATTTATAGATTACTTATAATCACCACATCTCAATATTCATGATTCACTCCAAACTACTACTCAAAATGTTGCTATTCACACATTCATGACCCATTTTCTATCTCCTTCTACAATCCAAGTGTTTCAACTTTTCAATACCTTAAATAACATGGAAATACCATAAAACTTACCTTTGATAGTGTAGAAATAAGCCTTGAGTTGAAATACTTCTCTTGCACCAAAACCCTAGTTCACTTCCATTGATATTCCTTAGCTTGGATGAACTTTAATGTGCTTCTTACACTTAATTTTGTGGGTTTGATGAAGTGGATCTTTAGTTTCACTTGAATTCTTATATTTGAAGTGTTTGGAAGGTTCTAGAGAACTCTTGAGTCGTGGAGGAGAAATGGGAATGAAAATAATGAACTTTGGTCTCTTATTTAAAAACTTAAAATATGACCCGACATAATTATACGGACACTTATACGGTCCGTATAAATTTATACGGTCCGTATAAGTGACCGTGAAATCACCCCTTCAAATTCTCGCTTTTGTGTTCATTATACGGCACATTATAAGGGTCGTATAATTTTATACGGTCCGTATAAGTGACTGTAAAATGACCTATTCAACATCTTGCCTCTGTGACCATTATACGGCACATTATACGGGCCGTGTAAGTTTATACGGTCCGTATAAGTGACCGTATAATCTCACCAATGAGGGACTTCACTGTGACAATTCTGCGGACCATTATACGGACCGTATAACATTATACGGACCGTATATTCGACCGTATAACTCATCTTCTCTCTGATCTTGTTCTTGTCACTTGGTTTGATCTCAAATCCTTACGGGGCCTTCTTGATACTTGTTTAATACCTCGTTAACAATCTAAGGGACATTATAACTCTTCTTCAAGACATCATTAAGTCCTCATTAATTCGATGCTCGTAATTTCTTGCCCGAGACACAACATATACCTTACTTTCCTTAGCAACTTTCGTCTCCTACCTCAAATGTCTTTGAAATCTCATTTAGAATCATCAAATATTATTTCTTACTCATCAAAACATCGTATTCGTTATGCCCTTCGTCAGTCTATTCACTGTGCATGAACGGAAAGTTTTCCAAGTTGTAACAAATGTACTGAGTATGTAAGGCATAAGATCAACAAGTACATAAGAATCGTGAAAGACATCTGAAACATGAAAGCTGATCTCAATATCTGAATGCATCTCTGACTGAACATCTCGGAATATCTGCATAACTCTGTATAACATGAAAGTACCTCTGAGGGCGTATGATATGCATAGGTCATAATATATCTATTAGTGTTGTGGAACGTACAGCCCAATCCATATATCATGTTAGTGCCGAGGAACGTACGACCCGATCCATATAGCATATAATAGTGCCAAGGAACGTACGACCCGATCCATATATCATATAATAGTGCCGAGGAACGTACGGCCGATCTATATATCATATAATAGTGCCGAGGAACGTACGGCCCGATCCATATATCGTCATTATCATCACTGTGCACCAGCTGATCAGGGGGTAATGCGTATATAACGCCTATCCCTTTCCCCATACCCCATATACATATAATATACGCGTATATAACGCCTTCTGGCCAAGGGTCAATATGCATATGTATAGTGAATGCAATGCATAAGTGTAATGAGTAACTAGAACTCTCGGAGTGACTTAAGGTCATACTTGTTACACCTCGAAAAATTTCCCGTGAACGCACAACAAATAGACTAACGAAGAATACGAGTATATGGTGTTTTAATAAGAAGGGAACGAAGTTTGACGACCCTAAGTAAGATTTCAAAGGTAATTGCAATAAGAGATAGGTTATGCTCCACAACGACTACTTACGGGTCCTAAAAATGTGAAAAGTCGCAGATTTGCACTTTGGCCCAGTCGATCGTAAAATGAAATACAGACCGTAAAGTGGTATCCGGCCCGTAAACTGCCATGTCGTATTCCAACTTACAAAACTTCAACTTTCTGCTAAATGTTCAAATGGTTAAATACGACTTGGAATACAGACTGTAAATTGAAATACGGCCCGTAAACTGCGATCATAAATCACCATGATCCCCAGCATACCTTTCTGGTTTTGTCATGCTTAAATACGACCACGAAATACAGCCCGTAAACTGGAATACGGACCGTAAACAGGGTTTACGACCACTGTGCACTTCAACTACTGTTTATTCCGGATCAGATTTTAAGTCATTAAAAAGAGACCCAAGCTCATTAAATTCATTTCATTTCCATGATACTCCTCTGTAGAAACCTCTAGAATACTCTCCACTCTTCATTTACAAGGAAATCAAAGGAAATCCATGATCAATAACACCAAATCCATGAGACAAAGTGTATGAAACCTAGCTAAAGTTCATCTCTCTCAAGAAAACCCAAGGGAAGTGAAGTAGGGTTTTGATGCTAGAGGAGTAATTCCATTCAAGGCTTGTTCAACCATCATCTAAGGTAAGTTTCATGACTAAACCATTTTGTTTAAGGTATTGGAAGGATAAGATACTTAAATTGTAAAAAGACATAGGAAATGGGTCATTCATGAGGGAATAGTGTCATGGTTGGATGGTAGTTGGGTTGAATTATGAATGTTGGAGTGTTGTGATTATGAATACGTTATAAATGAAATTTAGACCATGAAATAAGTATTATATATGAGGAAATACGATAGTAAGCTATAACCATAAATGTGGAGAAATTGAAGAGAAATGGTAGATTGTGGTCAATGTATATAAATGATGATTTTTGATTGCAATATTGTGAATGTTGTTGTGAGCGTGTGGGAGTTGATATAGCATATGGGAAAAGTAGTATAAACCAAGGAAGTGCTGCCCAATTTTCCCTTGAAATAGTAGCGCGTTCTTATAGTCGAATTAACTAACGTAATGCGAATTCTCTCTTGAAGGTAGAAACGTGATATCGAAGAAGAACAAGCAAGCGATAGCTTAGTTAAACGTCAAAGGTATGTGAGGCTAGTCCTTTCTTTCTAATGGCATGAATCTTCTAGCATGATTTTCTTTCCTCTCCGTGAGTTCCTATATTCCGGATAGCTAAAAGCCCATATCTATGAGTGGCAATATAAGATAAGAGATATGATATGATGATTCTATAATGTTAATGATGTTATTTATTGCTTACACTCACCTTATGTGCTAGTTCCTTCAAGGTGAGGCAGGATGTCAATAATTGCTCTATAATGAAATCGGGGGATCACGACCTTACGTCACCCCAATAAAGTAAAGTTGTTCTTAAGCCTTATGCATGTATTATGATAAGTATGTTACGATAAGCATATTATGATGATCATATAACACCGCGCCTATTTGGCCAGGCAGTCACCGCTAAGGCGGGCAGCTATACGATACACCATGGCCAAATGGCATGGGCAGACACCACTAGTGGGCGGCATGAGATGATACCCCGGACGCGGGAGGCCTGGACGCAGGCTAATGTTATGATTATCACACCGATACTATATGGACGGGCAACTTATATGTTTATGCATACATGACATGATGAGGATTATGAGTAAGCCAGCATGCATTATTTTCTTTATACTTGATAGTCAGATACAGATGTTCCATATCGATGTTTCCTTTATGTCATTGTCTTATTTATTTGTTTATGCCTCTCATACTCAGTACAATGTTCGTACTGACGTCCGTTTTCTTTGGACGTCGTGTTCATGCCCACAGGTAGACAGGGAGGAGAGCTTGACCCAGATTTGTAGTAGCTGTCAGCTGATTGAAAGCACTCCTATGTTCCGGAGGTGCTTGATTATCCTTTTGCGTGTCCAGCCATGTATATGTATTTTTGGGCATGACGGGGTCTTGTCCCGTCCTTATGTTTAGCACTCCAGTAAAGGCTCGTAGATGCGCAGTGTGGGTTAGATGGTCTCACAAGATGCTATTATATGTATATATTATTTTGATAGCCGAGAGGCACATGTATATAAAAGTAATTATGTTTCCATATGAAAGATGATTTTTCCTACGATTTAAATATAAATTGATAAAAGAGCATTAAATGAACATGGTGAGTAATAGAACCAGCGATACTCGGTGGTTAGCCTCGGGTACCCGTCGCAGCCCTAGTTCGGTCGTGACAGTACTACCTCCGATAGACATCTTTTGAGCTAACATCATCAATATATGAAATCTCAGGATCCAAGAATAGAAGGAATAATCATAAAAGGGTATAGGATCATCAAAGACTAAAGTACTCCTAATGCTTCTAAGAGTAGAGTAATATGGAAGCTCGTTCATTCGTTCGTTCGTTCGTTCATATTATAAGGATCATGCCAAAATGAAAGAAAGGATAGACCTAACGTACCTTATTCGGTTTTCAAGCTAGCTATGATGCTATCCCGAGCTTGATATATCTACACACAAGACCAAGTACCAATTATTAGACTAGAACGTACTTATATACCAACCTTAATCTAGTTTACAACTTTACGCAATTCGGGCAGCATCTCCTTTGTAAACTTAATGATCCTTCAATTCAAATTCAACCCAACCATCAACAACAACATGAAGAATAACAATATCAATTCCTACATATCAAAATATAATCAATTCTACTCCAAATTCTCTCCCAAAACATCCCCTTGTCTCAACTTGACCCTTATTCAACTTACTACTTTCATAACTATGTTTCCTTACTTAAAACCACTAAAATTCTTGATACTTAACTCAAATACAAAGGTAGGAATCATAAACATACCTTGAGGGGACTAGAATACCAAGAACCAACTTCAACTCCAACTTCCAAGCTTCACAACTTCAATGAAACCCTAAAAATAACCTTCTTATTTACTAGCTCGGGTTTTACGGGGCTCGGATCTTGCTAGAGCTCCTCCAATATGATGGAAAATGTAGAGGGGACATATATTTGGGTTTTCTATGGTTTGAGAGTGAAAATAATGAGAATAAAACGTGAGGGCCAAATATATATTGATGGAACTAGAAAGTTCCGGCGATGCGGATCGACGGACGGGTCGACGGCGCGTCGACGTGCTCCGTCGACCTGCCACCAGAAATTTCAGAGGCGGTGGCGATACCGATGGTCCACAGTGACGGCTCATCGACGTGTCGACGTCCGTTAATGTGGACTGGTTCTACAAGTTTTTCCTGAGTTAATCCAACTCGCGTCGATTCGATTCTTTCAACTTCTGATCTTATCGCATAGCTAAGAACATATACTTATACTTTGCTACATGCGAGGTAAAGCACTTAATATCTCAAAAACTTGGGTACGAATCTCCATACTAAGGGTATAAACCACCCATAAGCCAAGGACTTTGTTATGACGAAAACGACAGGTGTAACATTAAAAGTGTAACCCTAGTCGCCTGAAATCGCCTCTCATCAGAGGTGAGGGGAAGGGTCGGGGAGAAAATGAAAAATTGGGGGGGGGGGGGGTTAGAAGTTATTTTAATAAACTTGTCCCCCCCCCCCCTTTTTTTAATAAATCCCCCCTCTTATTTTGAAAAAATGCTAAATGAACCCCTCTTTAAAATATTATACCCATTTTTTTAAAATAAAATACATAATCTTAAAAAAAACCGTATTCGTCCAAAACTCCTTCGCAAAAATAACTTTGAAAAAAACATGATTTATAATACATAGTTTTAAAATACGAGCTTTAATACGAGCCCAATTGTTACACCTCGAAAAATTCCCCATTTACGTACAGTGAATAGACTAACGAAGAATACGAGTATTCGATATTTTAATAAGAAAGGAATGACATTTGATGACCCTAATTACGATTTCAAAGGCAATTGAGATAAGAGGAGAAAGTTTGCCGAGAGAAGGCAAGGCATACGATGTGTATCGGAAGGAAATTACAAGTAACGAGTTAATGATAACTAAATGGTGCTTTGGAGAAGAGTTATAACGTCCCTTAGATTGTTAACGAGGTGATAAACAAGTGCTAAGAAGGTTCCCTATGGATTGGAGATCAAACGAAGTGACAAGAAAAAGATCAATGAAAGATGAGTTATACGGTCGATTATACGGACCGTATAATGTTATACGGCCCGTATAATGGACCGTAGGATTGTCACATAATGAAGTTGTTGAGGGGTTGATTTCACGGTCACTTATACGGACCGTATAAAATTATACGACCCGTATAATGTGCCGTCAAATTGACACAGAATGGGATGGTCACTGGAGCAGTTTTACGGTCACTTATACAGACCGTATAAGTGTCCGTATAATGATGTCGGGACAGATTTTAAGTTTTAAATAAGAGACCCAAGTTCATTTATTTCATTTTCATTTTTCACTCTCCACAACTCAAGACTTCTCTAGAAACTTCCACACATTTCATATACAAGAACTCATGAGAAATTGATGATCAACTTCACCAAATCAACAAAACTAAGTGTGGGAAACACATTAAAGTTCATGTAAGCCAAGGAATTCCATGGAAGGTGTAACTAGGGTTTTGCTCAAGTGAAGAATTTCCACCCAAAGCTTATTACTACACCATCTAAGGTAAGATTCATGGTATTTACATGTTATTTAAAGTACTTGAAAGTTGAAACACATGGATTGTAGAAGACATAGGAAATGGGTCATAAATGAGTGAATAATGTCATGGTTGAGTAGTAATTTGGGGTGAGTTATGAATATTGGTATGTTGTGATTGTAAGTATGTTATGAATGACATTTATAACATGGAATAAGTATTATGCATGAGAAAATGCAATAATGAACTATGACCATGATTATGGAGAAATTGGAGTGAAATGGTGAAATGTGGATAATGTTGATGGATGATGATTGTTGTCTATTATATTGTGAATGTTGTTATGAATGTTTGGGAGTTGATATAGAATATGGGAAAAGTTGTATAAACAAAGGAAATGATGCCCACTTTCCCTTAGCTTTAGTACGTACGTTTAAGTAATCGATTAGCTAATATTCATGCGACTTCTCTTGAAGGTAGAAACGTGGACATTGAAGGAGAGCAAGCAAGCGATAGATTAAGAAAACTACATACGCACATGAATAAGAAAGGAAATACAATGCGAGCATGATAATGATGATGATGAACATAAGCATGAGGAATCCTAGTGTAATATAAGATATTCATGAAGCTAATAATTCCAAGTACGGTTCATCGATGTTTCTCCTTGTATACACTCACCTTATACCCTATTTCTTTCAAGGTGAGGCAGAATGCTTATAAGTGCTCCATAATGGGATCGGGGGTTCACGACCTTATGTCACCCCGACATAGCCATAGTTTCCTTCAAGTCCTAATGTATGTCATTAATGATAAATGTATAATGATGCTAAGTCATGATATGTCTATGAAATGATCAATAATGTAAGTTTATAGCATACCTATGCTATGTATGAAAATGCTGAATTACGATGGTTATATGACGATGTGATTCCACCGTGCCTAGAGGGTTGGACATGTCACCGCTAATGCGGGCTGCTTATGATTCCACCGTGCCTAGAGGGCCGGACATGACACCACTAGTGGGCGGCATATGATGGTTACCCAGACGCGGGTTAACGATGAGGATTATGATGTGATGATATATGCGTTGTGATGACATATGTATTATAAATATATAAATATACGATATATGTACGAAATGCATTCACTTATGACACTTATGCAGGTTATACCTTCCTCTTATGGTCCATGATTCTTCTATTACGTTTATTTCGTTCTTGTTTTACATAATCAGTACAATGTTCGTACTGACGTCCGTTTCTTTGGACGTTGTGTTCATGCCCACAGGTAGATAGGGAGGTGAGCTTGATCCAGACTAGTAGGAGCCGTCAGCTGACTAGAGAGCACTCCATTGTTCCGGAGGTGCTACTTGGTTTATTCTTTTGTGTGTGTGTGTATATATATATATATATATATATATATATATATATATATATGTATTTTGGGCACGACGAGGTCTTGTCCCGTCTATATGTTTAGTAGTCTAGTAGAGGCTCGTAGATACGCATGTGTGGGTAGTATGGTCTCACGATGCTATGATTGTATATATATATATATATATATTTTGATAGCCGAAGGGCTTATGTATATAAAATCAATTATGTTTTCAAATGGAAAACTGTTGTCTTATGATTATGAGTATATGAATGGTAAAGAATGTGTATAATAACTATGACGAGTAAGGAAATGAGTGGTGCTCGGTGGTTAGACCCGGGTACCCGTCGCGGCCCCTAGTCGGGTCGTGACACCAATATTGACATAGTTCCGAGCAATATTTAAAAATATGAAAATGCGGTCAAAATGCACCATAATTCATACGTCGTCTTAATTAACAATTTTCTTGAGTTTAGATGGAGCGGGATACATATCTTCTTTTTAAATCAAATTTGTGAAAGTAAATAACTAGTAATTTTCTTGTAATTGTCAATTTTTTATGAAATAATAATTAAATGTCAATTTTTGCAATTTTCTCGGGATTTTTTAAAATTTTGATTTTTAAGGATGCACCCTTACTCCATCTTGGACTTGGGAATTTTGAAAATTAAAATACGCGACTTATGAGGTGAAAATTAGGTGTCAACAGTGGGTGGATGACCCCGTAACTCCAAGTATATTGGGAGAAAATCTCAGTGAAATTAGACCCAAATTTCAGTAAACTTATGAACGTAAATTGTGATAACTTTTGCCAACTTTTGTTTTACGACTCGCTTGACTTCAAAACTTAACATGTGATGATTATATGATTCAAATACCTCATAAGATGACCTTATTAGCATGTTAAGCACTCCTAGTCTTACCCCAAAAGTACAGTTTATAACATTCCCAACTTGCCGACTTTCAACGAAACTCATTTTCTTCGATTCGTTTAACTTTTAAACCGTCCAACATTACAAGGTTTTAAACACTTATGAAATTGAGAATGGTATTACTACCCAAGCTTACGTCGACTCACTTATGACGCACTTCAACATACGAAAGTATGGGATGTAACACTATCTGTGAATAAAGGTTTGTGGTTTGTTGTACTCAGGTCCAAGCCAACAGAAGTATTTGCACCCTCTTGATCCTACAACAAACCACAAACCTTCGTCAACCGGTGGAACACGCAAGAAACCTAAAATTTCAAGCTATTCTTTAGTCATATTATTCTTATCTTTCCTACTTAACATACAGCTTAAGATGCCCTAACCAAAAGAGGAAGAAGAGGTAGAAAGAGGAAAAAGAACACAGAGAAAGAGTCCTAGACACGGGAGAAATTAGGAGGGAATGAGGGTAACTAAAAGATTTTGGTCAATATATTTTTAGTGGGTCGGGTCAAATGGGCGGGTCAATAAAATAGTTAAAATGATACTTGTTTATTTCTTACAATTTTGGCTTTAAAAAAAATAAGCAAAATGTAATTAAAAAATTACTTAAATATGTTGAGTGACTTTCTAGGTGAAACACCAATAGTTGAGTGACTTTCTGGTTAGAAAGCAAAGTTGAGTCACATTCTGAGTGAAATACGCATAGTTGAGTGACTTTCTGGTTAGAAAACAAAATTGACTTTCTAAGTAAAATACCCATAGTTGAGTGACCATCTAAGATATTACTTTTCATATTAAGTAATGTCAATTATTTTGAGACGGGGACGTGATTAATTGATCAACCAATTTGAGATCGAGACGTCATTTATTGATTGGTTGATTAATTGTGCATGGCTTTTTATGATTAGTGAATAAATAGGAATCTTGCAAAATGACTTTATTCAAAGAGAAATGCTTAAATTACAAATATATAGTGGGTGATTAAATTATGGCAAGTCAAAAGTGTTTTTTTTTTAATTTATAAAAAAATTGTTTATTTTAGAGAATCGAAGTGTTTGACCAATTGTGTCAGGAAAAGTTTCTAAATAGTAGCAATATCTATTTTAAAAAACTGAAAATATATATATATATATATATATATATATATATATATATATATATATATATATATATATATATTTTGTAAACACTTTTAGAATCACTGTCAAACACAAATTGGTATTCTTTTTAAAAAATACTTGAGTCGAAAAACACTTTTGAATAAGCATATTTTGTCGATTAAAGATCTAAATTCAAGATAAATTCATGAGGATGTGGTATATTTTTAGCATCTACTCCGGCGTTTAGAAATTTATTAATCGGTAAAACCAAATAGGCAAATGGTCTCTTTTGTATACCCTTCAACAATCGAGAATCAAAATTTGTGCTCCTCTTCCTTAATTCTCATCCTCCTTCTTCTTTTCTTCTTCAATTCATATGTGAGATGGAAAATTGAAGACTTGTGGCTTATTTATGGTTGGATCGGGTTGATTTGGTTAAAGCGACTTGAAAAATATCATCATTGAATTTTGTTGATTTTAATAGTTAAATTGACAAAGTAGGTTTATTATTTTGAAGGTTCGAATTGATGCAAATTTTTATGATTTGTATTATAATTATGATATCCAATTTAGAGTTGATTGGACCAGATTTGATTAATTTTGAAGCAAAAGCGTGTTAGTGAAATTTCGTAGAAGCAATCCGCTGGAATCATGAACAAGTTGTTTCAAAGCTACGACAATTTGTACTAAAATCCTAGTAATTTGCCAAAACTTATAGCATGCCTATTCATTAGAAATTCCTAGTAATCCGCTATAATTTGTAAATAATTTCTCACAAGTTATAATATAATGTATTAAATCCTAGGAATTTGTCAGGACTTGTGCAAGCCATTCATAAGAAACTAGCCACTTTTTGGACTTGTAACAAAACGTAGCTACTATTTGGAATGTGGTTGTAAGATGGTCATTGAATGAATTATTGGACAAAATATTCACAACTAAAGCGGGAGAGACCCACTTCTCCTTTACAGTACTTGTAGGAGTCTGAACTCAAAGACTTTGTCCTAGAGAACTCAAGAATATCGTCATGAAGTTTAAATTTTGCAACGCAAAAGTCCTAGACGGTGTCTTGATTGTTTGTTAAGTTTGTAATAGGAGTTAAATAATGTTTTTTCAATTACTATGAGTGAATTAATATTATTGAATTATCTAATCATCAGTGAAATAATCCTCCACTCATGATACCTTGTGATTAAAATATATAATTTTCTTGAGTGAAATAGGTACCATGATCAATAATGTTAAATTACTTCACATATGGTATTTCTATAACATATAGTATAAATTTGAACTTTAGGATAATGTGTCAAATTAGGCATTAAGCCTGACTCATATCTCAAAAGCTAACTCAAAGGAAGGAGAATTGTTCAAGCCTTATAAGGAGCTCAGGATTCTTGTTCATCACCTATGTGGTGTATTCTCTTCACCCCCTCAGATCTGGACATTCTTTATATCCGGGGTCCACTGTCCTGTCTGGAGAGTACACATTCATGGACCGGGGGCATTTTTCACCCCCAATCGATCAGGGGCCAGTTAATTGGTCCAAGGACATTCTACCCCCTCTTTTTCCGAGACCCACATCGGATCGAGCCTAAGCTGATCTCATGTCAAATTAGGCATTGTGCATAACTCATACCCAAAAGCTAGCTCAAAGGGAGGAATATTGCCCAAGCCTTATACGAGGATTTTCGTCTGTCACCAATGTGGTATATTCTCTTCGTGATGTATTAGAATTTTAACTGTATAAGTTCGAACATAATGACTGTGTCCTCCATATTCATTTTTATAAGATCAAATATTTTTCATAGCAAGACTTATTTAAATTTCAAAGTTTCTTAGTGAAACTCTAAGACAACGTTCTTAAATTACAAAAAAAAAAAATGAAAATAGATGAAGAAGGGTTTTCGCTTTTTAAATTGGAGGGTAAATATAATTTTTGCGGTTAAATCGCTAAACTTTAATGAGAAACCTCCCCAAATCCACTTAACAAAATATGATAGTGTGTATTTAAATTCTACCGCAGGCCTTTGAACTTGAATTTCTGGCGCATAAGCTGTTTTTGCACAATTCTCTTACACTGGTTCAAAAGTTGAAATAGCAGTACCCCAAATCATTCTATTTTGGTTGTAAATTTACTACATGAAAATTGGAAACTGTGACTACGGGATCTCTGTCTAGGTAAAGCCAACGAAATATTGTGGGAAAATTGACTCCATAGCACTATGGGGTAACTTTCTTTATCTCTTTCCTTGATTCCTATTGTCATTTTATTACTGCCCCTACATCAGCAGGAGGGATAAAAATTTATTAATGTTTGCACCAACTCAATAAATTACTTGATCTACAGATTTATTTTGGAATCATGTAATATCTACCATAAAAGTTAAGAGTCTACTTTAATGGGCTTATAACTGCTTACAAACAAGTGCTTACGAATACTTTTTTTTATCTTCTCCAGATACTATAAAGATATTTAAAAGTTATTTTGGCTTAAAAACATTTAACATAAGTCAATCCAAACAGGCTCTTACTCCCTCCATCTCAAAATACTTGTCGTCCTTACTCAAAATACTTGTCATTTCATTTAATCAAAGACAAAATTAAGTAGTTTTTGTTTTTCCATTTTATCCTTGTATTAATTGCTGATGCAGTGAGTTCACGTACCAAAAAGAATTAGTTGTCTTGTACTTCTAAACATTTATCCAGTAAAGATTACATGGTGAAATATTTTAAGAGACTAAACACTCCCTTATTAATGTTTTCTTAAAGGGTTTAAATAAAAAACAGACAAGTATTTTGAGATGGAGGGAGTAAAAAAGAAAATGTGTTTATATTAAAAAAGAAAATGTGTTTATATTAAACCTGCATCCATTATCCCAAAAGAGCAGTAGTGTTTTGCACTAACAATCCAAACCTTTTATGTCTAAGTTTTGGTACTTAGGTACCCGCTTCGACAGGATTAATCGAGGTGTGTGCAAGGTAACGCGATTACCACCGTTATGTAAAAGAAGGAATTAGTGGCTTTTGATTTGGAAAAGAAGTTAAAAAGCAAGATTCAGTTTTTATCTGGGACAGTGATCATATTCCTTTCTTATTGAGCAATAGCTTAAGAGCAAACTTAATGCGTGCATTCTCTAATCTTTATTAAGAAAAACATACGATTATAAAAGTTGATTAATGTACTTCATTGTTCATGGTTGACTAATACATTTAAAATAATAGATAGTGGAAACTCAAAAGAGCAAGAGCATAATTGAAAAAAAAAAAGAAAAGAAAAGCAAAAAAAGAAAAGAAAAGCAAATCATGTAGCAGAGTTGGGAAACTCTGCACTTACTTTCATGCCTATCCCTTTTTTTTTTTTTTTTGCTTTTCTTTTATCTTTTGATTTTCACATTTGCTATGTGAACAACAATCTATAGAGCATGTTTGAAGAGTGTTTAGTTGGTTTAATACTTCTCCCACAACTTCTAGTTGCACATGAAGCAATAATTTGGAAAATAAGACCTGAGATTTATTGTCCACGATCAAATTAGGCCCTTTGTTTAATGATTTTACAAATGATAATATTGACAACTAAACCAATCAGAAGTCCAAATAGAACTAGCAAATAAGGGTTGCTCAGTGCACAAAGCATCCCGTGTTCCAAATAGACCTGAATGCGAGAATTACGCAGTCTAAAGTGTGATGGGAAGCTTGTTGTTCATCTAGCCACATTTTTTCTCACGTCTTCCTTTTTGCTAATTATTACTTTCGTAAGTACTAAAACCCTTGATTTAAATTCTAAAGCGGAAAAAAGGTTCAAATTGTGACATGTATTGAGTGTGCCACAATTTCTAGTTTTTACTCAATTTGAGTAACAATCTAATGTTTGAATTGGTTATGGACAGATGTAATGGCTAGGAGACAAGACTTATGGCAGAATGACAAATAAAATCATTGAAAATAATCCTTACTTCAAGTGATCATGCATATGGCGGATGGAGGGAGAGTATGTATAACGTATTTGTTGACCAATTATCTGTGCTGTGAATTTTTGTGAATCTGAAAAATTGTCAAGAATATTTCGTAGCAGCTAATCATAAACTTTTACCATCTATTTGTGGATGTGTGCTATAGTTTCTCAGTTAAGTTGAAGGGAAGATAACCTTGCCGGAGAATTGCAGAGGACAGTTTATGTGGTTTACTTGCTAGTTCAGCAATGAATACTGTGAAAATCAAGTAAAAGGACGGGAAATGGTTTGTTGACTGATTATAAAGGAACTTGTATTGTAAAATGATGTTGTTAATAGCATCGATGATATTTTTTATCGTCTCCAAAATATGGATTTTTGTAGACAGAAGTTGTAATTCTAAGAAACTCTTTGAACTAAGTACTATTCTATCCTTGCATTTCTCAGTAGTTTCTTTTTGTTATATGCATTTGATAAAACTGTTCTCTCCTTCTTTCCTTCCAGGTTGCACAAAGGTTTTTTTCCGTTGATGCGCAAAGGTTGAATAACTTGGAATCTGTCTCCCACTTCACTGAAAAATAGAAGAAAGAAAAACTACAGTACAAGTTTTAACAGCTTAGACCACGGGTAGAGCTGAAAATTCCAAATGCTAATTGTGTCAAGGTGCACATGACAAACATTTAGATTTTTGTTGCAAAATCTATTTGTTGTCTCCGTTTGTTTTTGAAGTACTCTTTTTCGTTTGAACTCGATAATTCCATTCAAAGTGTCAGTTGCTGACGGCTATTTCAGGAACTGTCGTTGTGGTCCATAGATTACACGATTTTCGTACTCATTAGAAACAGATAAGTTCCATCCCGTTCGTTGACAAAAATAGGAAAGCTGGATCTTTTTAATTTTTATGAAAATAAAGCAAAGTCATCTATCACCCTTTTCAAGTGACAAAAGGGTAATCATACAAAGATTTATTCTGTCTTGCAGAGACTAGGCAGATGGAATAGTCCATATGTTTTCTATCGAAGGAGTTTCACTTAAATAAGAAGATGGATCACAGTCAAGGAATGAACATATAAATGACAGGGGATCTTGGAAAGCATTAATGAGAGATCAACTGATCTAAGGATCTGAGCTTCCATGGTTAACGTCAGCAGCTGCTCAAGACTTCATAATTTGCAAGCTTTCATGTTCTACTTAAATAGGTAAACAGAGTTTACTCAATATTTAATTACCTTAAGAAGGTGATTATTTCACTCTATTTGGAGTCTGCTCCAATAATCATGTGCAAGGTGATGCACTTTATTTGATTTGAGTTTGTTAGTTTACTACCTTAATCTATGATACCTGTGTGCTTTTTTAAAGTGACTTGAGGGAGTTGAGATTTTAGTTAACTGCAGATTTTGTCCAGTTGCTAGGTCCCTGGCTTATGAATTCATAAAGCTTATTATAGGGATCAACCACTGGCTTTTTAATGAAGGCATATGCATCGAGATTTGTGCGTATGGGAACATGACCACCTCTAGCTGTTGAAAAGAGTCTGCTGTTTTATCTGCTAATGTCTGTGGTATGTTAAAATTCTTGAAAACATAGCGGAGTCTTAGATGCTGGGGTCCATCAAACACTAACTTTCTTCGCTAAGTGTCTTATAAAAACATTTGTTGATACCAAGTAATATCCTCGCTTTTTCTGGCTTCACAACTTAAACTTCTAAAAGAAGAAAAAAACTATTCCGGAGTGCACATCAATTACCTCTTTTCCCGGTCTCTCTTAGGTATCAGTCTATTTAAATTTTAAGAGCTTGAGCCCTGAAGAAAGTCGTTTGGATGTGGTCTTTACCATAATTTAGGGGGAATATTTGCTTGATGAGAAGCGATTCACGTATGTTGGCAAATGAAGATTTGGTTGTTGCAAAGGTTGTGAAAAGCTGTCCTTGGTTGGAGTTTACTTTCATCGAATATTTTTATTTTCTATTTATGCTGGTTTCAAAAACTTCTGCCATCCCTTAAAGTATTCTTTCTAAAAAATATCCAATGGTTATAATTCTCTTCATGGCTGCAAAGTATCCTAAATTCTTTTCATTTGGTTACGTAACAGATAGAATATACTGAGTAGCAATTTCAGTCAGTATTGGTATGTTAGTAATGGTTTTGGTGTCAATCTGGCAGAACAAGTTGACAGTTTAATCCAGATGGAAGTGCCTTCTCTCATACCTTACTATAGAAATCCTTGCTATTAAAAATAATTCAATACCACATACAGTAATCCTACTAAAGGAAAAAAGAAGAAGAAGAAATTCTATACTCTTATGCATTAAGAATATGCAATCATTCTATATATGGTGTAATAGGGGTCTGCAAAAGTATGCCGACCTCACTAATAACGACACCAAAAATATATAAACATAGGTAATAGTCTTACTATACTAGCATTGATCATGATCTGCCTGAATTTTGTTGCTCGCTGGTTTGCCGATTTGTAAACACTGAATTGGAGGTTGAGTAGGAGTATATAACTCTCCGAACGTCTGCCAACAGTATGGATCATACATGTGGTAACGCTCTTGTATTGGCTTTAGTTGGATATTCGTGAGGGTCACTTCTTGACATGGCATACTGTCACTGCATGCTAGATGCACTGGTTTTACTGTATATGTTCCTTTAATACCTTCATAGTTGATCCCTGATAAAGCCACTGCAGCTGTCTGGTTCTTGCAATTTCTCTTGTCACAATAGAACTGATCAATTACAATTGGTAGCTGCACTTCGTTCATTTGAATGTTTGAGAAAAACACTCCTTGTACTGACCCTGACCCACCCTGCAATAGTAGAATCTAACGTTAATGATCGTTGTAGATACATTTGAACTCAAATCTGGTTAGTAAAAGTTTTGCAGTCCAATAGTAAAAATGTCTTTAAGTCACTATGAAAAAGCATACCTGCCATGTCTTAATCCTGACACCATTCATTGTGTTCTTCATAACAACATCTTTGACTGTAATATTTGAAACACAAGCCTTTGTGTTGTCTTTCCCTAGTCCTCCAATGCTGATTCCATGTCCTGGTCCACAATTTACGTTGTGTACGTACACATTGGTGCATCCAGTTTGTATGGAGACACAGTCATCTCCTGTACAAATAAAATAAAATAAAATCGATGAGTATTTTTAGCATGTACTAACATTTTTAATTGAAGGACAAATATGTGCTTGGCTCTTTTGATGTTCAAATTGTTTATGCTATCGTAAAGTTGTCATCTAGGTTTCCATCTTATTTTGAGCAGTTTCGATATCTGCAGATAATGCAATAGGACTGAAATAAATGACAAAGATTCAATTGAACTGAAATAATTGACAAAGGACAAATTTCCTCTGTGTGGGGCTAAAAGTCTCTCTATAGGGAAATTACTTTTTTACTATATGGACAAGATCAGTTTTTGCAAGTAGGGTCTTATAGCTTGTGGCGCACAAAGTATATATAATAGATAGGCGGTTGCTATGTCTCGAAGTGTTAGTGGTCAAAAATTCAAGAATGTGGTCCTTATGGAATTATCAAAGCGGACAATATTCTGCCATGTTCTCCAGTTTATTAGTTATGTTTGTTGTAAAAATTTAGTGTTAAGGGAAACTTTTTCTGTCAATCACTACACATAGTGGAGACTGAGCTCTCAATTTTGGAAGAAATAATTGCCTCATCTCTTAAGCTTTTTGACTGATTTCTAGTATTTACTTGAACTGGCTGAATTAAGAACTAAATTATTCTCACCACAAGCAATGTTGGAACTGCGGATTAGCGCGTCTTTGGAGTTCTGTAAATGGATTCCATCTGTATTAGGACTATCTCCGGGAGACGTGGCAGTGAAATTGTATACCGATACCCCTATGCAATTGTCAAACTTGAGATGGCATTGTTGACTATTCTGAATTCTGATGCCTGTTACAGTAACATTGAAACTCCCATAGAATCGAAGAGCCTGCATTTCAATGATTCGTTTAGATCGAAATGAACACTTAATGGCCAAAATATGCAGCTTGAAAAGATAAGGTGTTTGAAGTTGTCACTTACTGTTGGCTTAATGCTTGGCATTTTTCCACTAAGTGAGCGATTCAGCTGCCACGCAAAATTTTGGAAAAAGAGTATTAGAAAGGAACAGAAATCGAAACATGATATATATCCATAATTGTGAATTCCAAAAATTGAGGACAGATAATTACAGGAGTTGGAGGATGTCTCAATAATGTCTTGTTTAGTGGGATGATTAGTTTTAATTCATCATCTAGAGGATCAGAATATGGGGTATCTTGCCACCAAACTGAACCCCTCCCATCAATCACCCCACTTCCTTTAACTGTAATCCCTACCAATTTGGTAAAGTCAAGCCATTGAAAAAGACCTGAACCCCAAGATTTGGCATCAACTGGTGCAATTAATGTCCCATCAAGCTGCAAAACAGAGCATATTCATCAAAAATGGTCCCTAATCTGCAATTTGAAGACTGACACATATAATGGGTTCTTGAATGTTGCCTTACGTATTAGAATTAGTATCAAAATTGTGATTCAGAATCGTGTAATTGTCGAGAGGTATTTTGTATTTGCATAGCCAAAGAGGACAGAGTTATAGACCTTTTAATATAGCCAGCAGTTTTAGACTCTATTATATGGACTTGTTCACAGATATTTATGCAATTATGAGCATTTTTTTAATAATTTGTAGTGTACTTGAAATAACTCGTATGAAGTATGCATACTCGTATCAAACCCCTTCGACACAAATATGTCAATGATTAAAGATCTAAGTAACATAGTTTTTACATATATGCAGATAATCTGTATCATTACTGACCTGAAAAACAATGTTGTGCTGACAGTATGGACCTGAGAATGACATTGGTCCGACAAGGAATACATATTGAGATGGGACGATCATCGTTGAAGCTTCCACTTTACAAGCTGCTGCCCATGCATCTTGAAATGCCTGTTTTTGAATCACAAGAATTAAAGATTTCATGGTTAGTAAAGTAAATATATGCATTTCACCTTCTATTTTATTTTTGAAATCAGGTTATTAATATGTACTATCAGATATTCATAACATATTCAGTTGTAAGTTAGTGTGAACTACCCTAACGAGAATCATTTTAGTGGGAGCCACCTCATTTTTCTCTATGACTCTGCTTGCAGTTCTGTCTTATCTTATTTGTATTTTTTTTTTCCTATTATATATTTCTGTATCCCCAAAGTTAGTTCATTAATAATACAGAAATCGAATTATCACAGTGACCTAACTTTTTGTCCTGTAAACATGAAATTATTTATGTGAATTCCCAGAAACTCTTTTCATCCACTTTATTTACATTGTCTAATTGGTAACCCGTGAGACCCTCTTACTGAACAAACTTTTTCTTTCTTGAACATGATGAAGGACCATTCATAAGTGACAATTTGCAGGTTCTATGAGCTGACATTTTGGCAATTGAGCTCCAATTGGAATATCAAAAGTTTAGCCTATAGTTTGGTAAATTGGAGTATGGCAAATAGCAACTTGTCCTGCATTCTCGTGTTTCTTAAATCTATAAAGAATTGAAAGAGTAGAAAACAAATTATTATTGACTGAAACTGACAATTGGCTAATTCTGAGTGAATTTCACGTAATGTCACTGAATTTTAAAGTTACACTATGCTTGAAGCAGTTACTCAGTCTAATAATGAATAAAGTTCAGTGATGATACGTGAAAGTTAGCCTGTAACTTGCTAACTAGTGTCATGGTAGATCAAAATTTGAGTTTACCTTAGTGTCATCGGTCTTGCCATCTCCTTTGGCACCGAAATTTCTTACATCAAAGATGTTGGTCGAAGGTACATTGTCGTAACCTTTGCTTGGGGGGTTTTTCGGTGTACTTGGTGGTGGAGACGAGTATTTTGGTTTCGGCTTGCTCCCACTTTTGTGGTGGTGATTGTTACCATGAGACTTTCCTTTCTTCTTGTACAAAGAAGCAGAGGAAGTTCTTGTTTGTTGTCTCCAATGCTTGCCTCTTCTTGCATTACAAATCTCTACATTTGACGACGACCATACGAGAAATGCAACTATGAATACAAATGTGAAGCTTCTAAAACTTAATCCTCCCATTTTTTTTAATGGTAGAAAGAGAGAAACAATGGAGGAGAGTAAGGAGTTGGTAACTGCTCTGTCTTTTTTACTTATCCAACAGAGGAGCTTCTGGTGGTTTATATAGGAAGGAATATGCTAAGTGTTAAATAAAAACTGTACATGCATAAGCAATATAGTTTTTGTTTTAATAATAATATGTTAGCTAGGCATTTATGTCCTTCATTCTTGGTCCCCCTATCTCCTTTTTTCTTTTATTAATTAACTTCCCTTTCTTGATGTGATTTTGTTTGGCTGCAATTTTTTTATTACCCAATCTTATATGAGTAAAAAAAAATGAAAACAGTTGGTTTCAATTTCCATGCAAAATAATGTGTTAGATTCTTGCAAATAAGGGAAATTTAATTTACATAAACACTGATTGCAAAAATTAAATTAAGATATGCATTTGTTCACCTGTCAAAATAAAGATATACTCCCTCCATTCCATATTAAGTGACCTTTTACGCCTTTTATTTTGTTTCAAAATAAGTGACTTTACGATTTGAAGAAGAAATTAATCTTATTCTTTCAAACTTACTCTTATTTATAATCAAGATTCATTAAATAACTTTTCTTTTTCTAAGCATTAATTAGGGGTAAGTTAGTAAAAATACTTATAATTTTCTAAAAGTAAGCAATTTCTTAAAGGGTGTGCAAGAGCTAAAAGAGTAACTTATTATGGAATGGAGGAAGTAGTTTGTTTTTTGTGTTTAAGTATGCATGCATTTCCTTTTTCCTCTTCTTTAATTTAGTGCACCTTGTGTCTTTTCATGCACAAATGATTAGAAAATAATTTTAGAGTTGCTATTATTGGACTATTACTAGTATGAAAGTAGCAATTATAAGTTAAGGTTAGTACTATTATTGTTTTTACCAGAATAACTATTTATTCTTGTTTCTTCTTTCTTTCTGATTATAAAAGCCAAAAAAAGACGCACGTGATTGGGTATATATAAGTGGTCAAGGGTACTGATTATAACAGCTCTTTTATGATCACATGCAACGTTCACGGGCTTAAGTTTTTGTACCTTTGTCTTCCTTAGCAACAGTGCCTCCCCTGAATTCCTCCTCTTCATTCTCTTTCTTCTAACTTAATTTATCAATCAATTAATCAGCTATATTTCGACTTCGATATCAAACTAGTTGGATCGACTATATGAAATTATGAATAATTTTGTAGTTATTCAGTCCTACACTATCCAAAAAGTAAGAAAAATGAACTTATAAGCATAGACGGATGCAAATTGCAAAGTAGGCGCACTAGGCGAGTTCGATTGGTAGTATTCTGCATCTGCTGATTTAAATCTTGAATTTGTCTTTATTGATTTATATATATGTGTATGAAAGGAAATATAAATGAATTCCTCCTATGTATAGTTGGCAAGTGGAATCATACTCCATTTGTTTGATTTTTGTACGTTACTCTTTTCTTTCATAGTCTGCCCTAAACTTCTCACTTTAGTTAATGAGATGCTCTTATAGTCACATAAATGTTATGCCCTGTTTAAAATCACAATTTTCAAGTGTGTTTTGCGTATGTAACAATTTTGTTTCTTTTTTAAACTAGTTCAGTCAAATACCATCAGTATAGAATGAAACAAAGGAAAATATGATTAGATCCATGAGGATTCACAGAATAGAAGAAGCAACAGAAGTGTTGGGGATGGGAGAAAACACAACGCCCATGGTTTTGTGCTAAGGTTTTTATATGTAAATGAGTAGTAGCATGAGGTTTGTGTACAGTGTACTATATAATATGATAGTATATATACACGTAACCAAGTGTCCAAACTGACAATAATTTAGTCCACATAACATCAGTGTACGTAAAAAAGGATCACATGCTTTAGCTGTTATGGAATGGTGGGTTTAGAATAAACAAAAAAGATTGTGGGGGCTATGTAGGGTCTGGAACTCATGAACGTCACAATAGAATGTAGGTATTTCTGCACTCTTTATGTGAACAGAAACTGCCCTTGATTGTGACCAAATAATTATTACCAAGATCAAAAGGTAGGTTTGAGTTTTCAATGACATTAAATCCTATATTCTTATTTTTCTCCTTTTCTATCGATTGTCCAACTTAAGCCTGTTAACCGGTCGGAACCGGCCTGAATCGGCAACCGGTTAGAAAACCGGCCGGTTTCCGGTTGGAAAGTTGGAAGCCGGAACCGGCCGGTTTTAAACGTAAAAAAAGTTTTTTTTTGTTTTTGTTTTTTTGTAAAGTATATGTATATTATAGTATTTCTTAGTATATTGTAGGTATATTTATATATGTTATATAAGTTTATATATTTACTAACTAACAACATATATATATATATATATTAAGTTATGCTAGAATATGTTTAAGTTATATGTATTATAACTTAAGTTATTTTTCCAAGTATATAACTTTCTATTTATAACTTAAGTATATTCATACTAGATATACCTAAAATATACTAAGGATATACTTATAATATAAATATACTTAAGTTATAAAATAGAAATGTATAAACTTAGAAAAATTTTAACTTATGTGCTTAGCTACTTATAATATATATATGTTTAAGTTATATGTATTATAACTTAAGGTTTTTCTAAGTTTATAACTTTCTATTTATAACTTAAGTATATTTATACTAGATATATCTAAAATATACTAAGGATATACTTATAATATAAATATACTTAAGTTATAAAATAGAAATTTATAAACTTAGAAAAAATTTAACTTATGTGCTTAGCTACTTATAATATATATATGTTTAAGTTATATGTATTATAACTTAAGTTATTTTTCCAAGTATATAACTTTCTATTTTTTAATTTAAGTAGATGTATATTATAAGTATATTCTTAATATATTTTAGGTATATCTAGTATAAATATGAACACAAGTAAATAGAAGAAAGCTCAATGAGCCATATATTTTATTCATTAATGGATAACATTTATTTGCAAGTTGTAGTTTTTTTTAACTTGCAAATAATACATGAGTTGCAAAAAAGTAGTACAAGAATAAAATCAAAAGGTGTCAATCATTTGGCTAATCTCCGCAATATTATATTCGGTCATTGAGATATCTTCAAAGACTTCCGTTTGGTCTACTCCACTTGCTATCAAATCTTCAATCTCTTCCTCTTTGCCTTCCACCGCTTCTAAGTTTTGGTTGTGTTGCTCCGATCTAATCCAATCGCGAATGCAAACTAGTACTTGCAAGCTAAATCCGGATAATGAGTGTCTATGGTCTCCAATTTATTGTCTTCCTTGGCTAAATGCACTTTCCGAAGCCATGGTTATATTTGAACCGTAAGGATATCTCGAGCCATTTTTGAAAGTATCGGATGACTCGTCTTGTATTTCTTCCACCATGTTGAGACGTCCAAATCATCTAGTTGGTTGATATCCACATTTGGCTGTATCAAATAAAGGTGATATTCATCAAAGTTTGCATTATGACAAGGAGTTGGATGTGAATGTAAACCTTTTAAATTCGACAAACCCGACAAGCCCTTTTTGCTACTTTGAGAAGTAATAGGGCGTGGAGCAATGGGTGTAGCACTTTCTTCCTAAGTAGAATAATGAGTAAAAACTTTTCTAAATTCGGCATCAACCGCGAGCTTGGCGTCAAATAAAGATGGTTCAACTCCCTCGGAAATTTCTAAATATTTATAAATTTGACCAACCAATCCTCTAGTATAAGACATTTTAAAACAAGGATTTAAAAGAGAAGCCAATATAAATAAAGTTGGGATGGGAAAAAATACTTCTTAAATTTTGTTGTCATAGAAAAAATAGCCGCTTGATAACCGAATTTATCTTTATACTCATATAAAACTCTAGTTATTTCCGTTAAGTATGCTAAAATTCCGGTTACCGTGGGATAAAATTATCTAGAAAAAACAAGAGTTGCATTATAAATTTTTTGTAAAAGTTCAATACAAGCCTTAACATCTTCCCAATCATTAATATTTATCCAATCATCACTATCTGTATTAAAATGGTTGTGAAGTTGTTGTATGGGAATTCTATAATCATATGCTTGTTGTAACATAATGTAAGTGTAGTTCCCCCTAGTGTCAACTTTTACTTGAATTTTCCTAGGTCTAAGGCCATTTTGCAAGCAAGAATTCTTAAAATCTCTCATTTTTTGCCTATTAGCATTACAAAAAATAAAAGCAGCCTCATTTCTAGCTTTTTGAATAGAATCTTCAAAATAGTCAAGGTCATCTCTAACAATCAAGTTTAAAATGTGACAACTACATCTCACATGAAAAATATTTTTTAGCGGAGGGTTTAATTCCCTTTTTAAAAGACCAACCGCCTTTATATTATTAGAAGCATTATCTAAAGCAATACAAAGTGTTTTTCTATAAATGTTAAAAAATTTCATAATAGTTGACATTGAATTCGCTAAAATTTTTCTGTCATGATGACCTTTCCCTTCATCATATAAAGAAGCTATTGTTCTTTTTTGCATAACCCAATTGTCATCTACCCAATGACATGTAATAGCAAAAAAATCTAACTTGTTAAGACTAAGATCCAAATCAGCGATAAGAGAAACACTACAATTTAAAGAATTAAATACATGGCGTAAATAAAATCTATATTTTTTATATGAATCTATAATATCCGATCTACAAGTACTTCTAGGAATACCCTCAAACAACGGATTATAACAACGTTGAATATAAGTAACAAAACCCAAATCCGAAGGAAAGGAAAATGGTAGAGCATCAAAAGCAACCATTTTAGCTATTTCTATACAATCTTTTTTCTTGTCATAGCTAAAAATTTTATCAGATCGTGGGTCTATTGTTAGTTGAATACCCCCCACATTTGAACCCGTTTTCTCTCCCCAAATTTCCTTATGTTTACCTCTTATATGACCCGTTTGTGAACCCGTTCCACCATCCTTACTACTTTGTTGCCTAAAAACAAATGCTTACTTACATAAATTACATATAGCTAATTGTCTTTCCTTATCTTTAGTCATAAATTTTCAAATTCTAGCGGTTGGCTTACGAGTTTTTGGCGGTTTGTCTTGTGTATGTGATTGTGCAGGATCTGTATCTCCTATGGGATTTTCGGGGGCTTGTGTTTCATCATCATCATCATCAATTTCATTAAAAGTGCCGGTATAGTGTTGCATTACCTCATGATCTAAAAGTGGATTATTTCCACCAATATTAATACCTAAATTAGGTGTTTCGTTCACAAATGTTTCCTCCATAAACCCATCCCTAACAATACCACTGCTACCGTCACCACTTCTCACTCTCTTCAACATATTAAATAGCAATAATTTAAATCACACGCAAATAAATCGCAAGAAAATAAATTGCAACAAATTAAATTGTGTAATTTAAATAGAGGAAAATAAAGATAGAGTTCGAACGAAGGTAGCAAATTGCCGGACTAATTTCCACCAAAGTGAAGGCGGCTAGAATTGCAAATCCACCAAAGCTTTGGAGCTACTTCGGATTGTTGCAAAATCACCAACTCCACCAACAATGTTTTTTTTATAATTGCAAAATTAATAATTGAAACTAAAATAAAACTTTATAATATTTAATTGAGAGAAATTTAAAGTGGCTAATTGTTGCAAAGCAGCTATAATTGAGAGAAAGAGAAGAGTGAATTGGTGTAGATTAAAATTAGAAATGGAGAAGGGTTTATATAGGGGTGGGGGATGGGTTAAAGTGTATAAAAAAAATTTGGGGAGGTTGGGAGGCCAAAATGGCCGTTTGGAGCCATTGGCAATGGCCATTTTTGCAAAACGGACCGTTGCCCAACGGTCCAGTGGACAACAACTTTATTTTAATTTTTTTTTGTACCAGTTAACCTGTTTTAACCGGCCGATTCCGGTTAACCAGTTAATCGGTCCCATATTTTAAAAACCGGCCCGGTGGAGAAACCCGATAGACCAGCGACCGGTAAACCGGTCTATCGGTTTCGATTAAAGCAGGTCCAGTTACCGGTTTTAACCGGTCCAACCGGTTAATAGGCTTAGTCCAACTAAACTTTTTCTCTACTTTTTGTTCCCTTGCATTAGTTCTTGCTCACTAAAATACCAATACTTGTAACCTTGCCATTATTCACCCCTAAGATTCAGTGTAGGTGCGTAAAAATTTCACGAGGTACTCTATCGAACACTCTATTTAATCTGTATCTTTTTTTTTTTGCACGTCTACCTACTTCAGAATAGCTTCAAACTGTCTGAAGTTTCATATGATTGAACTTCAGTCATGTGTACCTAAAGTTTTGGCAAATAGGGTGGAAATGTCTAGACTTCAGTCATATGAAACTTCAAACACCGACATCTGAAATTGTTTAGAAGTGGCTGACAGGGAATTTTTTAAAACCTTAGGGCATATCTTAAACAGTAAAACAAAAATTAGGTATCTGTGCCTCCCCCGGTAGGAGTAATGACTGAATCATAAATTCTACTCAAAGAATTCAACTGATGCAAGCATGTTACATCTGAAATTTAAATTTGAGAATGAAAGCATCTTTACTACATTAAAAGCTTCTCTCGTGTTAAGGGATTCCAAAATTTATATCAATACAGAAGAATATTTACCCCCATTTTTTGCACACTAAAAAAATTTCTTAAAGGATAAGGAGGTTCAATATTTAACCCCTTCATCTCATGTGTAGGAGCCTATAGGAGCAGGTAAGCTATACAGTAAGTATGATTCGTAATCGAGTATAAATTTTAATGGTCAAAAACACACTTGAATTATTACTTTTTCGTGAGTTTTCTATCTGAGCTATCAAGTGCGCAAGTTTCCTACCTGAACTATCACCAACTATTTATCAAAACACACCTCAACTATCAGTTGTTCCCTTTTCCTATACCTCAACTATTCAGGTAGGAAAAGGAATAATTAATGGTTGAGGTATGTTTTGATAAATAGTTGGTGATAGTTCAGGTAGGAAACTCACACCTGATAGTTCAGGTAGAAAACTCATGAAAAAGCGAGAGTTGAGGTATGTTTTTTTTTATCATTAACTCTTCATTATTTGTAAACGTGCGAGTAAATTGTTCAGAGTCCGATTTTACACTCATCCCAAAAGTTTTTTATATAGTCAGTGTATAAAATTTTATGAAATATTGTGCAATTTTTTTGTTTATATGTTTGTGTTTGAATTTATCTTATATATCTTTGTTTTTCCTCACATATATGTGAAGGTACATGGAGCTTGTATGTCCACATCACCCTACCTGTTAAGCTAAGACATAAAAGATGGCAGTATTTGGAACCACACCACATTTTTACCACCCAACAAGTTTTGTCTTTTGCACTTTGACCTCTCTTATCCGTCTTTTTCTTTCAACCATGCACCAAACCTCTCGCATCTCTTTCTATCTATCTGGACATTACACATTCCACTGGCTGACACTTGGATTTCATGTTAATTTGTTCCTAAATATATATATTGATGCTTTAGAGAAAAATAAGAAGCATTTGTTATTCTTTTCTCAAATTTATCCTTACTTCTCAAATTAATGAAGTATTAACTAAAAGAGTACGTCTAAGTAGTTTAGACAAATACTCTATAATTGAGGCTATTAAATATATTTTCTAAGGTGTGTGCATGGCTGATCTAGACTTGGATTTAGCTGTGTAAAACTCACGGAAATTGCTGAAAATATTGAAGTTTGAACCCGAAACTTAAATAAGGTGTAGGTTCAATGGTTGAAATTCGAGCCCTGAACTCATAGAAATAAAATTTTGAATTTGTTCGTGTGTGCAAACATGTTGAAAGACAGATAATATGGGTCAGAAGTGGTAATTAATGTTTTTTAAGTCTATTGTCACGTTTTACATAAAGTAAAGAATGAAGAGAACCTAAAGAATCAGATAGTGACTCAGTCACAAAACTATCATCCCATACAAGAGGACTCGATTAAACATCCAATTCATAACAGCCCTTTTAATTATTTTACAATTTATGAAAATACAAAAAAGGGATTTAAAAAAGGAAAAAGAAAGAAAAAACGATCTCCAACTAAAAGGCCACTCAATTTTACAACTAGATGCACGTGATCATACATCCATTCAGAATACCCTTTTGAAATCAATAATTTCATCTCATTTATGGGGCCATGATTTTTGCCTGTTTGGCATAGATATATTTGGAGATTTATTATTTCTGTAAAGGTCATCTGATAGGAACTAATACTTAAATTAAAGTCACTTCCCTCTTTCTTCACGTAAGTTATAACTGTGAAGCTGGAAATCCACCTGTATTAACTTCCAAATGACCATAGATTATATATTTCAATTTGTACTAATAATTCTATATTAATAATCTGACAACAGACAATAGTCCATGAGCTCTTGCTTCTAATAGAAGAATAATATCAATACAAGCTGCAATATATCTTCTCCAGCACTGCAGGATGTTAAAAAGTTAGGTATTATATGCTTCATGTACTTATACCACAGTACTGTACTTTAAAAGTTATAACTTTCTCTATTAATGAAAGGTAGATCCAACATATAAGCAAAGAATGCGCCCAAATATTAGTCGTTTTAACAACTTGATTTTGTTACAGATTATTTAACGTTTTAGTCATTTGTTATTGTTTTTTCACTTACCAGCTTATAATTCCAATTAGTTTCCATCAATTTAGTGATAGATAGGTAATTTAGATAGATACTCGTATGATTAGAACTATTGAATGTTTTTATTAAAATGCAGATAATCTTCAAAGAAGGTAGTATAAACCAGAGAGATCAGAGGTAACATTTAACATTTTCAATCTACTAATGTTATCGGACGCACGTAATAATTAAAGGACTAATGTCTTATGAATTTTTGGTAGTCCTATCGTACAATATGCTTTTTCTTTGATCTGTATCATGATGATGACGATTAGTCTGACGTACCCCTTTCTAAATTGAAATTCGTGATTTAAAAAATAAGACCATAAACACTTATCATTAAGAATAACAATAACAATAATTTTTACCTTTATTTCAAACAAGTTGTGATCGACTAGATGAATCCGCATATCTTATCATTATCATTGAGAACAACCAAAAAACTTAAAGTAATTGTTGTTTAGAAAAATAATAAGATATCATTTTTTTTTTGATAAAATAAAAAAATCATAAAATTGAGCATAATGTATAAGTGGAGCAAAAGAAAACTTATTGCAACTACGAACGTGAGCAAATGCTTTCTCATTAGACTATTTTAACAATTGTTTATATCGACCCTACGCTATGATTCTTTTTTTCTTATTCAATTTCAGAAATGAGACATTTGGAAAAGCAAACAAGAAATATGATGAGTAGGTAGTAGGACCTTAATAAGGCGTCTTTTAGTGTAAGCTGGCTCGTGAACTTATTTGATACCTCCCGTGAACTCCATGCAACAGCACAACATTATATTCAGCTGCATTTTTTTTAGTATATGATTGGTTTTAATTAATTGGACCCTTCTTTTCTCTTCCTTTTTGTTGCGGCTTATAATGCAACTTTGACATATGGCGGCCAACCATGGCTAATTTCCATAGATGCCTTATCCTATCATTAGCACTCATATATTTTTGATACCTTACGATTTAAGTTACAGTATCACGAGTTATAATTCAGATGTCCATGACTTATTTCTAATTTTTTGTTATTTGTGTCTGGATATTTGTATGTATGTGTATACTTGTGTTTGTGTTTACATATATATGTGGAGAGGCGAATCTAGTAGTATAGACGTGGATTATTTGAATCTATAATTTTTAATCCAGATCTGCATTAATTTGTGTAAAATCAATTAAAATTGTCGAAACACTTGACTATGAACCTATAACTCAAACAAAATTATGATTTCGATAGTTGAAAGTGACTTTTTAAAAAAAAAAAAAAAATTGTTTTTATTACATAAGGGGCAGGGGAAGGAGATTATAATGTGGGCATTCGAACCCTCACCAATAAGGTAAAAGTTCAGATAGCCAATCAACTGAGCTACTAGAAAGTGAAATCTGACTCCCGAATTCATAGAATAAAAATTCTTAATGTGTCTCTAAGTGTGGATGAGAGAGAAATAAAGGGCTTTGTGCAGACCATCATGGCCCTAATAGGAACTATTTATTACATGCATGGCTTACAGCTAGCAAAGGTACTGCTAAGTACGTACATTGTTTTGGTTGTACCTGGCTCGGAATTAACTTAAGAAATGTTCTCCTTCTAGATCTTTTTAACCCTTCCATAATGTGTCTATGTAAAATTACAAAGAAATGCGTAGATTCACTATTCTTCTACTTTTTTGTCCTAATGTTTCGTAACAACTTTCTCTTCTTCAGAATTATAGAATGTGATGGGATGAAAGAGATCCTCCACTCTTAATAAGAGGATTTGAATTTGAAACTTTGGGTGGACAAATCTCTGACAAGAAGCAACTCCCCTTTAATGGGCCTTAAGTGACATAAATTTTGTGTGATTTGCAGAAATAAACTATTTTTGTGCTACTAATGTTTAAACCCCGTTTAAATAAGTTTATAAAAAATAACTTGCGGATCAAATTTGAAGCTTGCAAGACAGAACATGACCGTACTACAAATCCTATTGAATTGCCAAGAGTTTTAATGAATGGATGAATACTTGCCTTGCCTTGCCACAATTCCGGATACATCGTCAGAACTTTAGTACAAATTGTATCATAACTTTAGAACAATTACATACAAGTTCTGGTTTCAATTCCTTTGATTATTGCAATACGTTTGATACTAACTTAAATACACGAAAGCAAATTGTAACGACCCGTTTGGTCGTTATTGCGTTTTGACCCTTTAACCCCTGTTGACTTTTCCCCTAGCCTCGTTAGAGCGTATTTGACTTGTGGGGATGGGTAGCACAATTCCTAGAGAGATCGGGCGAGCCTTGTCTGACTTTGAGGAAGTTAGAAGTTCTAAGTTGAATACGTGATAAACCTTTGACCAATAGTTGACTTTTGGGTAAACGGATCTTTTTCAAAATTTTGTCGATTCCAAGGTCCGAAGGGTCAATTATGACTTGGTGGGATGTTTGGTTCGGTTCCCAAGGCCTTAGGGAGTGTATTGTACCCTTGGTCAGAACCTTAGCGTTGTCTGTTTGTTGACCCAGTCAAGGTGACCTCTGTTGGGAATTCCGAGGGCACCGTTGAGTTCGTAGTGTGTGTTTACAGGCATCTGCATGATTGGTTTGTATCCGGAAGGTCTCGAATGGATGTTGGGATTTTGGGGTTGAACTTGGTGAAATCAAATTTTCTGGTTTCTGGTTTTGTCGCTTCTGTGACTGGCTGGTAGCGTTTGCTGGCCTGTCTAGGCGAGGCCTGTTCCGCAGATGCGGGCCTCTGAGGGGTTGGCATTTCCCGCACCTGCGAGGTGATTTCTCACAAGCGTGCATGCGCATAGGCGAGCATCTTCCGCTTCAGCGGAGATGCTGACTCTTTAATGAAATTTGCCTTAGCGGACTAGTATCTGCTGAGGTGGAGTCGTGTAGGCGGACTGGGCTTCGCAGAAGTGGGAAACGCTGAGATCAGAAGCCTATATCTTCCTATTTCGAACCATTTCATTCCATGTACCAAATTAGAAACCTCGAAAGACTTTGAGGTGATTTGAGAAGCTCTTGGGAGTGAATCTTCATTTGGGTAAGCCTTCCTACTCTATTTATATTTTTGTATGTTCTAAGTATGGATTCTAAGGTGGAACTAAAGGGAGTAGTTGGCGAAGATGGGTTTACAAACCCTATTAATGATATATGAGTCTTGACCTATGAAAATGGATTTTATTGGTGAATCTTGCTAAATCTAATCATGAAACCTTGTGAATAACTAGATACTAAGCTTGAATCTCTAATTGTCACGACCCAAACCGATGAGTCGTGATGAGTGCCTGACCTCTAGCGACCAAACACCCCTGTACTCATAGCTGAACTTTATTGAACATCAAAGGCCTATAAGTGACTTAAACTGTTCTCATAAATAGGTGGCATCATGAACTCTATACAACCTGTATATACATAAACATGTTGAAAGAACAGTGCAAGCCAGCTAGGCCGCTACATATACAGTACACAAAAGAATAGAAGCCGACAAGGCTACATCGTCTGACTAATTCATACAACTGTCTACAGACCCCTACTGGAATGAAAGCTGTAGAAAGGACGGGACAGGGCCCGTTATACCCATATGCATGTACATCTCAAAAGGCTAGCATACCAAGACAGACTGCAACTCCAGATCAATGGAGCGCACTGACCACTGCTGGATAGAAGTCCTACTAAGCTGGACCACCTGTCGGTCTACCTGAACCTACGGGCATGAACGCAGCCCCCCGAGCGACGGGGAATCAGTACGGATAATGTACTGAGCATGAAAGACATAAGAAAAAGATGTATATCTAAGAGTCATGAATAAGATCTGAACTCATAAGCTGAAATGACTATCTGCATGTACCTGTATGAACTAGTATATGTATGTATCTGCATAAATCTGTATAACTGACAATGCCTCTGTGGGTGCATAATATGCATGCTCATGCCTAACAATGTAGGTCATATATATATATATATATATATGCGTATATAGCACCTGTCAAGCCTCTATGGCATCCCATCATATCATATCGGCCTCTCTACGACCATCACCATATACATCGCTGCGGTACGTGCAGCCCGATCCTTATATCATCATCATGGTGCACCAGCTGATTAGGTGGTAATGCGCGTATAACACCTATCTCTCTTCTCATACCCCACATATATCTAATATTCGCGTATATAATGCCTTCTGGTCACGGGTCAATGTACATAGATATATAATGAATATAATGCATGAATACACTGTATACATAGAACTGGACCCATGAACAGAAGAAACACTCATAAACGGGGTACATGAACATCAAAGACTGAAGTACTCCTAATGCTTCTAAGAGTAGAGTAATTATATGGAAGCTCGATTACTCGCCAGTTGGCTCATATCATAGGATCATGCCAAAAGAAAGAAAGGATAGCCTTAACATACCTTAGAATATCACCAATTGCCTAACTTCTGCTCCTCGAACTTGTAAGTCTACAATTAAGATAACATAGGCCTCAATTAGACTATTTACGTTGCTTACTAACCATCTTTAGATACATATAGAGCTTAACGAATTGTAGACAATAATTTCCTTGAAAGCTTACAACTCTTCAACTTCCCATTCAATCTAACATCAACCACAATACCCACAACAACAATGACAACACACATATATATCAAAATATACTTAAATCCATTTCCAATCATCTCTTAAAATAACCCCAAATCACTATCTTACCCTTCATCAACTTACCACTTCCATAAGTATCCTCTCTTTACTTAAAATCACTAAAACTCTTGATAATTAACTCAAATACAAGGGTAGAAATCATTTACATACCTTGAGGGGTATAATATTCCAAGAATCACTTCAACTCCAACTTCCTAAGCTCCACAACTTTGAAGAAACCCTAGGAACAACCTTCTTCTTCACAAGCTCAGGTTTACGGGGTTCGGATCTTACTGAATCTCCACTAATATGATGAAAACATATTGGGAGTAAATGTACTAGGGTTTTCTCTGACTTGGAAGAGAGAAAATGAGAAATAAAGTCGTGGAATCATATATTTATACTTGGAACTAAAAAGTTCCAGCGGTGCGGTTCGACAAGCGGGTCGACGCCCGTCGACGTGTCGAGGGTCCGCCGACCTGTGCTTGCAGATTCAAGGCTGCGGAAACATAACGATGCCGTAAAACGACGGTCCGTCGACATGTCGACGGCCTGTCGACGATGACTGGTGTCTGTAGATTTTCTTGAATCAGTTCAGGTTGCGTCGATTCGATTCGTTCAACTTCTAATCCTGTAAATTGCCAGGAATACCTGCTGGTACCTTTTTACACGGGGTAAGACACTTTCTATCTCCAAAACTTAGGCTCTGGTCTCTATTCCAAAGGCATACCCGACTAGGAAACCATAGGTTCTCCTACGACGAAAACGAGAGGCGTAACATTCTTTGCCCCTTAGGAACATTCGTCCTCGAATGTTCAAAAAATCATGGGTTATAGAAATTTTGGCAAAGTTTTCCCTGTATGTATACAACCCAACCTGCACACAGCAACCCAAAATACTGACACACAGGGCCACATACTATAACATACAATACCATGGCCTCACACGACCAATCACGATAACTGAAAATAGAATAATACCTGGGGGAGGTGATGCCTCAGACTGGACCTCCTATACTGCTGGAAAAAAAATGCGGGTACTTAATCTTCATTTATTCTTCCCAAGTCACTTCCTCAACATTCTTATTCATCTATAAAACTTTAACGGAAGCTACATCCTTGGTTCGCAACCGACGGACCTGTCTGTCCAATATAGCCACTAGAAATTCCTTGTATGATAACTGCTCGATCACCTGGATATCATCTACTGGTACAACTCTTGAAGGATCTCCGATGCATTTACGAAGGATAGACATATGAAATACCGGATGATCAGACCCCAACTCAGAAGGCAATTCTAGCTCATATGCCACCTTACCCATAGTACGAATGATATTATAAGGCCCAATATATCGAGGGCTCAACTTACCCTTCTTACCAAACCCCATAACTCCTTTCATAGGTGAAACTTTTAGGAAAACCCAATCGCCTGCCTCAAACTCTAACTTGCGTTGTCGATTATCCGCGTAGGTTTTCTGTCGACTCTGAGATATTAGCAACCTTTCCTGAATGACTTTCACCATGTCAACTGCTTGCTGTATCAAACCTGGGCCGACTAGCTGATTTTCTCCAACATCAAACCATCCTATAGGCAACCTATATTTCCGTTCGTATAAAGCTTCTTAAGGAGCCATCTGGATACTAGAATGATAACTGTTATTGTAGGCAAACTCGATAAGAGGCAAATGGTCATCCAAACTGCCTTGAAAATCAAGTACACAAGCTCTAAGCATATCCTCAAGGGTCTGTATAGTACGCTCCGCCTATCCGTCTGTCTGCGGGTGAAATGCGGTACTAAAACTCACCTGAGTCCCCAATCCATTCTGAAAAAACTTTTAGAAGAGCGTTGAACTATGCTCCTCTATCTGAAATAAATAGCTGTAGGAACACCGTAAAGTTGTACAATCTCTTTGAGATAAAGCTTCGCATAATCCTCGGCTGCATGAGTTGTTCTGACAGGCAGGAAATGGGTTGACTTCGTAAGCCTATCAAATATGACCTATATCGAATCACATTTCCGCTGAGTACGGGGAAAACCTGCAATAAAGTCCATATTAATTACCTCCCATTTCCATGTCGGGATCTCCATAGCTTGCAATAAACCTCTGGTTTCTGGTGCTCTATCTTAACTTGCTGATAATTTAGACATTGAGCAACAAATTTTGCTATATCCCTTTTTATACCACCCTACCAATAAACTTCCTTGGGATCATGGTAGATCTTTGTTGTGCCTGGATGAATAGAGTAGCGAGAATAATGAGCTTCCCCTAAAACCTGCTGACGAAGCCTTGCAACATTAGGGACGCACAATCTACCTCTATATCGGAGTACTCCATCTCCTGTAATTACAAAGGGTGTCTTTTCTTTCTGAGGTGTTGTATCTAGATAATGGGCTAAAACATGATCTTCATACTGACACTCCTTTATCTCTACTGCCAAATAAGACACCACTGTGTTCTGAACTGTGACTCCTGCATTGCCCGAGTCTATCAAATGAACTCCGATGCTAGCTAATCGATGAACTTCGCGGACTATCTCCTTTTTCTCTGGCTGCACATATGCCAGGCTGCCCATGGATTTATGACTAAGAGCATCGACTACCACATTAACTTTCCCAGGGTGGTACAGAATGTCAACATCATAATCCTTTAGCAACTTTATCCGTCGCCTTTGATGTAAGTTCAAGTCCTTTTGCTTAAAGATGTACTGGAGACTCTTATGATCAGTATAGATATCAACATGGGCACCGTATAAATAGTGCCTCCACATTTTCAAGGCATGAATCACTGCAACTAACTCAAGATCATGAGTTGGATAATCCTTCTCATGCTGCTTCAGCTGTCTAGAATCATAAGCGACAACCTTACCGTGCTGCATTAACACACAGCCCAAACCAATACCTGAAGCATCACAATATACCACATAGTCGTTTGTTCCCTCTGGAAGAGTCAAACGGGTGCTGAAGTTAACTTGTCCTTCAATATCTGAAAACTCTGCTCACAAGCATTCGTCCAGTGAAACTTAGCTGATTGCTGGGTTAGTTTAGTCAATGGGGCTGAAAGAGAAGAAAATTCTTCCACAAACCTTCTATAATAACCTGCTAAGCCCAAGAAACTACATATCTCCGTTGGTGTCGTAGGCCTTGGCCAATTCTTTAGAGCCTCAATCTTTTGAGTGTCCCCTCTAATGCCTTCATATGAAATAATGTGACCCAGAAAAGCCACAGAGTTCAACCAGAACTCACACTTAGAGAACTTAGCATACCACTCTCTACCTCGAATAATTCCAAGCACTGCTCGTAAATGTTCTGCATGATCAGCCTCTGACGGCGAATAAACTAGAATATAATCTATAAACACGATCACAAATAGATCTAAGAAGGGCCTGAATACACGATTCATCAAGTCCACGAATATAGCTGGAGCATTAGTTAACCCGAACGAGATAACACGGAAGTCATAGCGGCCATATCTAGTCCAGAATGCCGTCTTCGGAATGTCTTCCTCCTTCACCCTAACCTGGTGGTACCCCGATCTCAACTCTACCTTCAAGAAATATTTAGCGCCTTGTAACTGATCAAATAAATCATCGATCTTCGGGAGCGGATACTTATTCTTTACAGTCACTTTATTCAATTGCCTATAATCAATACACATTCGCAAAGAGCCATCCTTCTTTCTTATAAATAATACCGGTGCTCCCCACGGTGATATGCTGGGCCTAATAAAGCCCTTCTCAAGCAAATCTTTCAACTGCTCCTTCAATTCTTTCAACTCCGCAGGTGCCATCCTATACGGAGGAATATATATTGGCTAAGTATCTGGCAATAGATCAATAGTAAAATCAATCTCTCTCTCTGGGGGAATGCCTGGAAGGTCATCTAGAAACACTTCTGGAAACTCATTAACCACAGGAACAGACTAAAGAGTCGGCGACTCTGCTTGCACATCCCAGACCTGAACCAGGTGATAAATATACCCTTTTCTGATCATCTTCCTTGCCTTAAGGTAGGAAATAAACCTACCCCTCGGCGAAGCAGCATTGCCCTTCCACTCTAGGACTGGCTCGTCTGGGAACTGAAATCCAACTATCTTTGCTCTGCAATCAACATTAGCATAATAAGAAGCCAACCAGTCCATGCCCATAATAACATCGAAATCAATCATATCTAGCTCAATCAGATCTGCTATGGTACGGTGATTACAAAATATCACTACACAGCCTCGATATATCCGTCTAGCTATAACTGGATCACCGACTGGTGTAGACACCTCAAATGGTTTAATCGATTCAGGCTCTATCCCAAACTTTCCAGCAACAAATGAAGTAAAATATGATAAAGTGGAACCTGGGTCAATCAGTGCATACACATCATAGGAGGAGACTGATAATATACCTGTAACAACATCAGGAGACGACTTACGATCCTGCCTACCGGCTAGTGCATATATGTGGTGTTGAGGACCGCTAGAGCTGGATGCTCCACTCCTTCCTCTACCTCGTCCTCCTGGTGTTTGGAAAGCTTGCCCTGAAGGGCGTACTGCAGAAGAAGAACCAGCCACAGACCCTGTAGGCTGAACCATACCCCCACTCTCTCTCATCGGACAGTGCCGCATCGTATGACCTGGGTGGCCACAAGCATAACAAACATCTGATCCCAGCCAACACTGACCTGCGTGTAACTTTCCATACTGGGCACACCGCGGCAAAAGAGGTCTCATCTGGCCTGAATCTAGTCTATGCTGAGAACCCGAAGCTCTAGAACCCTGACCCACTCCGGAATAAGAAGGCCGATGACTAGTGTCTGCAGATTTTCCTGAATCGGTTCAGGTTGCATCGATTCAATTCGTTCAACTTATAATCCTGTAAATTACCAGGAATACATGCTGGTACCTTTGTACACAGGGTAAGACACTTTCTATCTCCAAAACTCGGGCTTGGGTCTCTATTCCAAAGGCATACTCGACTAGGAAACCATAGGTTATCCTACAATGAAAACGAGAGGCGTAACACTAACTTTGTTTAAGATTTTTTACTATGGAAAGTTAGGGTTTCTTCCCAAATTGGGGTTTTTGGATCTATGGTGAAATTGATGATTAATAGAGTTTATTTAGTAATTGGAGAATGGTATCAAATTTCTTAAATGTTGGGTTACCAATTATAATCTTAAAATTCATATTTTGCTCTTGTGGGCCCGAGTTCCTCTTTTAAAGTTTGGTTTTCGATTCGAATAAGTCTATAGCATTATGGGTATCGTTAGTCTCCTTGTCCAAGTTAGATTACGATCATTCAGAAGCCTTTCGGAAGGGCAAGCCTCACATTTGGCAATTCGTGGCACCAGCTCGGCATTGAGGTAAATTACGGTTTAGCTTTCGGTTAGACTTCAATTAGTGAAGCATATGTAGGAGTTAGATATTGACAGGGAAAACAATCTAGGCCATCGGGTATGGAGTTGGGATGGAATTTTATTAGGTTGGTTGTTGCTGTTTGTGATTGGGCTTATCACCTTGATTATTGTGATTGGGTTTGTCGCCTTGATTGTTATTATTAGGCTTGTCACCTTGATTGTTGTGATTGGTCTTGTCACCTTATTTGATATATTATGACTTGTGTTTACATTCATCTCTCTCTCATTATGTCATTTATCATCAGAAAAAGGAACAATGATGAAACTAAGCCCGAATTGTGATGTGTACTTATGATAAGACACGATTGAGATATTGATTTGTGATTTACTATTGTTGATGATATCAAATGATGAAACTAAGCCCGAATTGTGATGTATACTTATGATAAGAAACGACTGAGATCTTGATTTCTGATTTACTATTGTTCATGATATCATGCATGGTATACATTCTCATTTCATATGATGCATTGAAATGAACTTTGACGTGGTATTGATGACGATAAGTGAGAAAGTGGAACATCCGAGGTTTTTACCGAATTGTGAAAAGAAAAGAAATGAGAATCCGTAATCCGATATGCCTTTCGGAGCAGAAATTGTGAAGTCGTAAATCCTATGTGCTGTCCGGATGCGAGTGGTGTACATGGACTTCGCGGATCCCCCATGGGTCATGACTATCGAGGTATCAAAATTTCGTCCACAGTATGTGTGTACAGGTTTTTGAGGTATTGGCCAGTGCATTGCATTGTACTGCATTGCATATCATTACATTTTATCCCACATCATTATATGACACTTCTATCTCTGATTCTGGTATTGATTGTTAAACTGTTGTGGTGGTGAAGATTTAATTATTGACTGGATAGAAGTGGTTTAGTGACTCCACCTCGGCTCATGATTTGGATTTGAGATTCTTGTGATTACTGTTTTGTTGGAACTTCTTGATTATTGTTACTATGCCTTGATTGCTTACATGTCTATTTGTTGATTTCTTTCTTCATATATGTGAACTAATTCTTGTCGGCCTATGATACATATCAGTACATAGTGTTTGTGCTGATGCTACCTTGCTATACTCTTTTCTGAGTACAAAGTTTTCTATAGGATCCACGTCAGACCCTCGTGAGTGATTTCCAAGGTAGTCCTATTTGGAGACCCGAGGTGAGCCACTGCTAGTTCTGCAACCCGAGTTTCCTCTCGTTACATTATTTGTCTATTTCCTTCGGACAGTTATTCCTTTTATGTTTATGAGCCTTGCATGGCCATCCAGACTAGTAGCATTTTAGTAGCTCTTGTACTGTTACAGACTAGATTTCCTGGGGATGTTGTAGTTATTTTCCGCACTTAGATATTTGATGATATGATAATTGAGACTGCTTAAATAATTCTAACTCCTTGTTTGTGCTTAAAATGAATGTTGAATAAGGGAAGGGTTCACCCACTAGGGGGTTAGCGTGGGTGCCCGCTCGACCCACAAGTTGGGTCGTGACACAAATAAAATAGAGAAGTAAAGAAATAAGATAAGATAAAAGGGATGACACGAGAAATTAGACAATGGGGAAACAAAAATTAGAAGAAACAATGGATAATCAATGCAAGGGAGAAAAAAATGAACTCATAAGTGGATCCATATAAGAAAATCGAAATGAGTTCATTAAAGAGATAGATGTGATATTCCTTAATCACTCACCATGGAATAACCCACTTAGTCATCAAAGTTTAAACTTTCCAACTAGACCCTCAACTTAGCTATTTGTAGTAGGTACTTAAAACTATGACAAAACATGACCAAATGGATATTAATAGCATAATGGGTCTTAATTGCAAATTGTAGCTTCAAGATTAATTTTTAACCTTTTATAGCACTTAAGACCTTGATATCTTCATGTGTGAATACAGTGTTATGAGTGCTAGGCTGAATCGTATCAACATTTGTAATGTTGAGCTTTAATGTCAATATTGTTAGTGAGTTCTTTTCCATTGTTGAATCGCTTGATTACTTGTGAATTCGACTTAGGTTTATAAGAGCATACATATCCTGGGATCCTAATAGTACAAGTACTTTATTTGATTGTTGTAGAGGTGATTAGGGTTCTTAGTGGATGGGCCTTGCCACGTCCTGAAGGATTGTTAGAATTCTAGTACAAATGGTGTCACAACTTAGTTCAGATTGTTCACAAATATATTGACCGTTCGTCACGACTTGTGTTTAAATTTCACCAACACATTACTTTAAAATATATCCAAATTTGTCTAAATCAATGAGTTCAAATTTAATATCCAACCTTCTAATATGTAACAACCGGACTATAAGTTTTATGTTTTAACACTTTATTTTGAGATTCGGTACTTGCTAATATCATATTTATCATTTGAGACTTGTTTGAGGGGTTCAGGTTGGGACCAGAGGGGTTTGGGTGATATTTTAGTATCTAAAATCCTCAACAGGCTACACGAAATTTAAACTTTTCTCTGGTGCAGCAACAGTGGGTTGTGATCGCGGAGTCCTGTCTCACGAAAGCATAAGAAGGCATGGGTAGGCATCGTAGTCACATGGGGTCAGTTCATGTTCGTGAAGGAGAACCCGCTGGACTACAATTTTTGTCGTAAACCTTCATAGTACGTTTTCGGAGGATTGTCTGCCAAGTATAAATTTGTACTCTATTTTTGTTTAATTTCAATTCTTTTGAGAATTTCGAAGCTCGGCCTTGTCAATTTTCAGTGGATATTCGACATTTTGAGTTGGGGTAAGACGTTTAACTTGAGTTTGATTATCATATTCGATTATCCATGAAATTAGATGCTTAATCCGTATTTTTGAAGAGTAAAAATTGATATTTCTAGATCTATGTTTATGAGGCAACACATTAATGATTTGACTTTCAATTTGAGGTTGGATGAGGTGAAATTGTAGATTGAAACCTATAAGGAATGGATAAATCAATTTTGAATTCAATTTGAATTTTTACCCCAGTCTCGGGTTTGACTTTTTTTGACTTACTACATACTAAACAATGAGAATCGATCCCTTAGATTCGTTGAACGTTAGTAGTTATTCAATTGACTAGTATTGAGTCGTTAGGACGTGGCAAAGCAGTTATAGAAGGTTGAAAGCTCTCATGAAATGAGGTAAACCTCACATCGGTGCCTAGGGTCCACTGAACCTAGCAGAGTATCATTAATGTAAGCCTAAGTGATGCACACAGTGTCTGTACGGTGCCAAAAAAGTAACACATAGGTGGTTCAATATAGTTTTAAGTAAATATATAAAAAAAGAGTTTGTTAATTATATACCATATTTGGATGGTTGAGTGAAGAAGGAGAAGAGAGATAACATCCCGATTGTCTAGTGATGAGGGGAAAAGAATCCCAATGTACAGTCCTAATTTAAATACACCACCTACACGACTCACTACATAAATTTTTGAAATGTAGGATAATATGGTTCCTCATCCCTCGATAAAAAGGCTTTAAAAGGTAAGAATGATTAGGATTAGGGTTGTTAAAGCAAGATTAACGTGTCCTCTTGTATAAGAAGACTTAAAGCACCAGTCAAAGGAGGAAGGTTAGGGCTCAAAATAGGATTATTTATGCTAATCAAATTAGTATCCGTGCGGAAATATTTTCTCTATCATAGAAGATGTGAAGCAGACGGGATCTTTAAAGCAGAAAAAACAAAGTTCCAGGGATGTGCGCAGAGGGGGGGGGGGGGGGGGGTTTCTTGATAGTAAAAAGCTAGTGATCTAGTCTTCTCCAACAACAACAAATAGTCAAGACTATGACTCCGATGGGAAATTTGTTTACCCCGATTTCAGATAATCAATTAAAATTGTAGGTGAGATATAGGATATGTGGCTATATCTTGTACGTATTTGATAGAGAAAAGAAATATAAGAATATGCTATAAAGGAGCAACTGATGATCAATGGTTAGCTATAGAATCGTGTATCTACTAGTACATGAACGTTATTTGATTTAGGAAACATAAGAAATAAGCACAATAAATATAGATCGAATCTGATATATTGAGAGGGAGATTTGTATATTTTGCTATTACAAGAGTTCTTGGTAATGTAGAAGCCAACCCCCTAAGAGGAGGACAATGCCTCTTATTTATAGTAGTGCCCCATGGGCTTCACACAACATGAATACTAAAATAATGATGAAAAAGCTCTGAGTTGGGTTAGGTTGGATTAGGTAGACCGTACGGTCTGACACCCGTACGATTGACAATTGAACATAGCAGGACGTCATCGACGCGTGGCAACCGCGCAACGGATCTCCCGGACCACTGGCCACGACCAAACGAACATACGGCCTCGAACAACCGGTCATGAAAGAATCCGGACCAAATGATGCCCCTTCTTTGCTCCGATCCAAGCGTTTCCCCAGTTCAGAACGGGAGTCTTCATGCACGTTCTTGTCCCTTTCTTCCCTCGGCCTTCGGTCCCACCGGTTTAACACGTATCCAGTTTTTACCATATACAGATAGTCCCCACACTTCCTGGATCGTAGATTTGTCGGAGTGACGGGGCCGGGGAGTGGATGAATCACTAAACCGGTGACTCCCTTTGTCCGTCGTTACCTTTTCGTTTTTGGCAGGAATAGTTGCGCCACGTTCTTCTGCCATCGGCCACGTGTCTTATCCCGGATGGTCCGCTCTGACAACCGTCGCACGCACGTCGTTTCAAGTCATTCCTCATTAATTATGGGGCACGTGGCGCTCCCCGGTTGGCTGGGGAATCATAACCGTCACAACCCTTACCTATATAAGGCCTTTTCACCTCTTCATTCTAACATTTTTACGATCCATTCCTTCTTCATTTTCACTCTTTCTGCACTTCTTCATCTTCACCATATATATATTTTCCTCCATAGCAAGTTTGCAGTTGACCCATCGCTTATATCACGTAAAAAGAAACAACCTTGTTACCATCTTTGCTAACTGCTCTTGCTCGAGTGTCGCTACTTCTTACTCGGTCATTCCTTGAATCGTCTGTTCCCTTACTCTTTTTTAACTCCATTTCTGAATCCTCTCAACTTCTTCTTTGCATATTTTCAAAATGTCTGAGACCACTTCCCATGATATTCCCTCGGTTTCATCCAAGGAACCGAGCCTGCATCTCCGGCTAAAGCAAAGAGCTCCTTCGAGCCTACAGCCTCGGACATTATACCGGCCAAACACAACTTCAACAAAGATCTTGAGGTTGAAAAACCTTCTTCGGTGTCCGATATGGGGTACGATGTGAGGCGATACCCCTCATCCATTACTGAGGAGAAACTCGACATAGTCTGGGTTGACTGCGGGTGGGACACCCGTCCAGTTTGGGTTTTTGCCCCCGGGCCGAGTGAATCAGTCACCGACCACCGGGAAGGTTTTTTGTATGTGTATACTTATCCCTTCACTCTCAAGCTCGACCCTCCGGTAGATCCGGTCATCCTGGACATGTGCCGGACCTACGACGTGACCTTGGCACAGATTGGTCCGATCGTTTGGAGGGTCGTAGCATGCCTCGGTTGTTGGCCAACAATGCCGGGAAGGAGCTCACGCTGGCCCACCTGATACACTTATACTCCCCGAGGCTGTTTCGGGGTGGCGTAATAAAACTTGCCAAGCGCGGCCGTAATCCATTTTTTTCAAAAATGGACGAAGACAGAGACAGGGGCTGGCTAGAGCGATATGTCCGGGTGAGGACCGAGGACGTCATTCCGTCCAATTACATGCCCTTCCCGGAGAAGTGGAACAACAAGCGTAAGTCTGAATCCTTAAGTAATTGCTTTTGTATGCTTCGTCAAATTTTGATCCCACTTTCTCACCGTTTTTCTTATTTATATCAGCCAATGGATATATTCCTCCGGTAGTCCGGAACCTGAGTGAATGGGTCACTGCACTCCTTGGCCAACATGTCCACGACGACCGGACGTGGGGCCACCTGTCACGCGGCCGATGGTTCGCCCAGAACCACGGTAATACTTTGCCCTTACCCGTGTTCACTGCATCTTCTACTACCCGTATTCATTGTGTCTTTGATTTTCAGGTTTGCCCAAGGGCTCGGTGGATCCCAGACCGGAGATGACAGCCGAACCCATAACCTCGGCACCCGAGTTTGATTCAGCAGGTGCATCCCGCATCCTTGCTGCTGCCAAAAGAAAAAGGCCCTCAGACAAACGGCAGAAAATGAAGAAAAGGGCGAGGAGCGTCGTTAGGACTCTCCGAGACGAAACAGAGCCCGAGCTTCTCGTCCGAAGTATCGGTGCGGCCCCTGCCGTGGCCCCTGTTTCGGAGGAGGATGTCACCGGTTCTCCACCTCCTTCGGCCGGTGAAGGGCCTTTAGTCTCGGCGCTACCCACAGGTGCGGAAGAAGTTCTTCACCCGACTCCTCTAAGGTCGATTGATTTCGTCGACATTTCAGGTGAGGCTTCTTCCGAAGAGACCCCCTTGCAACGGGTAAGTAGATCTGGGGGTGGCTGCTGCCGACGCTGCTCAAAGAACAAAGCCGGCCCCCGAGAGCGAAGCTCCACCGGTCATTGGCCCGTCGCCCGATTATGAGGCCGCTGCCACTATGGAGCCCCCTTTCATTGTTGAAGCTGCTGAGGTTGCTCCAAGTTCCTCAACCCAGGCTCTGAGGCCTGACGAATTTGAGGATATGTTCTCGGGCACTCCTCCTGCTACCGGCGAAGCCGCAGGATTCGGGCATCTCCCGATCCCTCGGGCCACGAGGTCAGCCAGCCAGACCTCCGAATCTGGGGCCAGGGACAGCTTGGTGCGTATCTTTCCGGCCCCAAGCGTGGAGCCGAGGAGGACAAAATCGGTTATGGTCACTGTCCCCGAGGACTGCAGCTTTCTTTCTCGCCCGGTGGGTGTGGCGAGCTATCTGAGGCCTCTTGTCTCGGATTGGGACAAGCGGAAGATGACTGGGGTCTCTTAGCAGTGCCTCATTAATGAGGGTATGCATGCGGGCAACCGGGTAAGATTTTTAGCCGTCCTTGCATAACTTTACTAAGAATTTTAGCCTTGTTTTGTTCAAGTTTTTGACTTGCTTCACTTGCAGAGTGTGGTGCTCGTCAACTAAGCCTTCATTCGTGCCCAACAAGAGATGGACGATCTTAAGGACCAACTGGATGCCCAGGGCTGGGAAACAGAGAAATATTTGCACCTTCTTCAGGAGAAGGAGGAGGAGTTGAACCGAGCAGCCGCTCTTTCCAATCTCCGACCCGAGCTTGACGCAGCGAAGGCCGAAAACCGTCAGTTAAGGAGTGAGCTGGTCACGATGGCCGAATACAATCGGAGTCTCGAAGCTGACAAGATCGGCCTTAGCCGAGACAACGCTCAAATTTCCTCGTGGCTTGGTGAGCTCGAAACCACCTTCTCCCAACTCCGGGAGAAGCTGGATTTGGTGAAGTCGGATGCTGCGAGCTTGGCCGAGAGGAATCGGCTGCTCGAATCTGAGAGTGCCCGATATCAAGAGCGTGCAAGGGTGTTCGAGGAGAAGGCGCAGATGAGGGCCCGGATGTGTGATGATCTGAAAAACGAGCTTACGGAGACGGCTGATGCAAATGACACTCTCCAGGCCGAGCTTCAATCGGCCATCCAAATGCAGAATGTTCTTAGAGAGGCTCGGGATGCTCTAGCAGCGAAGTTAGCCCAGGCCGAGGCTGATTTGGACGAGGCTTTGAAGAGCGTCGAGGCCGCCGAGGCTCATGCTACCATCGCCGCTGAATACGAAAAATGGAAGTCTCGGAGGATCACCCTTGAGCAAGCCGAGCATGGTTTTACGGATCTGTCGGCCCTTATTCTCGAGGCTAAAAGAGTCGAGGAAGAGGCAAAGGGTGCCCTCAGGACCGACTCTGATGACTCCGAGCGGACAGTGTTCGAGCACTCCGGCTCCAGCCATTCCGGATAGATTAGGGCATGTACTTAGCCTTTTGTTATTTTTTGCCTCTGTAGGAGTTTTCAATGTAAAAATCCTTCGTTATAAATGGAACATGTATTTTCCTTGACTCTTCACTTTGCTTGAATGTTTTGTTATGGTTTCCGCCCGAATTGTCGGTTTCGTTTTTAAGGAGTCATTATTTCTGACTGTGCCTATATATCGGCATTTTGCCTCATCCGGTACATTTTGTCCGAGAATTTTATTGAGGTTTTGCCCGTGGGACTTATCTTATGCTTTGTGAATAAGGACGTCTCCGAATCACAACGGGCATTATTAGGGCCAGAATTTTTCGGCTATTTTTACCTTTTAGGGCCGGTATTTTTTGGACACCTGAATCTCAGCCTTAGCTGGATTTTGATGTAGAAGTCCCCGTCTGTAGGGCTACCAATTTTGGCTCGGTTCACTATGACATTGTTGCTTTTGCCAAATTTCGACCGTAGCACCCGGTATCGGGTATATATGAATGAAGTAGTGCCGAAATACGACAGTAATCCTCGGGGTAAAGTGTTTTACCAGAAAGACATTTCGAGAATATTTATCCAAACTTTCGATAATTTTTGCATTGCAAGTATGTGTATACATGAGAACGAATTTTTTCCTCCTGCCTTTGCCGTAGCAAGTACTAAATGGACACGATTCATTCTGATCGTTTGGTCCTTACATTGGAACCTAATGCAGAAGGTCCGGTTCTCTATTTTGCCGTAGAAAATATTGCGTGGACACGATTCGTTTTGATAGTTTGGTCCTTACATCGGGACCTAACATTTTTGGTCTGGTTTTGTTAGTTGAGGGCGGCCTCCGATTTCGGCTAACCGGGGCAAACTCCGAATAAGGACGTCTCCGAATCACAATGGGCATTATTAGGGCCGGAATTATTCGGCTATTTTTACCTTTTAGGGCCGGTATTTTTCGGACACCTGAATCTCAGCCTTAACTGGATTTTGATGTAGAAGTCCCCGTCTGTGGGGCTACCAATTTTGGCTCGGTTCACTATGACCTTGTTGCCTTTGCCGAATTTCGACCGTAGCGCCCGGTATCGGGTATATATGAATGAAATAGTGCCGAAATACGGCAGTAATCCTGGGGTAAAGTGTTTTACTAGAAAGACATTTCGAGAATATTTATCCAAACTTTCGATAATTTTTGCATTGCAAGTATGTGTATGCATGGGAACGAACTTTTTCCTCCTGCCTTTGCCGTAGCAAGTACTAAATGGACACGATTCATTCTGATCGTTTGGTCCTTACATTGGAACCTAACGCAGAAGGTCCGGTTCTCTGTTTTGCCGTAGCAAATATTGCGTGGACACGATTCGTTTTGATCGTTTGGTCCTTACATCGGGACCTGACTTTTTTGGTCCGATTTTGTTAGTTGAGGGCAGCCTCCGGTTTCGGCTAACCGGGGAAAACTCCGGAGTGGGTGTGATAGTCCCCTAGCCCTTAGCCGAGCTGCAAGATCGGATGAGTGCTATCAAGTCCCCATTCGTTGGGTGTGACCCCGAGAAGGGTTAGGGTCAGCAGGGTTTGGCAATCCTTGTGGCCCGCTGCCTTCGTTTTCGGCCATGATCTCGTTGTTGTTGACGTGACCAGATTGCCCACTGGCAGCCATTTAGTCCATTTTTTCAGAGACGAACAGAAGGTGTTTTTTGATTTGGACGGGTAAGGTAGAGATCAAGATAGAATACCACTATTATCCTAGCCCCACGGTGGGCGCCAAACTGTTTACCCCGATTTTGGATAATCAATTAAAATTGTAGGTGAGGTATAGGATATGTGGCTATATCTTGTACGTATTTGATAGAGAAAAGAAATATAAGAATATGCTATAAAGGAGCAACTGATGATCAATGGTTAGCTATAGACTCGTGTATCTACTAGTACATAAACGTTATTTGATTTAGGAAACGTAAGAAATAAGCACAATAAATATAGATCGAATCTGATATATTGAGAGGGTGATTTGTATATTTTGCTATTACAAGAGTTCTTGGTAATGTAGAAGCCAACCCCCTAAGAGGAGGACAATGCCTCTTATTTATAGTAGTGCCCTATGGGCTTCACACAACATGAATACTAAAATAATGATGAAAAAGCTTTGAGTTGGGTTAGGTTGGATTAGGTAGACCGTACGGTCTGACACCTGTACGATTGACAGTTGAACATAGCAGGACGTCATCGACGCGTGGCAACCGCGCAACGGATCTCCCGGACCACCGGCCACGACCAAACGGACATACGACCTCGAACAACCGGTCATGAAAGAATCCGGACCAAATGATGCCCCTCCTTTGCTCCGGTCCAAGCGTTTCCCCGGTTCAGAACGGGAATCTTCATGCACGTTCTTGTCCCTTTCTTCCCTCGGTCTTCGGTCCCACCGGTTTAACACGTATCTGGTTTTTACCGTATACAAAATTTCTCCCACTTATGTTCTAAATAAAACTTGATAATATGGGAGACAGTCTATACATGTTGTGACGAGCTTATATACGACTATCGGGTGTTAAAGGGATATATTTGAAATGCTAGATTTCAACTATGTATTCTATATTTGTTTTAATTAAATGAGCATACTATCAGTGTCTGGTGATAAATTTAGACTTTTAGATGCAAGAAGAGCATGTTATATCTCTGTATCTGTTGAAATCTTATTTTTGAGCATTGATATAACTTATATTGTGTTGTCTCTTGTAATATGTTATTGTTGTGGTGCTAAGATATGAGCATTGTGGACCCCGTGAGTCCGAATGTTGAGATGTTGTATGAACGGTCCTAAATTGATATAAAGGCGGGGCTATTGAGCCAGTTTGAGAAAGTAACATGTAAGGATCATAAGAGTCTACGAGATCATATAAATGATCATTTACGCATGTGGATATAAATTTGCCCCTCATAACTCACTGACTTGGTACCTCCCATGCATTGTGCACGCTGGTTGTAAAATCAATTTTGAGAAATGAGCTGAAAAGTAATCATATTATAAAGATCTGAATTCTACTTATTTTACTCAGTATTTTCTTACTTTGTCTTATTATTTGTTTATGAACCTGTTTATTTTATCGACTTGAACAATGATAAACGCATTTGCTGATTACCTGTCCGTACATTACTTTCTTTCTTTTGTATTTTCATATTAACTGCATCGGTTATGGTAAGACCCTATTTTTAAGTAAATCTCGCCAATACCCTATTGGGAGGGGTCAATAATACTTACTGGATACACATTAATTTTCATACTCATACTACACTTGATGCACTTCTATGCAGGTGTGGATCTTAGTCGCAGCATAGTTGGTGAGTTCTAGTGTGTTCGGATCTAGCCTTGCAGTGAGCCACCTACCTTTGTTTGCAGTGGCCATATAGTCTCTCTTTATTATGTTATATGTCTTGTCCCTTAGTTAAACTCTGTATTAGCTACAATTGTATTACCATTTATAGATAGCTCGTGACAATGCAACATCAGATCTTGGAGATTGTCTAGTTTGTTACTTAGATTTAGGGTTTATTATCTTCCGCTCTTGTATCAGATTTATTATTATCTATGTTATTTCATTATGTTAGACTTGATAATTGCTTCCACGTATATAGTTTTCGGTTAATATTTTTCTTCAGCGTTATTATTTTACTAATGTTGTGCTTGATTCATCTGACTTAGGGTTTGTCCGGTGCCATCACAACTAGGGGATAATTCAGTTCGTGACTACCACTCCCAATAATTCTCAATGATTAGATACAATTCAAATATCAACAGACCCACTTTGTCTTATTTAACAATCTAACTCTAAGAAATCCTACGATTCTGTTCTTCAAAATTTTCAACCCAACCAATTCAAAAACCCCAAATAAGTAATGAGATCAATTTTCTACCACACATATGAAGAAGATATAGAACAAGGAGTAGGATGAGAAGTTTCCTCAGATGATGTATAGTTGCAATTTTTTTTTTAATGGAGCAATAATTAAACACTAGTCACTTAAAAGGACATATGGTGAAATTTTTTATGTTAATTTGGATTAGTTGGGTCGTGGATTCTGATTAGCCAATGGTTAAACAATAAAAAGAAATATTAAAATATAATATTATTTGCTATGTTTAATTTTGATATGAGAAAAAATAGCAAACATAACAGCCACTTAGCGGGAGGCTCGCACGAGGAGCTATTAGTTCAGTAGTCGAGCGCCTTTTCGGCTTCTTCCTTTAAAACTTCTTTTCTAAAGTGAAAGGGTAGGCCTTTGATACTAAAAAAGCGAGGATCGAAATTTGGAGAATAAAGAGAGGAAGAAATTATCTTTTTAAATTCTGCATAATACTCTTCTACCAATCGCTCTTTGGTATGCGAAAGTGGAAAGCGACTTGTAATACTTTTTGTGTGATTTCTAAAATTTGCATTTATTTACCTCTGAGCTTGGTTAAGTTGACCCAGTGTTTGATGAATGCCTTACCCATAAAAAGTGTGCTAGCAAAGAGGTTAAGGCTACAAGATGCAGCATGTAGGGTATGTGGGATGGAAGAAGAAACAGTTGAACATATGTTCTTTCACTGCCCTAGATCTCTAACTGTCTAGAAAATAAGTCCTGTTTTATGGCCTAATATCGATAGAGTTAATCATTTTGCTAGTTGGTGGTATGATTTTTTTTTTTTGAATGTCAGCAATTTCCTGATTCAATGAACCTTTTGAATTTATCCGTGCATATAATGTTGTTTATTTGGAAAGCTAGGAATAGTAAGACTTTTAGTAATGAAATGTGGGATGTCTCTAATATTGTTTCACAAGCATTATTTGATTACCCTGAGTTTAAAGAGCTTGGCTTTATCTGTAACCCCCAAAATAATATATCTTTGATTGATGAGCAACTAATCTTTTGTCAAGATGAGATCTTGTTTTTTTTACAGATGCAGGTGTGCAAAGGGACGCAGGAGATTCCAGTATTGGTGTTGTAGCAATTGATGCTCATGGTTCCATGCTTCATGCATTTGGCACTCCAATTCACTCAATTGGGAAGCCAATCATCGCTGAAGCAATTGCAGTTACAGAGGCATTGCAGATTGCGGTTCACAAAGGATGGAGGAAAGTGCATATTCTATCAGATGCAATGGAATTGGTAATGATAATTCAGGGACTGAAGGCGGCACCTTGGACTGTGCAAAACGTATATGAAGATATTAGACAGCTCGGGGACACCCTAGCTAGATGTAATTCGATTTTCTTTTATTAGAAGGAACAAAAATAGGTGTAGTTACCGTCTTACTAGTTTTTCAAAGACTTTAGTCGATGCAGTTTTCTAGGAAGAACAATTTTCTATATGGCTTGTATATGAAACTTGTGACTCTTTTGTTTTGTTATCAAATAAATGAAAAGGTCAACCTTTTGATGAAAAAAAAAAAAAAAAAGTTACCCATATCAATTGAAGAGTGCCCAAACAAGTTGAGGAAATAAGGAATAATTTTAGAAAGCACTTCTCTTGTGTTATGGTGGAAGCAGCAGTTAATAGCAATTTTAGTTAGATTTTTTTGTAAGAATCGTATTAGAGAATTTCTTATCTCATACAGTTCATAGCAATTTTTTTGATGTCCCATTTTGATCTTATCATATCTAATAAAATCTAATGAGATCTCTTTTTTGCAATTAAAAGGAAGATATATAGGTGATTCTCAAAAGGGATGAGGAGTTTAATTAGCATATTTTGATTTTTCCTCTTTTTCTCCTCCTAGCCAATATACTCAGGATAGAAATTTTTGTCTTTATTGTAATTAATATCGTTATAGTCGTTAATTACTTTTTCTTCTTTTGAAAACTGTTAAAATTACAAGTCGAGATAGTGACTAACCACCAGTCACGTTATCAATAAGTCTTTTAAGTTACTTTTCATTAACAAAACTGTTTAGAATTTGTTACTGAAGTATAACGTCAGAGTAGATGATCTTAGTCCTTGATTTAAGGATTCTTGATCATATTAGACTTAAAATAGACTAACGTGTTTGGCCAAGCTTATTTTTCTCCGTTTATTTTTTCCAATCTACCGCAATTACTTTCAATGTTTAATTCACTTTATTTGAGAATTGTGATTAGGGCATCCATTTGAAAGGATTGATCATTGAAGGATGAAACTAGAATTGACACAGAATTCTTCAAAGTATATTAGTATTGGTGTCAACGGTTCGACGGATTATTTTAAAAATACTATATGATGGAAAAAAAAATCAATTACTCAATTGCGTATAATTACATTAGACTTCAAACATCGCTCCGATTATCTTGATTTCTCTTCGATTAATTTTTGATCCTTTATTTTTAAAATATCACGTTGAAATCGCATTATTATTAGTATATATCTCATTTCTTCTTAGTTTCTAATGTAATGTTTTCTCTGTCGAACTAACTTCTAACCTAAAAGAACAAATAAGTCAAATCAAAATGTTAAACTCACATGCATGGAAGGGATAGAGTAATAACTTTTTCCACCCAAAATTAGGATTACCATGTGAAAAACATTGCATTATATATACCATATGTAGACCGTATGGTAGAATTTTGTGTTATCTGTGACTAGTGATGGCATTAAAGGTTGGTTCACGGATCATTCTAGAAATTTGTAAATACAGACACAAAATTTAAAAAGAGAAGCAGAAAATAAGTTTTTTGAGAGGAACAAGGGGTGTCTGTCCCATCTTAAGCTTCCAATTAATATGAGTTACAAATGTCCTTGTTGGACATGTGAAACTTCAGTTGGACAATTTGTTTTTATTATAACTTATATTCTATTATATTTCTATTATATATAAATGTGGTAAAGAGACGAACACAGCTTTCCATGGTTGTATCATGGGCTTTAAAAATTATACACGCAATGAATGCTTGTACCATAAGTTATATAAATTGTACTGTTTAACCAATTATTTTTATATCCCACGTAGACATATGTCATAGTACTTAATATTTATTTCCTTCTTATGTATAGACGTATATACTTCAAATTTAATTCTCCGATACATTTATTTCCTCCGTGCACTTTTACTTGTTCACTTTTGACTTTTCGTGTTCTAGCTGAATATTTATTCTCTTCTCATGTATAGACATATACAGTTCAATTTTAATTCTCCTACACAAATTTATTTCCTCCGTGCACTTTAATTTGTTATAAATCTCACGTGGATATATGCCATAGTACTGAATATTTATTCTCTTCTCATGTATACATGTGTGCACTTCAAATTTAATTCTCTAACACATATTTATTTCCTCCGTGCACTTTTACTTGTTCACTTTTGACTTTTCACGTTTTTGCTGAATATTTATTTTCTTCCGTGTATATATGTATGCATTTCAATTTTAATTATCCGACACATATTTATTTTCAACGTGCACTTTTACTTATTCACTTTTGACTTTTCATGTTATTTAAGAATTAATAAATGAAGTACTCCTTCCATCCCATATTTCTTGGCCACATTACTTGACTTTTCACGTTCTTTAAGAATTAATAAATGAAGTACTCTCTTCGTCCCATATTACTTGGTTACATTACTATACTTGACTTTTCACGTTCTTTAAGAATTAATAAAAATGAAGCACTCCCTTCGTGGATATTACTTGGCCACATTACTAAAAATATATGTCTATTTTTCTATTCTATATTTTTCTTCTTTTCTATTTCTAATATATCTATGTGTGAAGAGAAGACTAACACGACAATAGAAATTTGTACCACAAGCTATATAAATTGTATATTTTAACCAACTACTTTTTTATACCACGTGGTCATATATCATAGTACTGAATATTTATCTCTTCTCATGTATACACGTATGCATTTCAAATTTAATTATCCGACACATTTATTTCCTTCGTTCACTTAGACTTGTTGACTTTTGACTTTTGACTTTTCAAGTTCTTTAAGAATTAATAAATAAAGTACTTCCTCCATTCCATATTACTTGGCCACATTACTAAACTATTTTTTTACTGAATATTTATTCTCTGCTCATGTATACAAGTATGCATTTCAATTTTAATTGTCCGACATATATTTATTTCGTCCGCGCACTTTTACTTGTTCATAAATGAAGTACTCAATATTACTAAAAATACATGTCCAAATTACTTGTTCATTTACAGAACCAAAAAAAATTAATTAAATGTTTTACATCTTATCCTCTCCATCCCATATTACTTGGCCACATTACTAAAAATATATGTCCAAATTACTTGTTCATTTACAAAATCAAGATAAAATTAGAAGATAAAATTAATTAAATCTTTCCCATCTTACCCTTAGTAATAAATGTTCTTGAAAATAAATGTATTTATTGGAGAGAGATAGGGGTAAGATAGTAAAATACATCTTTTACTTCTGATTTCTTGACGGGCATGCAAAAGGGAAAGTGACAAGTACTATGGGACGGAGAAAGTATATATTTTGCCATAATATTCATATTTATTGGTGTAAGTCTCAATAGCCTTCGAAAATAATTTGAAAATGAGTAATTAAAGGGTAAAATTAATAATAAGAACACACAAATATTCACTAATTAATTCCATGGAAATTAATGGCCAGCCCCTTCTGCATGATTCTCCTCACTCTTCTTACGTTGCCTAGCTTGATGGTCGCCATGATAAATAAAGGAATACAAGCAAAAGGATGACATATATACAAATATATATGCCTATAATATATGCGTAGTCGTTATCTTTATACACAATCAATATAATTGAAGTTTCATACTAATTAATAATTACCATATTATTTTCTTTCTCTTTATATGTTAACGTGGACAAGTAAAAATAAACAGAGAGAGTGACTTTTATCTCCGTTTTTCTTCTTTGTCAATACTTTAAACGTGAAGAGATGACGAACAATAGCAATGCAAATTTGTACCAAAAGTTATTTTAATTCTCCTACACATAACTTGTTCACTTTTGACTTTTCACGTTCTTTGAGAATTAATAAATAAAGTATACTATATTTTATCATAATATCCATATTTATTGGTGTATAGTCTCAATAGCCTCAGAAAATGATTTGAAAATGAATAATTAATGTAAAGGGTAAAATAAAAAAGAAGAATTTTTTTTCTTGATATGTTAACGTCGACAAGTAAAAGTGAAGGGAGGGAGTGACTTTTATCCCCGTTTTCCTTCATTGTCAATACTTTACTTATTTGCTCTCCTTTACAGTCTTTGGCTATTATTTTCTTTATATTTTCAATTTCCGAATTAAAATTTGGTGATTAATGATATAACATATATCTTTCTAATTTTTATTTCTTTGTAACAATTTGTTTTATCTATAATTGTTAACATAAAAAATTATAATATATTTTTAAATTAATTTAATAAAAATATTTTATTAGTTTTACTTTTAAAAAATCTAATATATACAACAATGGTTCTTATGTTTGGATCTCAACAGTTACTTAATTGAAATGGATATCAACCTCGGTATACATATAAAATATTAAAGAATTTAAAAGAAAAAATTTAGAATTAAAATATTAATTTTCCCTCATATTCTTACTAATTTTCTTTTACATTGATGAACAACTTTCATTGTCATGATAATGAGAAAAAAGTCCGACTCTTTCCATCTCAAATACTTAATTCCATCAACTCCATTTTTTAATTATAACTAAAGTGATGGTACATAAAATACATTTTGTATATGTTGCTATATATAATAACAATTAAAATATTTTTAAAAGTTATTTTCAAAATACAAACCTTAAAAACTAGCTAATTAAAATGAATAGACATGTTCGGCCCGTGCATCGCACGGGCATGTATTGCTAGTTTATTATATATAAGTGTCTTGATGGGACTAACACAACATTGAATAGTTGTACCAGAAGTTTTACAAATTGTACACTTTAACACAACATTGAATACTTGTACCAAAAATTATATAAATTGTACACTTTAATCAATTATTTCTTTATCCCACGTGGACATATGTCATAGTACTGAATATTTATTCTCTTTTCATGTACACACGTATGCGCTTTAATTTTAATTCTCCGACACATTTATTTCCTCCGTGCACTTTTATTTATTCACTTTTGACTTTCACGTTCTTGCTGAATATTTATTTTCTTCTCATGTATACATGTATGCACTTCAATTTTAATTCTCCGACACATATTTATTTCCTCCGTGCACTTTTACTTTTTCACTTTTGACTTTTCACGTTATTTAAGAATTAATAAATGAAGTACTCCCTCCATCTCATATTACTTGGCCACATTACTTGATTTTTCACGTTCTTTAAGAATTAATAAATGAAGTACTCCCGTCGTCCCATATTACTTGGCCATATTACTATACTTGGTTTTTCACGTTCTTTAAGAATTAATAAAAATGAAGTACTCTGATACACTCAAATTACACCTATTAATGGCGTAAAGCGGACGTTGTCAAATATAGTAACCCAAACAAGGTTGGAGTCGAATCCCACAGGGAATATGGAGAGAAAAGGGTACTAATTGTATGTGATACTAGTCTTTAAAGGCTTTAATCCTAGTCCAAATAGTTTGAAAAGAGATTTGGTTTGTATTCGCTATTTTGAAGTATTTGAAATTTGTTTGAATTGGGAGAACCAAAGTTGTGTCCCCGTGATGATTAGATGTTATGCTATGGGTGTCAATATGATATATTTCTAATGGTTCGGGGTTTTGTATGCACTTAATCTCTAATGCACTTTCTAATATTTTTCAATAGTTAGAAAGTATTTCTTTTCATGATTTTCCCAAATGCAGAAAAGTTGTAAATAAGATTGATTAAATATGCCAAGTCGAACTCATCTTATCCTTAAGCGAGTTCATTAAATGAGGGTTAGCGCCCCGAGTCCTTGTTATATTATTTCAAATCACACCCTAGTTCATCTTTCCAAATAAACTAGGGTTTGTGCATGAACAAGTGTTTGCAACCACTAATGAACAATGAATGCGAGAAATAATAAAACACATCACAACCCATTACATATATATATATATATATACACACACACACACTGTCACACCCCATTTTAACCGGGTTGATTTAGGGTGTATGACGTATTGGTGATTCCTATTTATTTGTTTTAAAGAGTCGCCACCTAATTAATTTAACGGTGAATTAGGACACCTAAATGTTAACTAAGGAAAAGTTAAAACTAAACCTCAGTTAATAGTCTGTTTAACCAGTGTAATTCTAGGTAAGGGCTCTATATTATCCTAAAGGGAAGGGGTTAGGCATCCTTTAGAATCCGTTAACTTACGGTTGTCCGACCAACTTAGGTTAATTAATTAAGATTAAATATAAAATTTAGAAAATGACTTTAAAATATTGCTGAAGTTTTTAAAAGAAAATAATGTTAGTTGGAATAAGATTTACACAAAAGAGGACTTTAAATGCTATTTTAAATAAACTCATAAATATTACTACGACTTTAAATGAAATGCTATTTTGGAAATGAAAACTTATGAAAAGATAGTTTGCATAAAAGAGAATTTTTGATGTTTAGATAAAGCTTAAAATGTTGCTAAGATTTCATATGAAATATAGTAACTATTATTTAAAATAAGACTTGTAGAAAATATAACGTGAATGTAGCAATGTAAAAAAAAAAAAAAAAACTGAACTTATAATAGGATTCAAAAGGAAGTGAATTTTCTTACTAATTATGCCCAGTTAAAAGTATGCATGATTGACTCCAAATTTGAAGAGTTGTTTATAAATATACTTGAATTTATATTTGCATATTGACGACGTTTTGAAATGTTTAGGTAATAAAAATAAAATGATTCTCTTTACTTGATATACATACATACATACATACATACATATATATATATATATATATATATATATATATATATATATATATATATATATATATATATATATATATATATATATATGTATATATAACCATCCTATTTTGTAAATTGATTTTTTAAACATAATAAATATTAGACATTGTAAGGGATTTTAACATGAAAAGGAAGGAGTGGTACTTATGAAACTAATGTTAATACCTCACTTAAATTAACTACCCGCGACTAAAACTAAACCTACTAATTAATCACGATTTATCCAAACTAATAAAAAAAAGGAGTTAGTTACATGATATAAATTAAGTGCACAAGAAAAATAGAAGAAGAGATAATTTAAATGGGGCTCAGCCCATTTTAAGACAGGCTGTTGTGATCCGTTCACGCTATTGGGCTTTGGCCCAAAATTCATTTATTTCTTTTGAATATATGCTGCTATATATTCTGTCGTTTGGGCCTCGGCCCAATGCATTTTTATTCCTGCAGGCTGCAGATTTGGGCTGACGCGGAAGGAGAGTTTGTTGGGCCTTGGCCCGACGCTGAATGCGGGAGATGACGAGTCGCTTGGACTCATACGCGATAGTCATGCAAAAATAAAAGGAAAAGGATTAGGATATAATCGAATAAACGAGGTCAAACACATTAGATATACCCAAACAAGTTAGCCATGCAGGTAGATTGTACGTATATTTGGAATATACTTTACATAAACATGGATATACCACCTCACTGCCTTAACAAAATGAATATATATAAAAAAAAAAAAAAAGGCACTTATAGGTATATTGGGAATATTCCAATCAATCACACAACAACCAATGACCACTGCAAAACTAACTACAAATGCGCGAAGACGAAGAATCTGCATCGCGGTAGCAGTAACGGAGGATTTTCAAATTATGAATGATTTACGAATCATCTAATATCACACATGAACATATCACCACAATGAGCAGGGCAGGATTCTGAATCCCTCTGCCAGATAATGACCCAAAACAAAGGTGAAATAAAAGGTATTCACAAATGGTAGAACCAACAGGTTGTACGTATATCTCGTAGTTTTCGATTAGGACCGACAAACATATCCTTTCGTCTTTCTCAATAAAGAGGACTAAACATTTAGACAGCCTAAGCAAATCAATATCCTAAAAGAACAGATCAGTCAATTCTGGGTATTTTGAGATGAGGGGAGCATATGAGTAATGAACACCCGAAAATATTCATCTTGTAATGTTGCATATTCAGATAGACAAACCCATTTACTCTTTACTCTCATTCATACCAACTGATGACTACCAGAGAAACAAATGATCAGCTTCAACATTCAGCAAACACAATATGATGACCAATTAATTACACAACCAGTCGATATATTAAAGTTTAAAACAGACACTGTCCTAAGTAATGAAGCAGAGATCAATTATAATCTTATTTGACAAATCTGGGCAAAGTGTATGTGTATCAAGATTACCATTCATACCACAGGATTATCTTAAGTAATAGAGACAAACATGTCGATGTCCAATATCACTTGTCTATATTAGATAAGAGTGACACCTATAATTATCAACCAAATAGTGTTTCAACATGGGCTAAAGCCAAATAACACCATATGCAAAATATTAGCACATGAACCATAATGAATATTCAGCCATATTCAAACAAGCTAAATACAAACTTATAAAAAAGCAACACAGGCAGTCATGGACAAGTTTTAAATTGAACCAAGCCATGCCAAAAATGGGAAATTATATAGACACAAAACAACAAGTTTGTAGAGCAAGGCTGAAGTGAAATTGGAAAGTAACGCAATACTAATCTGATGATGGAGTCAAACAATGAGCTAAACATGTTGGAAGGCCAAGTAAGAATTTTGATTCAAACTCCTATATGCATATCTAAACCCCAATTCGACTTCATACATACAACCTCATTATACTACTGACACATGATAAGGACCAATATTTGCCACAGGAATGAATTAACAACATACCCAGATCTTGTAGAATATACTTCAGATAATCAAGACACGAAATTTAGTTAAATATATGCTAGCAATAGGGTCTGGAAATTGATGATTCTCAAGTCACATCATCTCGACTGTGTAAAATAAACTAAACCAACATGAACATGTTGGCTGGAACATAATTAATCCAAGCTATCAGATAATCATACTAAGCAGACCCACACCTAAGCATTCCAAACAAAGAAGACTACGATAACTAATGCATAATCATGCTTAGCGGAGTGGAATGATCATATAGGACCTACTGATCTTAAGCTAATCCAGGAATACCGTACAGGTTTAACTATTAGATAAGGTAGAGAGCATTATTTATCTGATTATGCTCAACAATCAAATAAGCTAACACATATAACTTTATTAAGGCAAATTAAACTACACATGATATGATTCTTATATCTAGGGCAAAACTGAATCAGTAAACATACTTAGCAAAATAACTAATCCTCATGCTAAATCGGAAATCAATACGAAACTAAACTAATCAGACTACACAAGTTTACATAGAACAGAACCGAAGCAAAGGGAGAATGAGGATCACTGACCTTTTGGGGGTGCAGCGAAATGAGGCGAAGGTCTCGATACCTACTCGAACACTTTGAAATTCGAACTCGTGTATGTTCGGATTCGGACGAATATCCACAGCAAAAAAAAGAATAGGATCTAATATTTATGACGATATTGAGCAAATCGAAAGCCGAGGTTTTAACAGGGGAACTAGAACAATTAAAGACTCGTATCTTTTAGAGAAATTTGGCGATTCAAGCACTTCGATTCTTAGGGGGTTTTCAGACTGCCTTGGTTCGAATTTTCCCCTGTTTCTTGAAGGGATTTTGGGGATCCAAGACCGAGTTTTAGTAAGGGGTTTCAGGTATTGAAAGAGTTTATCTTGTAGGGGTTTTTCAAATCCAAAACTCCTCCCTCAACGATCATAGAAATCAATATTTATAGGGGAGATCTAGGGTTTCTTGAAGGAAAGAGAGAGCGGCGTGGGGAACAAAATTGAGTGGGGATGACAGTGGTGTGGGTGTCGTGGTGTAGTGGAGGGTGTCAGAGGAGTGGTGGGAGTGGCGTCAGACGCGTGGTGTAGTGGAGTGATGGGTGTGACAGAGGTGTCGGAGGCGAGTGGGATGTCGGTGGTGAAGTGGGGATCACGTGGTGAAGTGGGGGTATGGGTGTGGACGATGAAGCAGTGGGGTGAGGAAGATGGTGCGACGGAGTGGAAGGCGGAGGTGGTGGTGCGGAGGTTGAGAAGACGGCGGAGAGGAAGAGGAAAGGGGGAAAGAGTGAAGGAGATGCGGCGGTGGAGGAAAAAATGAGGGGAAACCTAAGGGTTTCCCTTATTTTGTTTGCTACGGGTCGGACCCAGTCCATTTATGGACTGGGTTGATTTTTTAGACCGGGTATTAAAAGAATGGGCTAACGAATTAAAACACGGACTGGTCTAAAAATTAAGGTAAAAAATATAGGCTGGTTAAAAATATTTATGAATTGATTGGACTTTGATTTGGGATCTGATAAGTCAAAAAATACGGATTGAGTGCACGAAATAGTTTGGCTTCTAAATTTAAACGACGGACCTGTTTAAGTAACTTGTATTAAAATATTGCTCAATACGAAATATGCAATCATTAATGCTCAGATAAAAAAAATGGCGTTGTAATAGCCGTGCAATAATATTCCGAAAATCCTCAGTGAAATAAATACTCTTATTCAATTATGCAAAGATAAATGAAATGCGTGTGCGTAAGCTGGTAAAATACTGAAATGATAAAAGTTGTGAACTATAATAATAATAATAGTAATAATAATAATAATAATAATAATAATAGTAATAATAATAATAATGATAGTAACTGTAATAGAATAATGAAGTGCCGGTATTGATAAGAGGCTAATAATTTAGTAAAAAATAAATATATGTATTTTTAATTTTCTAAAAAAAAATATTAGAAGCGCAAATAGGTATTTCGGAGGAGAGGCGGGACAAAATTGGGTGTCAACAACTTGTCCCTCTTTGCCCGGTAATGATGAAAGAGTTGTCGGGCAAAGACGTTGACTCAGTAGCCTATTTTGTCCCGGCTAAAGGAAATTTGAGACGATTATGACCGAACTCCGGTCTCTGAGTTGCCTACATATCTCGGGTTGTACGAGAATCAGGTCGAGTGTAGTTCTGGGACAATTACGACACCTTATGACTAACGATTGGCGCGAATCTTGCAAAATATTGTCCCAGTGTTGAATTATGATGACACTGGGTATTATGATAGAATTTGAGAATTCTGAAAATTGAATTGCTGGAATGCAGGTAGAATACTTGTGATTAGAGACGAGTGTTCGAGGTAGGTCTTTGACCCGTGTCGGGAAGTCTGATTATCCTTCCCGACAAATTTCCCCAGTTCGCTGCCGAAGAAATAGTTCCACGATTTGGTGTGTGATGCCAACTTTGATGTTGTCAAAAGCCACCAGCTAAAAACAATTGTTAGCAATAAAGGAATATATGTAAATAAGACAGGGTTGGAGAAGTTACACTTGCAGCCCCTGTTTCGAAAGTTGAATCCACATTCGGAGGTGGGTGCCTGAATGAAATGTAAGATATCCGCATTCGGAGGTGGATGCTTGAACTGAAATATAAGATACCCGCATTCGGAGGTGGGTGCCTGAACTTGAAATATAAGATACCCGCATTCGGAGGTGGGTGCCTGAACTTGAAATATAAGATACCCGCATTCGGAGGTGGGTGCCTGAACTGAACATTGAAATACCCGCATTCTAAGGTGGGCGCCTAAATTGAAAATTGGCATACCCGCATTCTAAGGTGGGTGCCTAATTTGAATATTGAAATACCCGCATTCTAAGGTGGGTGCCTGAATTGAACATTGAAATACCCGCATTCTAAGGTGGGTGCCTGAATTGAACATTGAAATACCCGCATTCTAAGGTGGGTGCCTGGATTGAAATTGACATACTCGCATTCTAAGGTGGGTGCCTAATTTGAACATTGAAATACCCGCATTCTAAGGTGGGTGCCTGAATTGAACATTGAAATACCCGCATTCTAAGGTGGGTGCCTGGATTGAAATTGACATACCCGCATTCTAAGGTGGGTGCCTAAATTGAACATTGAAATACCCGCATTCTAAGGTGGGTGCCTAAAATTGAAAATTGTCATACCCGCATTCTAAGGTGGGTGCCCAAATTAAATTTTGAAATACCCGCATTCTAAGGTGGGTGCCTAAATTGAAAATTGACATACCCGCATTCTAAGGTGGGTGCCTAAATTAAATTTTGAAATACCCGCATTCTAAGGTGGGTGCCTAAATTGAAAATTGACATACCCGCATTCTAAGGTGGGTGCCTAAATTAAATTTTGAAATACCCGCATTCTAAGGTGGGTGCCTAAATTGAAAATTGACATACCCGCATTCTAAGGTGGGTGCCTAATTTGAATTTTGAAATACCCGCATTTTAAGGTGGGTGCCTATATCATGTCCACTTCCCATGGTGCAAAAATGTAAATCCACATCCACTTTCAGGGTGCAGAAAAATAAATCCAAGTCCACTTTCACAGTTCAAAATATAAATCTACGTCCTCATTTCACGGTACAAAATATAAATCCACGTCGACTTTGACGTCCGTATTATACGGTACAACAGTAAATTTACATCTACTTTCACGTCTGCATTATACGGCGCAAAAATAAATTCACTTTTACTTTCGAAAACATAAATCTGCATCCACTTTCTACAATTATATGTATATTTTTGTAATATAATTCTACTCCCACTCCCATGCTCGTATCCACAATATAAATGTAAATCCACGTCCACTTTAGAGATAATATTGTAAAAAGATATCCACATCTTACTCCATGTCCCATTGTGACGGGGGTTAAATCTATAATTAACCCCACAATTTGATATACGATGCCATATTTCGATCTGGTTATCTTATTAAAATACCTCATTCTAAAAGAATTTGATAATGATTTGAACATGTATGAAGTGATGATGAAATTGAGAAATTGTAACCAATAACAGGTGATCAAGGTCAGTGTCCATGATTATATGTATTCGATCCATCGAGGAATGTCACGAGCTAAAACAACTGTTAGTGATAAGAATAAATAGCTGGGTCTGAAAGAATTATACTTACAGCCCTTGGTTGAGAAGATGAATTTGTGTCCACTGTTGCAATCGAAATTTCGTGATGAGTGGAACGACGTCCGCCGTTCGGCATAAGCACCTTTGCATCCACGTTGAAGAATATTTACATTTTGAAGAAAGTTAACTCTTTGATCACGCTCATAATTTAATATATGCACCATGTTCATGTTAATTGGACCTGCCTCATCAAAGAAAAATCGTGAGTTTAAAAGAAAAATTAGTTGACTTGTGCGTGTCGGGGAACTTGGCCCTTGAATTGATCTTGTCTCGGTCGCGTCCACGTTCTTCGATGTCTCACCACATATCTTGCTTTGCCGGGGAGTTTCAGTTATAAAAAAAAATGTATTTTGAAAATAAAAGTAATGAGATTTGGATGACTTTGAAAGGAAATACTTAGTGGCTCTAATATGTAACATGATTAAGAAGACTCGATTTTTGAATTTACTCACATTTTAGAAATATGGATGGACTTTTGTTTAAGACCACTTTTATGCTACTTCTAAAAATTTGTCCCAGTTTCAGTCTTAGAGATGCTTGATTCTGGACAATTGAAAAATAAGAACTTATAATGAAAGTTTTCGAAAGTGATTTGACCGACTTCGAAATTTGTCCCAGTTTCAAGTCCTGGAAACGCTTGGTTCTAAACGATCGAAAAGTGAGAAAATTGTAATGAAAATTTTTTGAAAGTGATTTGACCGATTTCAAAAATTTGTCTCAGTTTCAAGATACTAAGACACATGAATTTAAGCCGTGGGGAAGACCAAGTTTTGTATAAAAATCCTTATGTATTTTATAGGAACCAAAATGTTTGGACAAACTGAAAAATTTCAAAATAGAAGGGCCGAACCCGCCTCGGGTTGCCTACGTATCCCCAAAGGAATCAGGCCAGACGTAGTTCGTGATGAACATAAAGATTTTTGAGTTTGTTTTGTTTTTTAATAAAGGGGGGGCCGAACCCGATATGGGTTGCCTACGTATCCAAAAGGAAATCAGGCCACACGTAGTTCCACCCATACAACAAAACACTGAAATATTTTGAAAAAGTGGCCGAACCCGATGTGGGCTGCCTACGTATCCAACAGGAAGTCAGGCCAAACGTAGTTCCAACCACAAAACAAAGACGTTGAAATAATTTGAAAAGAGTGGCCGAACCCGATATGGGCTGCCTACGTATCCAACAGGAAGTCAGGCCAAACGTAGTTCGTTCATACAACAAAAACACTGAAATATTTTGAAAAAGTGGCCGAACCCGATGTGGGCTGCCTACGTATCCCACGGGAAGTCAGGCCAAACGTAGTTCCAACCACAAACAAAGATACTGAAATGATTTGAAAAGAGTGGCCGAACCCGATGTGGGCTGCCTACGTATCCAACAGGAAGTCAGGCCAAACGTAGTTCGTTACAAACAAAATGACAAAATCTTAATTTAAAAAGGCCGTAACAAAACATAGAGGCAACATGACAAAAGGAACTAAATGTTCTAGTTGATGCCTCCGGCCTACTACAAAAGGAAATTTAAACTGAAAATACTGAAACTCCCGACGAACCGGGGCTAAGATAGAAGTTCAAATTTGCAACTCAAGTCCTGGCTCAGCAGCCTATAAAGTCAATATTTCAGCAAAGTCTTTGATTATCGCAGCATGATCATCTTCATCTTCCACGAACAGGTTCTTGACTCCCTCCACGATATCATCATAGGCAACTTCAACAATCAGATCTGAAGGTTTTGAGAAAGTTTGATCAATGGTAGGAATAGGTTTTGGCAATGCAATCTCCTTCCTTTTATTCTTTCGTGCTTTCTTCACTTCTTCCTCAGTTGGCTCATATCCCAAACCGAATGTAAACTGTTGCGTAGGGAGAACGACTTGCTCAACCCGCCCATTTAGTGTTTTCCCTAGCCCAAAGCCAGGTAGGTACCCATTTCTCACCATTTCTTTTGCAACCATAATTGCGGCGCATGATCTTTTGAATTCTTGAGTTTGACACACTTCACTCTCTTTAGTGACATTCACAACCTCCCAAGCGTGGTAAGCTGCTCCGTCGAACCCTCCTTCTGCCTCGACGAATGGGGTGGATTGCTCTAGATAGAAAGACGTGTCTCCTTCTCCGTGTATACATATTTGTTGCTGATCCCACTCGAATTTGACAGTTTGGTGCAACGTAGATGGTACGGCCCCAGCCAAATGGATCCACGGTCTACCTAACAACATGTTGTATGTCGTGGAAATATCAAGTACTTGAAAATCCATAATGAATTCAAAAGGACCAATCAACACTTTCAACTCTATTTCTCCAATGGGGCGCCTCTGAGCCCCATCAAATGCTCGAATATTCAAATCACTTGTCTTAAGCTCACTAACATTGTATCCGATCTTCTTTAAACTTGTTAATGGACAGATGTTGAGTCCAGAACCCCCATCAATCAATACTTTAGCCACAAACATGTTACGACATTTGACAGTTATATGGAGTGCTTTGTTATGCATGCATCCTTCTGGCGGCAGTTCTTCACTATCGAAGCTGATTCGATGACTGTCAAGCACGCGCTCAATCATCCCAGCTAACGCCTCACTAGTTGTTTCGCTTGGAACATATGCTTCATTCAAAATCCTCAACAGTGCATTTCTGTGCATATCTGAACTCAAAAGCAAAGAGAGAATAGGAATTTGAGCATTGGTCTTTTTCAACTGATCCACAACTGAGTACTCACTAGCTTTAATTTTCCTCAGAAATTCTTCTGCTTCGAATTCAGTCACGACCCTTTTGGGAGGTACGTTGGTTTCCTTAGGTTGCCCCAATCTAACTAGTTCTTCTGGAGAATAGCACCTCCCAGACCTTGTCATTCCTGACTTCTTAACCTTGTCAGTGATCGTGTCCTTTCCTCGACATTCCATCACAGTTTGTTGATAATTCCATGGTACGACTTTTGTATCGAGCACTGGCAACTGATTTGGTGCTCGAACTACTTCCACAGGTATTGATGAAGCTCCTAATATCTCGACAGGCACACAACCCCTTATCACTACAGCCGGAGAAGCAACGGCTACAAAATCATGATCCTCCACACGATCCACAGGCACTATAAATTCGGCTGGGTCGTCAACATTTTCATCTATTCCAATCATATTTATCGTGGCCCCATCATGGGTCGGGAGTGGATTGTTAACCACATTTGGTGTTGGTGGTTTGACCGTGATCTGTTTTGCTTCAATAAGATCCTCAACCTTATGCTTCAATGCGTAACAACGATCAGTGGAATGGCCTTTTACCCCCGAATGATATGCACATGTTTTAGTGGGATCAAAGCTTCTGGGTAATGGATCTGGAATTCTACCTTCCACAGGATATACTAAGCCTGAAGCTTGCAGCCTTTCAAAAACAACGCTCAGTGGCTCTCCTAATGGTGTGAAATTGCGAAACGGTTTATTTGGGCGAGGTGCGGATGCATTGTTTGGATGATGAGTTTGTGATGGTGGAGCTGGATATGTTGGTGGTCGTGGAGCTCGATATGCTGGTTGTGTGTTGTAAACAGGGTAGGATATTTGTGGTGATTGAGGTTGGTAAGATGACAAAGTTTGGTCGTATGTATATGGAGAATATTGGAAATATTGTGAGTGGTGAGCGTTAGGCTGGTATTGTGGTGGTCGTTGATGGCGGTATGATGTGTTTCCCAAGGCCATCACCGATGCTGCTTCTTTCTTTTTTTTCTTTCCATTTCCGAGAGTACCAGTTTGTATAGCCCTACTGGTAGACTGCAAAGCTGCTAGACTTGTTATTCTCCCTGTCTTAATGCCATCTTCGATCATGTCCCCGGCTTTGATCACTTCTGCAAAAGTTTTTCCACTCATTGTCACCAAACGTTCATAGTATTCCGGTTCTAGTGCTTGAATGAAGAAAGTAACCATTTCTGTCTCCTCCATGGGTGGGTGTACCCTAGATGCTTCTTCTCTCCACCGTATAGCATATTCTCGAAATGATTCGATCGCCTTTTTCTGCAACTTTGTAATTGAGATTCTGTCAGGAGCGATCTCAACATGAAACTTGTAGTGATCCACAAAAGCATTTGCCAAGTCATCCCAAGTACGCCATTTGGTTGTATCTTGCTTAGAATACCACTCCAAGGCTTTTCCACTCAAACTCTGATTGAATAGTTTGACTCTTATCCCTTCATTCTTCCCCACACCAATCAACTTTTCACAATAGACCTTCAAATGGAAGAAAGGGTTCCCCGACCCATCAAACTTCTCAAATTTTGGAATCTTGTAACCTGGTGGCAATTCTACCTCAGGGAATGCACATAATTCTTCATATCTTACGCTTTGGTTACTACCAAGTCCACGCAAACTTCTCATGGCATCCTCCAAACTTTTGAGCTTTCTATTTATCATTTCATCATTAATTGACCGTGCCTCATTTTCAACTTCGACATAATGATCAACATCTGTGCGACATTGTCCCTGGATTTGTGTCATGGGTGGAGCTGTGGTATAAGTATACACTGGCGGACCTTGATGTGTATCATGTGCCGGCGGTATGAATTGAGCTTTTGAAGAGGTGGTTGTAAATAAAAAGGGAGCATTTTGAGTGAGGTGTTCAGAGCGAACTGGCTGAGAAGTGGTAAAATAATTTGCTTGGTTAAATTCGTCCAAATTTGGGAATGGAGGTGGCATAGGCAAAGTCTGACGAACCCCATGAGATGGAGTCATATGTGGTGGCGTTTGAGAAAATGACCGGTTGTGAAGTACCATGTGACTTAATTCAGCAACTCGTCGCTCCAAACGAGCAATGATCTCCAAATGTGTTTCTGGTTGATTAGAAGATGTGGGATCACTCGTGATCGGCAAACTAAGAGATGGCTCAGATGAAGTGGTTGCATTGATCAAACTTTGATCCATTTTAGAACGAGTCTTTTTAGTTAACCAGATGATTAGTGATGAGTCAGAGTCTGATTTCTTGGCTCTAGACCGTGTGAAATATGGATGCTCCGCCAGTTCCCCTTTAGCACAAGTCAACCTTTTATTTTGAAAATAAATTTTAAAAAGAAAAAAGATAAAACAAGAAAAAGAAAAAAGAAAATGAGTCAGTATACGGTAAGGACATATTATTGCATATAAACACATTATTGCACATAATACATCGCGTTTTATAATGCAAGGGACCTCTTTATGCCAGAGGTAGGCCTAACGAATATTTGAAGGACAAAACATGTCTTTTATGTATCATTCCGCAACTCCTCCTAAAAGTAATTTACAAGAAAAAAAAAAAATTATTACGTGCCAATCAATAATACATCTCGAAATCAACCTAAGATATCTAATATTTCCACTCCACTAATTTCCTTTGGTTGTCTTCAATCTGCGGCATTAATTTTGGATGCTCCATGACAACCTGCAACAAAAGGTCAATTTTCTTGAAATATTTATCTATAGAGTATTAGGTCCACATATTCCACATATTTGTCCTTCAAATAATGCACATAGATAGTGAGTAGTGTCACTTAGAGTCATAGACTCATTTGGACATTTGGTAAGGTTGACTAATGAACTTAATACACCAAGGGTATTAAGCTTCCTAGGTTTAAAATGATGCATGCCCTTACAAGGTTTTGGTTTCGCTCTACCCTAGGTAGACTAAGAATGGTTTTCCTATGACACAAGGCTCCCCAAGCGGACAACTTGGAAGTGGAAAGTCTGTGGCCGTCGACTGCACCGCCGATCGACTAAATCCACAAGACCAATCCAACTAAAGGGGTAATTTAGTAGTGCACGGGCGCAAACTGCGAAGCCGCTTTAAGTGTGCGAATATGTGTGAGTTTTCCAGGAGTGGAAGAAATATGAGCGAAATGCCAATTTAAGGAAAGCAATAATATACATATTACATAGAAAAATTTACATAAGGAATAAAATACAAACACTTAAAACCATATAAGGGAAAAGCAATAATGAAGGCAAAAAGAAAACAAACAAGATATTTAACAAATTAACTATTAACCTAAGTCTGTTATGGTTAGAGCCTAAAGTCCCCAGCAGAGTCGCCAAGCTGTCACACCCCATTTTAACCGGGTTGATTTAGGGTGTATGACGTATTGGTGATTCCTATTTATTTGTTTTAAAGAGTCGCCACCTAATTAATTTAACGGTGAATTAGGACACCTAAATGTTAACTAAGGCAAAGTTAAAACTAAACCTCAGTTAATAGTCTGCTTAACCAGTGTAATTCTAGGTAAGGGCTCTATATTATCCTAAAGGGAAGGGGTTAGGCATCCTTTAGAATCCGTTAACTTACGGTTGTCCGACCAACTTAGGTTAATTAATTAAGATTAAATATAAAATTTAGAAAATGACTTTAAAATATTGCTGAAGTTT